>NC_140445.1:60463349-61063349 GCF_963576455.1 Neolamprologus multifasciatus | reverse complement strand
TACAAACCCTTGGCCTTCTCTCAATGAGCTTCATGATGTTCATGATTCACTTGACAGGTGTGTCTTGTCAGGGTTCATTTGTGGAATTACTTACCTTCTTAATGGGTTGGGACCATTAGTTGTGTTGTGTAAAGGTCAGGTTGGTACACAGCTGACAGCCCTATTTGACAACTGTTAAAATTCATATTATGTCAAGAACAATTGATCAAAGTAAAGAGAAACGACAGTTCGTTATTACTTTAAGAACTGAAGGTTAGTCAGTCCAGAACATTGCAAAACTGGCTCACACGAGGACTGCCCCAGGAAAGGAAGACAAAGAGTCACCTCTGCTGCTGAGGAAAAATTTATCTGAGTCACCAGCCTCAGAAATCACAAGTTAACAGCACCTCAGATTGGAGCCCAGATAAATGCCACACAGAGTTCCAGTAGCAGACACATCTCTACATCATCAGAGGAGACTGTGTGAATCTCGCCTTGATGGTCAAATAGCTGCTAAGAAACCACTAGTAAGGAAAAGCAACAAGCAGAAGAGATTTGTTTGGGCAAAGAAACACAAGGAATGGACATTAGACCAGTGGAAATCTGTGCTTTGGTCTCATAAGTTCACATTTGAGATCTTTGGTTCCACCTCTTTATGCAACGCAGAAAAGGGGGTAACCGTGGCGCAGGGGGTTGGGAAGCGCATCTGTAACCGTAAATTGCCAGTTCAATCCCTTGCCTCTCTGTCCTGGTTGTTGTGTCCTTGGGCAAGACACTTTACCCTACTGGTGTTGGCCAGAGGGGCCGATGGCGCGATATGGCAGCCTTGCTTCTGTCAGTCTGCCCCAGGGCAGCTGTGGCTACAACTGTAGCTGCCTCCATCAGTTTGTGAATGTGAGAGTGAATGAATAGTGGAATTGTAAAGTGCTTTGGGTGCCTTGAAAAGTGCTATATAAATGCAATCCATTATTACCTCTTTATGCAATGCAGAAAAGGTGAGCAGATGAACTCTACATGCATGGTTTCACTGTGAAGCATGAAGGAGGAGATGTGATGGGATGGGGATGCCTTGGGAATTTATTCAAAACTGATAGCACACTGAACCAAGGTGGCTACCATAGTATCCTACAGCAACATCCCATCCCGTTTGCATTTAGTTGGACAATCATTTATTTACCCCAAACACACCTCCAGGCAGTGTAAGGACTATTTGACCAAGGAGGAGAGTGATGGAGTGCTGTGCCAGATAGACCTGGCCTCCAGAGTCACCTTACCTAAACCCAATCGAGAGCAAAAGGGCCAACAAGTGTTCAGCATCTCTGGGAACTTCTTCAAGACTGTTGACTGTTGAACGACCTAATGAAACTCATCGAGATATGCCAAGAGTGTGCAAAGCAGTAATTAAAGCAAAGAGGGGCTATTTTGAAGAATCTAAAATATAAAACATGTTTTGAGTTATTTCACACTTTTTGTTTACTACATAATTCCATATGTGTTCATTCTTAGTTTTGATGCCTTCAGTGAAAATCTACAATGTAAATAGACATGAAAAAAAAACATTAAATGAAAAGGTGTGTATATATGTATATTGTATGAATGAACAATGGACACTTCTTCTTGTGTATGTCCCCTGTGGGATCTTGGGAATGGGATGTTGCTAATGGATCCTTTGGGGCTGTAGGTGTTGCAGTGGGTGGGCCCTCTTTGGATCAGGCTTGTTCCAGCACATCAGAAATTTGGTGCATTTGAAAGCACAGAAGCAGAAGCAGCCATGTTCTTGGCTGCTTCGGAGCACTTTCTGGGACGTGGCATGGTTCATTAACCTGCCGAAGGAGACTGCTCCCATTAAGGTGTGCTGTTGCTATTGTTTGTGATGTGCTTGGACTGCAACAGTGATTAGGTGGATGAAAGTCATCATTTATGGCTTAATAGTAGAATATCTGTGTGTAAGCACAGAGATATTTTTCTCCCTATGCTAAATCTCTTTAAAGGTGCTCTTGCGTGATACATGGTAGGTTCATATTTAGCTCAGTGGAAAAAGATACCAACCTGGTCCACTGTTATGATGATGGCTGCGAAGCAACAAACTTGCTCATAAAACATAATGCCAAATTAATACCTCTATAAATACACACAACAGATCAAGTGTTGAGAGTGCATAGCTTCGTGTCCATACCTCACCCCCTGACTGGTGGCACCTGTTTCTTTTTCCCAATAAGAGGTTATATTTTATAAAAATCTAAATTCCTCTTGTCAGTTGTTCCATTCCTTACATAAAATCCAAATTACGCCACTGAGAAGATGTTGACATCACGAGCTCCTGTCTGGAGACTCTTCAAGCGCTATAACCAATGGAAACCGTCAACAAAACACTGAGAGATCAGAAGGAAAAACTGCTCTCTAAGCAGCGAAGCTGGAGAGGAGGAGAATAGGTGCTGTTAAACGTTGGGCTTGCTCTTAATGGGTTCTGGGTTGCTGTGGTTCACTTTAAAGTAGCTTAGTGGTTCCAGTTGTGGTGTCTCATGCTGACCTCATTCGGCCTCACATTTCGAGTCTGGCCTCTCCTTTGTCTTGCCTCCCCTGTATCTCGCTGACCAAATTATTTCCACCGTAGTGGCACAGACTTGGTGCTCCACTGAGTGCACTGACAGGAAGGGGATAAAAACAGAAACCTTGTTTCCATGGCACACCAAAACAAACTCTCAGCGTGGCTATTATTTAGTGGCAATGACACGACAAAGGTCACTCCAGGGAAACACAGATGAAGGGAAGGAAATGCAGTTGTCTAATGCAAAAGGCAGAGATGTCAGAGAGACTTCAAAACTCCCACTTGGAGCCCAGAATAGATTCCTTCCTTCGGCATGCCAAACTTTCCTTCTCCTTCTCCTTGCACGTCCCTCCGAGATTTCCATTATATGATTTCTTTTAATTTATTTATTTTTCTTTATCCCAGCTCTCCAAGCAGGAGAGCTTTGTCTGCAATTACTGAATAAGCTTCCAGTGCTACTGCCACCAGCTCCGGTTGTTCTTCCCCATTCAATAATTTAGTTGTCACGACATGAAACTATGATCAGAAGACAGCGTCTTCAGCCTTCCTATAAACTTAACCGGACAGGATTTATGATCTTGAGAGCCATTTAGATGATGGCGCACGGCTCTTTGAGAGACAACTCCCTCTCAGAGGTGACCTTGTGGAAACCTAGTCAGCTAAAGATTTATTATTAAAAAGAAGCATCTTTGCTTTAGTAATTAAAATGAGGGATGAGGTGATCTGATTAATAGAATTCTGTAAGTTATTAAAAAAGAGGGGAATAAGGATAATAATAATAATTAATGCTTAGTATCACACAAGCACACACTATATTCACATAATATAAATCTAATGACATGTAACACATCCAAGGACATGAATGGGCTCATCCAAAGCCAAAGCTCATTAAGGCTGCACCAGATTTTCCCTTATTTGAGCATATACAGCATCTGGTTTCAAGTTTTTAAATCTTGAATAAATAGTTAAAGATCGAAAGAGTATGTTTAATGCTGCTTTATAAGTAATTACTAGCAGATTTTATATTCTGCTCTGCGTGAGTTAGCACAGAAAGCTGAGGCTTGCAGATATTTTTCATATGCCACAATTTAGATGGTGTTGTTTTCCATTAAAATAAATTGCTTCTTTTAAAAACATCACCAGTACGGCTCAGCTTTGTTCTCATTCAGTAAAACAAAAAATCAACAACCCCCCCCCTCCCCCACCCTCCCATATGGGAACATATGCATATGCTCAGACAGGCATCCGTCTTTCCAGCATTCTGTCTATAGATGACTCTAAGTGTGCTGTAATGGCATTAACTCTAATGTAGTTCCTTGCTATTACAAATATCCCACAGATGGATCTTTTGTTCTGGGATTAACCAGATGAAATCCAAGTCTTTGTCATTTACAGACAGAGCAGCTATAGCTGTATAACGTCACTGGGTGGAGACTAAAGAGGGCAGATTTAGAGCTTTATGTAAAGTCGTGTGTAAATGTTGACCTGAAATATGGATTCAAGTAAATCAAAAACAGACCGTGACAATTTGGAGAGTGACTTAAATGCAACAAGTAAGAACGTGTGAGTCAAAGGTATGTTAGATGTGTCTAACATAGCTTGTATGCATTTCAGTCATGGAAAATACTGAAGTACGAATCAGACTTTGACAGTATTAAAGCACTGAATCTGGTATGACACACGTGTAGTTGATCAGATATTAGAGTATTGGCTTTATGGACTTCATGCAAGCAGAGAGTGAAATCAGGAAAATGTACACATAAGCATATATAAATGTGTAGGGCACTTCATTCATTCAAAATGCTAACTCATCCATCCATCCAATCATCCATCCTCTTAGTGATAATATCCATGAGTTACTTTTCACCTATTCTTTAGCTGAATATATATTATATAAAAAAGGGAATGATGGATAAGTGAAAAGAACAGAAATGGCTCTGCTCCTTCTTGGTGACAGAACTATGTATAAACACAGCTGTGAAGAGGAGGGTGCTTAACATTAAAAGAGTTCACAAAAAGTTCAGCAAATACATGAGTGGATTTTTAAAAAGTCGTGTCCTCAAACTGTTCTGCTGCATTAAGTTACTAAACTGCATCTTATTATTACATTCTACTGGAAAACATTGTCACTGGCTTTGCGTAAAAGCTCTTACTGGCATCTTGGCCTACCTGCGACGCAGATGGCTTAAATTTCACATACTGAAAGTAAGGTAATGGACATGGCAGGCTGGGGCATGGTAAGGCCAGACAGTTAATTTTTGGGGGGATGGGAGGGCTGTCTTTGTCCACTGTGTAACCATAGAAATGAAATGTGATGTCATGATTAAATCTGCTCATATTAAAACCACATGTCTCCGTAGTCAGACACCTTCCTAATGTCTGACCTCACGAGAACCCTCAGACCTCAAACACAAGTTAATGCTACTGTTAATAAACCAATTAGACACCAGTCTGAGACTGAACTTTTACAAATAACATTGAACAGATTTAGTAACATAACTGCAGCCAACATGGGAATTCTCGTAATGGCCCCTAGAAAATGCACCCCCGTTACATTGCTTCCTTTATGTACTTGGTAATGAGATTTTTCTATGTGCTGTGGGCATTCATAAACAACAATCACTGTGGAGCTACCTGAGAAAAATGCAGCTCAGAATAAACTTAGGTCATGAGAAAATGTTTTCTTTTGTGAAAACGCCTTAACTACAGTAACATGATGGATGGAGCAGGCTTCTGTTTGTCAGGTAGTGTGACCAAAATGAAATTACACATAACAGCTTATCAAATTTTATTTTATTTTATTTTTTTTACTGAAAGTTTTTCAGTGGTTTCAGACTCCAAAATGTTTATACAGGACATAGCACAGAAGGAAACATTTTAAATGTTTTCTACTGCACTGTAAACCCAAACACTCAAAGTACTTGAATAAATTAAGTAATGTAACTTTTTAAAAACAGTCTTACCAACTCAATTAGCTTATGTTTATCTTACATTTTCTTCCATTTGAGTTAGTTCAATTTATTATTTTTGATCAACTTCAAATATTTTGCATATTAAGTACCTACTACTTACTATTTACTATAGTAAAAATATAATTATTCATAAACATAAGCAATCATAAACAAACATATTAGTCTTTGATCTGATATAACAGCTGACATTATTTAGCTTCTGAGAAAAGCCAGCAGAGTAAAAGTAAAATGTTCTTGTCTTTTATCAGTTGCTCACGTGTTGTTGCATTAATATTACGCATAAAGTTTAACAAATTCTTTTTGCTTTTTTTTGTTGATTTTATTTCTTTGTGAAATATTACATAAATATAAAAAAAAAAATAAACATTACACAATCTGCATTATTTTCAAGCTGTAAAAACAGTCAACTGGCCTTTAGATTTTTAATTTTGTTCATGTCCAGTCACATATGAAGCTCCGCCCACTGCACGTGGTTTGATTTTGAAATGTGAGCAAGTGGGATTAAAGACTCATCGAAAAGTCAGAAACACCAGCTGTCAGGTGGCTCAGTCTTCATCACTGTTGTATCACCGTAAGTATTCTAATTTTCTTTAGCTTTGTCTTTTTTCCAAGCCATTTTGGTGAAAAGCAAAGCAAAGCAGTTCTCATTCTCATACGGTTAGCAAACAGTTAATAAGCTAACATGGAATAAGCTAATGTAGCCGCTTCGCTAAGTTAGCTGACTGAGTTCGCAGCGGTAGCTGAGACAGACTACTAAATCTACTTTGCCACTATCCCTCCTCTGCACATATCTAAACCATCTTGAGATGGCTGAGATGGGTGTTCGAGCCCCGGCTCGCAAAGTCTCGGTCGTTGTGTCGTTGGGCAAGACACTTCACCTGCCGCCTACTGGTGTTGGCCAGAGGGGCCGATGGCGCGATATGGCAGCCTCGCTTCTGTCAGTCTGCCCCAGGGCAGCTGTGGCTACAACTGTAGCTGCCTTCACCAGTGTATGAATTTGAGATTGAATGAATAGTGGTATTGTAAAGCGCTTTGAGGGGTCCTGAAAAGTGCTATATAAATGCAATCCATTATTATTATTATTATTATTATACTTGTCACTTGGATTCGGTGGACACAGAATGGGTTACTGTCTAGAACACAGATAATCTGTTTATCTGTTACCTACCCATATATAGTTTGTTCTAAAAAACAAAACAAAAAACTACAAAAATACAGAGTTATAACTAAAATAATACACAGCTTTCAAACATAACTCTTGCTGGGTGAGTCTTAAATACATAAAAATGTTATAATGATTTGCAGAATCAGTATTATTCAGTATTAGACTTGAGTTATTTTCTTTATGTATAAAAAATAGTAATATAAATACCACATCTAGTGTGTGCTCTCTAGAGACAGAAGACTGCAGCTGTAGTAGGTCTCTACAATCAAAGCCTTGGGTTTCACATAATAAACTATTATGCATCTGGATAAACAGAAGAGGGGTGGTGGGAGGTGGATAGAAACTGCACTCAGGCAAATACCATTTCCTTTTACTCTCTTCTCCTGCTTTCCTCCTTCTGCTGCTTTTCCCTCTTCATCCCACTGCCGTTATACTTTTTTCTTTACAAACTATTTCCATTTCAGTCTTTATTCAGTTTTCCTACCAAAGAAATACATAGACTACAGTTTGTTTGCGCCCTGCTGTTTCAGGAAACTGCCAGAGATATTTGATTCACTTTCTCTGAGTTGTTTGATCTGTGCTCACCATGAGTTCTCACATGCAGCTTTCCATGTGGGAAAAGAACAACAAATGAATTAATTCCAGTGTCACGTCCAGCAGAAATAAACACACCCACCCAGCAGACCTAAATAGATAAATAAATAAATAATAATAATAAAAGCAATGGTAAACAGACACAAAAAATATTTTCATTGGCTACCTTCCTGTTGTTTTCAAGTGTCAAATAAGGGTATTTTCAACCTGATTTAAATAAAGTTTATTTAAGTAATCCTGTAAAAAAACAAATTGCAACCTTACTGATTTTATAGGAAGCAAGAGAATAAGTAACAACAAGGTGTTGCTAATCAAATACACTCCATTAATTAAACATCAGCAAGAGTGACCACCTCTGTAAAAGTAGACGTTTTGGCAGTTTGCTGGTCTGGACCATTGAAGAGTGTGTTAACACAATGTTACACTCTTACCAGGAGTAGATTTCCTGGCAAATTCACCCCAAGGTCAGACCGTGCAAAGCTCAGAAACTGCAAAAAAACCCAAGAACTACATTTCAGACTCCACAGGCATCAGTTACTATGTTAAATGTTGAAGTTCATTGTAGTGCAATTACAAGAAGCCTGAAGAAGTATGCTTTATTTGGAAGGGTGGCCAGAAGGAAGCCTCTTCTCTCTCAAAAGAACATGCAAGCATGGCTTCAATTTACAAAGTTGAGTTTGAACAAACCACTAGACTTCTGGGACAAAGTCCTTTGACCAGATGAGACAAAAGTAGAGATGCCTGGCTCATCCAAGTAACTTGGGTTAACCCTGAAGAAGGCAATTCACTTCTAACTGAGGTATATTGTCATTATACTGTGAACCTAACCTGCTCCAGAGTAGGCTCTGTTCCAGATGGGAAATAACCTTCAGTTCTCCAGATAATAGCATCACCATTCCTGTAAGATGTCTTTTGTAAGTATCTGCACCTATTCTGTATTTGCATACCTCATATCAAATTTGTATGTACACTAAGCCTATTTTTATTTAAACTTTACTCTCAAACTGCAAAGGGTAGTAAACCTTGATGCTTAAATGTATCCAAAAGTTAAAGATTTAAAAGCTCTAATGTGCTCTGATCATCGCAGAAATAAACAACGGCGCCAAGAGGGCACTCGGTGATAAAATAAGTAATTAATTAAAATGTTTAGTGAACAGGTCTTTACGTTAAATAATCAGATTATTAATTTTCGGTAGCATTAATGTGTCTTTTTGCAACATTGTTGCATTTTGCTCTTTTTTTTTATATTTATCTCAATTTTATCATCATCTTACAATATCTCTGACAGTAGTTGGAGTAGGGCACTCGAAGGTATAATTTTGTGTTGAAGAAGAGTCGTATAAACTGTGTCAGACATTAGACGTTGCTAACACCACCCATCTCATATGAATGCGCAGGGCCAACTTAGCACATTAGTAACAAACTTGATGTGATCGTTTTTCCTGATCGCTAATGTTAAGGTAAGTGAATCCTGATAACAGAAAGATAACCTGAGTGTTACTGAATTTGTAGTACAGGGCCCATGGAACCTTGTAGTCACCGAGTTGACCATTAACTCTTCTGTCTTCCACAGAAACACACCAGCAAATCTGGAGGAGAATTTCCGAAAGAAAAGGTCCAGAACTCAACTTGTGTAAAATGCTGTGGTGGGACATTAAGACAGCTGCACATTAACAAATGTCCACAAACCTTAATAAAAGTAACAATGGCTGTATCCCAATTCAGGGTCTGCAGCCTTAAAGGCCGCATTTTAAGGCCGATTACGTCACAGCGACGCGACGAAGGCTGTCCCAATTCAGAGGCTGCTCGAAATGCGGCCCTCAAATGCGTCCTTCATATCCCTGAATTTTAAGGACGTGGCGGTGTAGACTTCATGGCCCAACATATCCCAGAATGCATAGCGCGGCGGTGGGTGTGGATAATTTTGCCGAAAAAAAACGGCGGATGAGGGGCGCCTGAAGAGTAAACTTTAAGTAAGTACTGAATATTATGTCACTTATTTATGTGCAAATGTTTAATAACGAAGAACATTAAAACATTACTGTTGGCCACATGTCGGCAAAGTTATGTGACATTAGTGACGTTTGTACTAACTTGGTTTTACAGCCTTTACTTTAAAATATACGCCGTTCAATAGCTGAGCTTAATCTTACAGAGAATGATCAAAGCTCATGTAGAAACAAACAAACAAATGAACAAAAGATTTTCTCCTTCATTTCTGTCAAACAAAGCTGTATGAAACGTTTCCAGCTGTTAGTATCATGGTTGCTAGGCAACCTGGGCAGCGCAACGGAGGCTAGACCGTCCCATTTCACAAGCCTCGCACTTCCGGCCTTAGCAGTCTTTGAGTACGCGGCCCTTGAGGACCGTTGAAGCTGCTTACTTTAAGGCTGCAGACCCTGAATTGGGATACAGTGAATGGAAGTGGAGACAGCTTCGGCAAACAAGCACAGGTGAAGGCAATTAATACAATGAGACACTGGAGGAAGTAAAACTGAATACAAGAGGAAATGTAGATGCATAAATTAAAACTAGGGGAACTGACACATGATGATAAGACTGAAAACACTCAGGAAACAAATGCAAATGGTACTAAAATATAATCAGAAGTGAAAACTCAAAATGTTAGGAATAACTGAGAATGTAAAACCAAACAACACATAAAACTAAGAACAGTAGACTCCGAATAATTTCAACAATCAGAAAGTTTAAAGTATGGAATGTGTAACAAGAGTTATCCAACCCAAAAAACAGTATTAATATGGGCCCAATATTCCAAACAACACAGAAATGGGTTTAGGGTATTATTGTGTCACAGAAGTGAAATTTCCCTGGAATCACATCACAATCACTCACAATCCCACACTCCCTGTTTTTCCCATTTATTTAGGTGTGATAATAATGACATCAACATTTTTTAAGCCTGAGCCTGAGTGAAGCTGACATCAATTGTAGCACGACATAACTGATCACTACTTTGTTTGCCAGATTTCATGCCACCAGAAAGAGCAAAACACACTCACGCTCACTTTCATTCATGAGCAGTGACGTCATCTCCCAAGTGCGACGAGGGGAGTTTTCAGGAGACCACTGGTAGTGGAACTCCTTGCAAGGCTGGGCTGAAACCTGAAGCCTAAGAGAAGCGAGAGAGGGAAATTGAGGAAGAAAGAAAGTTAAGAGAAAAAGAGAGAGAGAGGAATGGAGGGAGGGAGAGGAATGAGGGGCAGAAAGAAGGTGATGTCAGCTGAGTTCAGAAAGTAAACAGAGTTCCAGACTGAAGCATGCTTTCTGCGGGACGGAGATTGCAGCTGGGGAAAACCTATGGGGGTATCCGAACAATCCCCTGGATCACCACCTTTATGTCTGGGAAGGGGCACTGGCTTCTCTTCATCTCTGTCTTCATTTCCATCTCCTTGCCCCAAGGGACAGCCTGGCCCTACGGTAAAGAATGGCAATTCATTTACCTTCACCACTCTTCCGTTTTACTCCCTCTCCTATCTCTGTGTTTGACGCAGCCTCTTGGCTCTTTGTTCTTAAAAAGCCGGCATCAGCACTCTTGCCATCCCCTCTTCCTTTTCCGAGTGCAGCGGCGCTCAGCAACATTTGTTGAACAGTGACAGAGAGCGACCCGGTGATTTATACCGTTTTTTTTTTTAGGCAAGCGAAGAAAAACACAGCTGATCAGCTTGTGTGATGTTTGTTTTTAAAGTTCTTGTTATGAAATCCAGAGGAAGGCACTGTCCTGTGTGGCTTTGTTTATTGTCTCATAAAAAATGGGAAACTCTGAGAGTCTTCATATATTTTCCTTCTCACTGTCGTTGTTGTTTTGTTACTAAATAAAAACAAAACAAAACAAGAGTTGCATGTTGCCACACATTCCTTGTGGTGAAGGAGACTGTTGCAGTTCTAATAGAGCAGCTGAATCTTGCCAATATTTTCTCCTTTGTGCAAAAGCTTCCCTTTAAAGTGTTATCTGAGGGAGTTCTCCTAGAGACTGAGATTTACTCCGCGTGTTTACCCTTGAACTGCTGCAGGAAGACATGAGTCATGTTTGAGACAATCATGCTGACCGTGGTAATGTGTATACCATACGCCGTCTCCAAGGCTCCGAAACCAAACCTCTGCCCTCTGTTTGATTCTTCGTTGCGTGGCTCATGCAATAAAACACTCCCTTCAATTTGTAATATTGGTAAATGTGGCAAAGGGCTTGGCAGAGTGCAGCTGCATTCTGCTGTAGTGATTAAAAGAGTTTCCACTGACTGATTTACCTACTTTTGTTGTTGTCAGTCAGCTGAATCACAGTCAGCACGGCCTGTTATATAATCGTGTCTAATCAGCTGATGAGAGATGTTTTCTACTGAGAAACCTAAAATAATTTCAAGATTTTTGCATGCAAGTCCTGTCTTTGTGGTTTGTTTACACTCATGCTCGCATGCGTGCGTGAGTGTATTTTTTATTTTCGCATGTTTTGGCGTTCCCTCTCAATGTTTCCGAATTGTGCAAGGCTTCCTGTTTAGGATCTTCTGTCCACCAAACACCCTCCCCTGACTGTGTGTTAAACTGGGTGGGGGGGGGGGGGGAGGGGGGGTATGGCACAAACTTCAAATTACATGATGAAAAACACTGGCCTCTGGCTTTGGAAAAGTAGTGTGTCATGTCAGATTCAAGTTTCATAGTTAAATGCTTAAAACAAATGTGCAGACCTCAGACTCAGTACCATTCACCACAGTTGATGACAGGATTGGGCTATAGTGCACGAGTTGTGCTGCAAACTACCAATTACGTCATGCTGGAAAAGGTCAAACTACAACAAAACTACCCCAAGGAGTCCAATATTAGAAAACTATTTAGAAAAAGGAGAATATCCATCTATTCGTAAGTGCGTGTTCAAAACGTGTCACTGTCAGCTTATTAAGCGGTCGTCAAAGGAGCTTGCAAAGAAAAGCGTCTGGACTTCTTTAAGTTGCTTGAAGACGTTTCACCTCTCATCCGAGAAGCTTCTTCAGTTCTAAGGTCAAATGGTGGAGAGTCCCAGATTTAAACCTAGTGGGAGTGTCCCCCCACAGAGGGACAAAAGGACCCCCTGATGATCCTCTAATCGACTGAGCCAAGGTGTGAAACTGGGTGTGGGTCCCAATCAGCCAGAGTTTTGGGTCAGTTCATTGTGAAACCTGGCCCCACCTTATCATGTGAATTCCTGAGGTCAGATGGCCCAGGATGTGAGTGGGCGTTAAGGCGTCTGGGGAGGGAACTCAAAACTGGATTATAGATGGCAGAGAGTTGGTGTCGTAAACCACCGCCTCTGTTCAAAGATGGTTGCTCACAGTGGACATAGATGGCTTCTTTCACTCCTCTTTCAAACCATCTGTCCTCTCTGTCCAAAATGTGAACATTGGCATCCTCGAAAGAGTGTCCTTTATCCTTAAGATGCAGATGGACAGCTGAGTCTTGTCCTGTGGAGGTGGCTCTTCTGTGTTTATTAAGCGGTTCCCATCTCAGGTTCTCTCAGGCTGAGATGGGCAAGTTTGGGGAGCAAATGAGCAACACCCACCCTTTTTGCACATGTACCATATAGTGTGTGTGGTAGTGGTTGCCTGACAACTGTATTGCCTGTGCATGCCTTCACAGCTGTCTGGATAAAAGAAAAAAAAAAGCAGCGGGGCTTGTCAGAGAGGGTTAAATTAGATTAGGTAAGTAATGGTCAAATCTTTTTTTGTAGTTGCAGTAAAAAAAAAAGGACTAACTGTATAGTTATAAATGTCTTTGAACTTTCAGAAAACTACTGTTGATAATAGAATAATGGTGTATTTCTTTGGGGTTGTGGTTTCCAATTATAGGAAAGTTTATTCAAAGCTATTTCCAGAATGACCACTGGGATCAGCACTCCAGGATCAGGATGCATTCAAGGTCGCAGCGACCACAGAGCTCCCCAGGGAGTTTCCTTGTTCCATGATAGCTTAATGCATCCAACCTCAAAATACAAAAAGACAGCTGCTGTGGACAGTAGGCAAATGAATTACACAGTCATAAATACTGTACATACATAGCACATACACTCACAGCTGCTGTAGAAACAACAGTTATTACCGTGTGAAATAAGCGAGAGTAAACTATTTACTCTCACGTAAACACTGTAACTTGCCATTTACTCCGTGAAATGTTTTCTGATGTTGGCAAAACTTATTATTAGATCATCAAAAGGAACATGTAGGAATTAACTGTGTTACAGGTAGGATTGTGCACAGTAGTATGTGCATTTCAATGCTACAAGGGGCCTGTGAAAAAAGTAGATTTTTGTAGTGTGATTGAAATGAATGCTAATACACTTGTTTGACAGATACTCAGATGCCCTGCGACTAATAGCAGGTTAGCTTAACTTAGCAGACCGCCTGACAACTAATACTGCCACCCTTAAACACAATCAGCACATTCTATCTTCTTTACCTTTGCTCAAATGTTAAACTATTCTTTTAAAAAACACATCTGTCAAAACATGAGAGTAAAGATATACCATGTATAACAGATGTGATTAACCCATATTATTATGCAATGATTTTCCTAAGCATGTCAGATTCATCCTGAAGTTCCCAACTGGTGTCCCGTCTGTATTGGTGTCCTGCTTGGTTTAGAATGAAAACAGAGTGAAGCAAGACTCAAGCTGATAAGAGTTCCCGAGTAGTAAACAAAGGGAAAAAAAATAGACAGTAATTGGCTTAAATTCCACAGCTAGCATTATACCCAGCTGCATCTATGATAGTATCTTGAGATCAGATTAAATCTTTATTGGATAAGTTATCTGAAACGCTGAAGGCAGCAATTAATTTGTTCATGTCAACGAGAGTATAAAAAAGTGCTGCAAGAAACGCTTTTAATGCAACAAATGCAGATGCTTTTATTTTTAGCTCAAGTCAAAGGAAAATGCTTCCTGGAACAGTTTAAGAGCAGATGGGGTTTCTGAGTCACTTGCGAGCCATCAGTCGTGCTGGTTCTGCATTTTAAAATCGGTGAATATATTTTTTTAATGTAAAACATAGAACGAAACTGAACAATATCATCACAGTTATATATTTTCTAAGTGGCAATAATCACAGGTTGTTGTGGGTAAGCCTCAGGTAAGTCCAGACGCAAGGTCATGGGAAGGCTTTCTGCCCCTGATCTTACTGCTGTCACTGTAAGGATACACATAAATACAGTGAGCAGCAGAGTCAGCTTCCTTGAAAATGCAAAGCACTTGAAAGTGCCATATGACACATAAAGTTATGACTGTTTATTGTTATAACTATTACTATTTTTATTTCTGTAGCATCGCTAAATGTAGATTTAAGATGGGATGGAAAAAACAAATGTCTTTCTATGTCTGCATATCTTCTGTCACAGAAAATGCTAGTTATGCACAGGGAAAATATGCAACAATGTAGAAATGATCGAAAATACCATAATACATATTTGGCAGGCTGGATGAAAATTGTGCAAGGCAGCCTTAAAGCATTACACAAAAGCAAACCTTGTTTTCAGATCGATTTCTTCCGAGCCTTCCTACCCTCTCTGACAACTACTGTCAGCACCTACAGTTTGTGATTAGAGACAATGGGTAGATAAAATAACCACAGTCTTGGGTTTAATTATAGGGGTCTTTGCGTGTTGCAACATTCATTGCTTGTGTTTGTGTAAAACAGTTAGAGGAGACAGGATTATGCAACATAAGTAAAACCCTTCCAAACCTGTTCAGACCTTCCTAAACTGCTGTTAAAAAATAAAAAAAACATTAAATTTTTACTCTTGAGTCTTTGGCTCCCTGCTAAAATGAACAAATTCATCTCAGAGCCATGTAAAAAATAGCTTTGCTAAATGCATCTTAAAGAAAGGGCATAGCAGTCCAGAAAAATATCGATGCTTTCCAGCATGTGTCCTACCCCCGCAGGAGAGTCCTCAGAGTCATGGTTCAGTGAAAACATAACAGCCTTATCAACAGAGCTGGAGGTCAGCAAACTGAATTCAGTCACAGTGTATAAACACTGAAAACATGGCTGCCTGAGTTTAGTTTCCTCAAGTGGGCACAGAAAGAACACAGCTTATGGAAATCTGGGAACCGATCCTGTCATAAATGCATGCACAGTGATGTCACTGGACTGCTGAGGTGAGAGGGAGTAATGTTTTCCAGACTTGGCTGAAGAAATAAAAAAATATTTTCGTTGTATTCCACTGTAAATGATTGTATTCTTGTGAAAGTGCGCTAAGGGCAGATGACGGACGTTTCTACAGTATATCTAAGGCAAGACAAATGGCAGTGATCCATGTAATGACATTACCAAGACCACTCATAAGCGCTTCTGTCGCTTTTATGTTTATGTCCTGTGAATCGGATTTCATGGTCTTTTTGGCCACTGTCCTTAACATGAAAGCAGAAAAGCTGTCC
Source organism: Neolamprologus multifasciatus (assembly GCF_963576455.1). Lineage (NCBI taxonomy): Eukaryota > Metazoa > Chordata > Actinopteri > Cichliformes > Cichlidae > Neolamprologus > Neolamprologus multifasciatus. Next base: position 61,047,675 of record NC_140445.1, on the reverse strand, counting down.
TGTAAGAGGGAGTGATGGTGTCAGCAACTCTTAATCTACATGTGGCAGGCATTAAACTTTGACAAATCCCAGTGTCTGAATTGTGTGGTTTGGTTCATATTGTAATCATAACTGAAGTGATTCTTGAAATATAGTTACTTATAGCTTGGACGGAGTCGTGTTATGCAGTAGCAACAGCTGTGAGCCATTGGCTACTGAATGCAGAAGGTTACAGATACTTCTAACATAGCCATGTGTTTTCACAGAAGGCTACATAAACAACACAACCAATCACATTGCGGATCTTTTTCAGTTGTTTTGATCAAGTGTCCGGGGATCTCCGCTGATTTAAACAACCATAGTTCACAGGAATTAGAAGGTTCTTCTTCTTACGCAGTAAAAAAAAGGATGAACTTTTGTATCGATAAAGGTGATTCGTTGCAGTTTTTGTTAAAAAAACAAGCATGCGGTAAATGAAAGAAACAATTCGGATTCTTTTTAAGGGCGTTTGAGCAAAAGCTACCCAATAAAACATGCGCAATACCTTTTTTGAAAACATTCTTATGAAACAGCAGTTTTCAATTAGAGTATCATAAAGTTGTTTGCTTATTGTGGCTAAAAACATGTCTTTGTGACTGTCATAATGAGTGTTAAACCCATCGAATTTTGTGGTTCTCACATTTGGTCAAAAGAAATCCACAAACATGTCAGTCTGAGAGGAAAGAAGGAGACTTTTTCTTTTTCCCCCCTTTTCTATTCTTTTTTCTTTTTGTCTCTGGGTGACAGTCCAAGTTAAACAAAGAAGATCATGCATAAACATCAGCTTTGATTTACAAGGAAAGTGTTGAAGGGATGGGACTTGGCATTCTTTCTTCAAGAAAGCTTTATTGGTAGCTGGAGTGGTAACACAATCAAAGGACTGATTGAAAATGAGCCCAGTGGCCCAAACATTTTTATTATCTTTGTTTTTAGATCTGTAGCAGTTTAAGTAGGCCTCAGAAGACCATGTTCTTTCAGGACTTTTGAACATTCTTTCACTTCTAATACACAAATCCAGCTGAGCCCATATACTAAAACATAAAAGAGTCAAAAAACTGCAATGGCTTTATAAAGATGAAACTCTGTCCTTTAAAAGCGTCCGCTGGGATTCCACTGCCCAACCTGCTTTCTGTTTGATTTATATCACCATATCTCTTCTAGTTGGAGAGGAAGCCAGACCGGTGATGGACAGAGCGACATTTTATGATGTCTTTAGAGAAAAGAAAGTCGAGATGAGTCTAAACATCTGCGCTTCTTGCCTCTCGGCTGCCAGCCACTGAGAGATTAAACACTTGTAGTTGCTTTTCTGTGTATTAGAGTCCCGGTTTGGCATATAAACAACGATTAGAGCCAGTGTTCAGCTATCACTTTATAAATAAGAAGTCAGTGATTGAGAGCAAAGAAGCTATTGTGACTGCAGGCTCGGGAGAGGGCACAAAATGTTGTAGTGACAATGTGCCAAGTTTAAAGTGCAGCTTTGGTTTGTTCTCCACATCTGCCACAAGAGAATTTCCACTTGTCTGTTTCAACATTTAAATCCGCTATTACATAATCATAACCGCTCTAACTCAAAGGTCTTTGAATCAGTGTTTTCCAGTCCAATAAAACGTCACATTTATTAGGTAAAAACTTTACAAAGAAGAAGGCTGTTGTTTACACTGGAGTTAATATATCACTTACTGATTAATGATTTGGTATTGTTTTCCATGACAGTGATTCAACCGTTTTGGCATGTCGTCTGACATAATAACACACAGTGGTGGTAAACTGCTGAGACTTTTGTGGTTTCCTAAAAAGGAGCGAGAAACCGTGTGACAGTGGCTCAAATAAACACTAAACTGAATCCTTCCAGTAACCCATTTCTGCTCACATTTTGCAAAAAAAGGTGAACTATTAATTTTGACTCATCGTCACTGCTAATGAACTGAAGGTTACACAAACAAATCGCTTTTTGCTGAGATATCGTCTTCTTTAGATTACAGGCACTTGTACAACCACTGTCCAGGTCCGGAGTGGAATGTTATGTGCAGAGGATGCTGCGAGTATGATGTGATTCGCTGTAAGTGTCCCCTCCAAGGGACTCCAGTAGGCTATGCAGTACCCTGTTGCCGGAATGCCATCAACGAGTGTGATCCCTGCATTATCCACCCAGGTAAAACTGTCATTCTGATTCTGATTAAATAATACTATGAATCTAATAAAATCTCCAATTATTTCTTTTCACTGAAAGAAGCTGTTAAAATGTCGAGCATTGCCTTATAAGTATGCATCTGTTGGAGCGACCTTCATGAATATCTTGAGTATCTGCCATGTTGTTTGTGCAAGACCAAGTGCTATCTATCATCTGTGCAGCTGTTTGCACTGTAGCATGACAGTGTGACAGAAAGACTGAAAAGAACTTGTGTATTTGTGTGTAAAATAATTTGTTTCCAGGCTAGCTTCACGCTCTTGACTGACTGGCAGAATCCTCTGAAAGCTGGCAGGATTCAGGAGTGAATGAGCACACTCAAAGCTTTGATTTGTGAATGAAATCAGACTAGATCCTTTTGTTTTTTCAAATCCTCTTTTTTCCTTACATGCCATTTGCCTGTAGAGGTGTGTCATGCCTTTTTTCATAGTTCAAGCATGCAGAGTTTTTCCTGTATGGGCGAAGAAAGCAGCTGTTCAGAATTAAATGGATGCCTGTACATTACTTTTTAACTGTTGAACACACACACAAAAGTGTTCCAACCTCAGCGTACGACCATAAATCTCCACATGCACATCCCCGGCCCGTGCGTTGTTAAAATCCATGCGTCCACTTGGGTCAGATGTTGCTCTTCACAACCCCATGGACGGGACAGCTTCTTAAGTGAAAATCCAGCCTCAAAGAAAACTGTTTCAACAGGTTTTCTCCACATTTCTATTTCAGGAAGCAGCGATATGTTTTCGCATTCTATTGCAGTGAAAGAGGACCTTAACGAGTTCAGCAGAGTTGATGCAAAGGGAACATTTTAGGGGTTGGTGGGTTTGTTAAAATCCAACAATACAGCATAAGCCATTCAGATAAAGGCTTCCTTATTCTTACATACAAACACATCTTCGGGAGATAATTAATGTTATTTGTTTTCATTTATCCACCTTTATCTTCTACTTTACTGTAGTTTTGTTTCTGGCTCTCCTCTTTCAGGTTGCAGCATATTTGAGAACTGTAAACGCTGCAACAATGGGACATGGGGCCCCAGGGATGATTTCTTCATTAATGGCAAATACTGCGCAGAATGTCGACCTGGCTGGTCTGGTGGAGACTGCATGAGTAAGTTTTTTCATCCTTCCCATTAACAGATCCTACGGCTTCACTCTAAATCATTTGTTTTACTTTAAGTGAAATGAATACCACGTACTATATGGTTTTTCCATCTCTGCTGATTTATCTCCATCTTGGGAAAGCTGTGCCAACTTGGAATGCAGTCATGCCCAGGAGGTTTTCCATAAGGAGCTAAATGACAAGTCAGGAATCCTATAAAACTATTTAAGATGTTAGTTTTGGACACTGGGTCTTGTGTTTAAATGCAGATATTCTACCAGCGGGCACAACAAACATACATTTAATTAAAAGCAGAAACCTTCCAAAGCTGCTGAATGCTTTTGTTCAACGTGTGTGTATGTGTGTGTGTGTTGTGATCATCCTTATTTATGTTGCTGTGTAGGCTCTCTGCAGTGACTTTGAAAGTCTAAATGCAATTACTGTTGTCTTAATGCTAACCAAAGCATTTGAAAGAGCTCTTCAAAACAGTAATTAAAGAAACTGAAGTTGCTGCCCAAATCAATATTTTCAAAATGAAATTTCTGTGTTTTCCAGAGTGTGGAGGGGTGATCCATAAACGACAGGGCCACTTGGTCCTGGAGAGCTACCCCAACAATGCTAGGTGTGAGTGGACCATACAGGTGGACAGGCCATTTACTATTGAACTCAGGTAAGATATTAAGATACTTTCCTCTGTAGGTAGTTACTGGTGTTCATTTTCCTCTGTGTTATTTTAGAATAGTTAGTAGTACCTTTGTTATAGAACTATGCAAAAGCCTTAAGCTACTCTTCTTTGTATTTTGTGGCTAAATTCTTCAGGCTTTCTGAGGATCATTTCAATGTTTTCTTTTGACATTGGCTACTTTTTCATTTTTTCGGTCCAGTCACTCGACCTAACTATTTTCAGTTCAATTCAGTTTTTATTTATACAACAACAGTCTCCTCAAGGCACTTTATATTGTAAGGTAGACCCTATGATAATACATAAAGAGAAAAACCCAACAATCATATGACAGTGGTGACAGTGGGAAGGAAAAACTCCCTTTTAACAGGAAGAAACCTCCGGCAGAACCAGGCTCAGGGAGGGGCGGGGCCATCTGCTGCGACCATTTGGGGAGAGAGAAGGAAGACAGGATAGAAGACATGCTGTGGAAGAGAGACAGAGATTAATTTTCACAGGAATGTTTTTGTTAAACCACTTAACACCAGTGTTGGTCAAGTTACTTGAAGAAAGTAATCAGTAACTAATTACTGATTACTTCCCCCCAAAAGTAATCCTGTTACTTTACTGATTACTTATTTTCAAAAGTAATTAATTACTTAGTTACTTTTTAAAAACACGATTTACAACCTGAATAGGTGATAAAGCAAAAGATCTTTCAGCCCAATTCTACTTTTTCTGCATAATCCATCATACAAAATGTAATCAAATGGAAAAGTCTCTTTTTAAAACTTGTTTTATTAGTTTTAACCTTTTAACTTTATGCATCAAGCAAAAATTTAATTATATGCAACATTCTCTGACAGGAAGAAATTTGTTTAATATTTAAACCTATTTTCTGCACATTCCAGCACATAAAATATATTTTTTTGTGTGTGTTTACACTCACTCTTTCAAATAGATGCAAGTAAAATACAGCAGAAAATAAATAAAGTCACAGACTAGCGGTCCTTTTGCTTTATTTTCACCTGTAAAGCAGGAGTAGGGTAGCCGGAGGTTTACCCTGGTGCAGGTGTGCCACAGCGGTCAGTGGAAGAATCTGCGAGTTTCTCTGTGAGTTTCCCATTACGTGGTAGCGCACTCGGTGCTTGCTTGGAAGTTTAGGGGGGTTTTTTTGCTGTAAAAAGAAGTTTTCTTCCCACGCACAGCGGACACTAATGTTTTTGTCACTTTTTATGGAATCAAACTTAAAGTAAGGTCAGTACTTCCAAGCTTTAAACGCTGCACGCTCATACTCTCTCCCGCACTCGATATATGATCCATTGTTGATCTGCACACAGCTGTTGTCACTAACGTCGCACTTGCTTACGTCACTGTCATGAGACATTCTCGCAAAAAATCATGGTTTTAGTAACGCAGTAATGCAGCGTTCCTACGGGAAAGTAACGGTAATCTAATTACCGTTTTTGCAATAGTAATCCCTTAATTTACTCGTTACTTGAAAAAAAGTAATCGGATTACAGTAACGTTTACAAGTAACGCGTTACTGCCCATCTCTGCTTAACACTGACATATGAATCATTCAAGTAGGCACCAGATTCAAGAGTTGCGTCTGGTGCTTTTCTCAAGTTGTCTGTTATGTGTTTATCTATAACAGACAACTTAGCAAAGAAAACATTTTAAATCTTATGGCACTTACTAGCAACCTGCTGCAAAAACACACAACTGGTTTATTTAATTGAATATATGAAAAATGTCAAAGATAACACAGTTTTCCAGGCAGAAGAGCTTCTGAACCAACTATAGTTGGTTCAGAAGTTGGTTCATTGAGAATCAACTATGAGGTGTTTACAGAAAACCTGGCAAATCTCAGCGTGATGCAGTGTGTCCTAAAAATGAGGAAACTGGACAAGTGGAGGGTAGCAAAAGAAGTGGCAGGCCTAAAAAGAAATCTCTCTGCAGCAGATGAACAGTATCTGGAAAGTGCATGTCTTAAGGGATAAGAACAAATCCACTAAAGACCAGACAGCATTTTTCCTAAACAGAATCAATACAGTAAAATTATACCTGGATAAAACACAAAGAAACACTATCAGTCACAGATTGGCCCAGACCTCAATTTTATTGCTGCAATGTGATCATCTTGACAGAGAAAGGTAGCCAACATCAAAAAGAAAAAAGAAAAAAAAAAGAATAAAATAAAAGCTTTCAAGTGTCTTTCAAGAAGCCTGGGGAACTACTCCTTAAGACTGTTCAGGCTGTGCTGAAGACTAATGATAGTCATAGCAAAAAATTATATTCTGTCTCATTGTTTTTGCCTTATACACTGTATTTCCTTATAAACTTGCACAAATTTCAATAAATTGCAGCACCTATTTTCCATTTTTCTAGCCACTTAAAGGGTGGCTCAAGACTTTTTCAGATAGGTTGTGATTATATTTTGTGAATCTGAAATAATGACCTGTAAATCCACTGGTGGCCCTGGTTTTAGCTTCACTTCCATAAATACTGTATCTGATAAACATAGTGACATTTTTATCACGAAGATGCTAATATGTTGATTTTAAGCAGTTAAAATCTGTATGATGTGCCAACATCACAGTAATACATTTTAAATGAAATTCTTCTGAATTGATGATTGTTGGTGGGCCATAATTACCCTTCCTAGAGACAGCCTGCAGCAGTGTTACAATATTAAATTTAAGGGTTCAAAAGCAAAGGTGTTAAAAAGCAAACAACAACAAAACAATGACCCAGTTATTATGAATAATTTTCAGATTGTCAACAGTAGTGAAGTGCTTCCTACCTGAAAGTCCTTGGAAAACCATCCTGCTGTTGCACAACAGCTTGTAAAAAAAACCAAACAATTAATATCAATTTAACCATTGATTATAAATACAGAAAAGCTTTGAGTCTGTCAAGTCAAGTCTGATTGGCTCTCAATCCTCAGTTATCTTCATTGTCCATCTGCAGTAAATATTATCAACTGGCCTGGTTAAGTCAAATTTCCACTCAGCTGGAAGATGTATGTTGAGGATTGATGGCAAAGAGTTTGGAGGTTTGGAAACCATAACACCATTTTTTTTTTTTTTTGGTAAGATTATGGCCTCTCAGTCCTGTGATAAATTTCTATTTCTGTCATTTTCTCCATTACACATACAGATTTTATGGGCAAGTGTTTGTGCAGGTTTTTAGAAGAACAAAAGCTCCATACAGCTAGGTTCAGACCGAGCATGCAGTTCCTGATGTCTAGGCTTGAAGTGTGTGTGAAAGAGATTTAATGATTGCAAGGATTTTTTTAAAAGCTATGTATGAAGTGCTTCATTAAAATTTACAGCCATGATGCATGTGACAAACTAAAGAGAAGGGCCAAATCCTTCTTGGAGGGCAATATAAGTGCAGCCATTGTCACATTTTAATAACTTTAACCAAAGTGCGTTTCTATTTTTAAAGCGACTGTTGGAAAATGTGTTTCTGCCTGACTAACTTTCCTCTCTGAAAAAAACAAACAAACAAAACATTATGTTGATTTGAAATGGAATGGGTTACACTGTTTATTAGCAATACATCCTGCCTATTACAATAATGAAATGGCACTGATTATGCAAATAATGAGCATTCACAATACACTGAACTTTACTATTTCAAACATTCTTTAGAGGTTTCAAGGCTCACCCAAACCACAAAGTTAATAATAGGCATCTCATTTGATTTGCTTTCGCCTGTATCCGTCATGACCTCTAGTGATCCCTTTACTTTAAAATCTTTTTTTAGTCATTATGCATGAACACAAAGATGAAAACACAAAAATAAATTTTAAAACTAGCCTAAAGATAATTCAAAGCAAATGCCACAGTGATTCTACGGTATAAAAATGGACAGGAAGAAATGTAGGCTGTGAGCTCATTGCTGCCTTTGCTGCTGCCTATTGAGGTTCAGGCCCTGGCTGCTGGGCTAGGGTCAGCATGCACTCAGCTTGATCATCAGTCTGGGTTCTTGACTAGCTTTGTGTTAGCATGCTGTCTGTACAGAAGCTCGCAAAGAGCTGAAGTTCTGTTAGCAGTACAATGCAGTTGCTTCTGTCCTGGATGTGGTTTGTACTTTATTGTTGCACTCTAGTCCTGATATCAGCTGACTGTAGCAAAAATGTGCAGGGAGAAAAAAGCATGTTTGGTTGATTTTTCTTCTTTTTAATTGCCCGGCATGCAAATAACTGAAGAAGATTTTTCCACACAAGATTGTAACACAAGTTGCAAGATTTGTAACTGTAATGTGATTACTGAATTCAGCACAGCAATGCGTTAAATTACTGTATTTATGAAAAGTTAAATGTAAAACACAGTAATGTGTTACTCTGGAAAGTGTTAAATCCAACACTGGCTACAACAAAGCTTTTTAATCTGACTTAGTTGCATCTGACAACAAAAAACAAATCAAAAACAATTCAGAAATCTAGCTTTCTAAATGCTGTGCTACCTTGTAAAAATAAGATTCAGTGCGATGGAAAGGAAAACCATTAAGAACTGTAATTATTTTGTTAACTTTATTCACATCATCAGCATCATGTGGACACAAATAGCATCAAGTTACTAGCATTAAGTCTAATGTTGAAGCACATCCCGACTCTTGATTGGATATGCAGAAGAGAATAGATGGTTGGATAGCCTTGAGCCATTTGTTCTACTCTCTGCCATTTCAATCTGCCACGACTCTTGTATTCGCAGGTTCATGATGCTGAGTCTGGAGTTTCACCATTCTTGTCATTACGACTACGTGGAAGTCCGAGATGGAGACAGCATCCGCTCGCGTGTTATCGGTAGATACTGTGGGAATAACAGACCTGCACCAGTTCACAGCTCCGGCAACAGTTTGCATGTTCTCTTTGTGTCTGATGGTTACAAGAATTTTGATGGATTCTTTGCCACTTTCCAAGAGAACTCAGGTAGGTTACATAACAAAGTAGTATCTCTTCTATTATAAGAACAGTGCTTTTCTCCTTTGCTTTAAAGTACCCTTGCCAATGTACCATACTTCCCAGCTGCAAATCTTAAGCCCTCTTAAATGAGCCGTCATGGAAGAAAGCTATTTTCTTTAAACCTGAAACCAAATCTTGATATTTAGATTGAGCTGGAATCTTTGCTTTTGTATATGGAATAGATAAGAAGTTGTTTATAAATTCGTCATAAACAACGGGGCTCTTTGGAATCACAACAAATACAAACAAGAAATACGTTTCCATGGTATTTAGTGTCCAGTACCTAATAAAAGCTCCTATTAGTGCATGACTAGCACCTACATTTTCTGGCAAAAGACTTTGTCATGGGTGTTGAGTCTGTTAACGGCCTGTTCACAAACCAAAATGCCCTCACTTCACAGAAATGCCCTCATTCTCAAGGTCTAGAACTCAAAAACAGACACACACACACATGTTACCAATGCCTAAGCCAGATGTAGTAAAAGTAAACAGTGGGCTTTGGAAATGAAGGTTTAATTATTTCAGCTTTGAGTATGATTCCTGGATGTAGCCCGACGTCTGCAGCCACACATTTCAGCTTTCTATGTTTTTATTTTGATAAAGACAGTCTTTCTGTTTGTACCCTAATGTTGCCTGTATGTTCACAGCTTGCAGCTCTTCCCCTTGCCTGCATGATGGGACATGTATCCTAGACAGTTCTTACTCTTACCACTGTGCCTGTCTGGCTGGCTACACAGGCAGGAGGTGTGAAAATGGTGAGTCTGTAACATAATAGGGGACTTTTGTGAGCAAAATAGTGATATTTTGGAGAAAATATATTAAAGTTGGAAATTAAAATAAAATCCATGCATGTTTTAATCACAGGAAAGACTAAACCAGTCTATTTTCCATCTTATGAGGCATTGGAAAGACATGTGTCTTAATGTACTGAGGCTTACAAAATCCCTGAATTATTTCAGCAATTTTCATCTGAAAATCGGCACGCCTAGTCACAACGAATTTCCAAAAATTGATTTCTTCCCTGAGGCTTTTCTTTACTGTTGTTGCTGCCCCAATGCAGGCAGTGATTCATTTTCACAAGGGAGAGGTTTGTGGTCTGGACTGAGATCAGGCCAGCTGCCTGCTACAGTCATACGGTCAGGACTGTCTGTGTTCATATGTGTCGATTTCAAGTTTCACTGGAAGAAACAGCAAAACCCAAATGGCCACCTAACACATATAGATGTGCAAAATTAAGCAATTTTCTTCTGTTGACAGATAAATAGGGTAGATGACATGAAACTAAATGAGGAAAGAAGGCAGCAAGAGGAAGTGGACAAGGAGAAGAAACACAGACTAGATTTTATACTATATTTTTACTGTACTGCCACTTTATACCACCTTAAATATTTGTGTGCCCTGGAGCTCTGGAGCTACTGCTCCCCTATGGGTCTGGTTAAAGTTACCTACAAGGCACTACAAGGTCTTTTAGTTATAGATGTCTGGTGTGTTTTTGTATTCAACACACCTCTCTTAAGATTCGGCAAAAGCAGACTTGGTGAATTCCACATTTTTTCTTTTGGTGCTGTTTTTCAGGGCTACATTCAAGTCCATAAAACTAATGGTGAAACAATTCGACTTATATAACAACAGACAGTATTTTCCACTGGAGGAGACACCCATTTTTCTTTTTCAAAAAAGGCTGTTTGATTTCACACAGTGTGCATTCATCTGTATTCTCACGATGAATCCTCAGCTGTTAATTTGAATGGAAAAGAGCTGCAGCAACGTTAATGCCTTACATTTTCTGGTGATAATGTAGTCTGCATTTCTGCCTGAGAGTCAGACGGAGAATTTCAAATACGAGCCTGACCTTAGCCATATTTTATGCCTTCTGTAATCACCCTGTCATCTGTCGAAAGCTAAAAACTCATTTGGTACGAGACAGTGTGACACTTTATCATAAAAAACAGGAAATGCTTTCTCTTCTTTTTCTTTTCCCTCTCGGCGTCAGTCGAATTTATCTTTGACAATTATCAGTTTCAGTATGCAGTAAGTAACTCAGTTTCCAGAGAACTTGTGAAAGAAACGATGATTTACTTACGGTACGTGTTGTGATGTGCAATATGTTAGCATTCCACTCTAATGACGCCACATTTATTTTGATTTGTCTTTGAAAACATTCGCATATAAAAGACAAATCGTTTCATGGGAAAAGAGCAACAAGGCACACGGCACCTCTGGGCACTTCGTGGTTTTTTAGACATATTCAAAAGAGGTCAGCTACAGTTTATTTCTCTACTTTTGGTTTGCCAAGCGCATTCCTTATCCCCTAAAAGACTGAAGGTTGGAAATGCCGTTCAGTTATAAAGATTATAGGGAGGGTTCTTTGGTTTGGAGCTTAAAAACCACAGACAGTGCCTTTCATGGATCTGATCCCACTTAAAGTCAACAACATAACAAATCTTCCGAGACAGCCTCATAGAGATATGATAACTGTTGTCTTAACACATGTTTTGCGAACCCATTCGCAGCCCTTTATCACAACATTTGTGTGCATATGTGCAGCTGTGCTTAACCCTTTAAAACCAGTCGGAGCGGGCACGCTCCGTTTTGCGTAACTATTTTTAAATCCCAGTAGCTCTGCAACCACGTGAGCTAGCGCAATAATTTTTTTTGCATATGAAACCAGAGGAGTTGTACTTACATCTTATGCCATCAGCTTGTCCTCGGTCACAGTTTCCTTCCACATATAGCTTTGCAAAAACTGCATAAAAAGCGCTTGCAGCAATAAAAACATAATATTCCAGAAACACGCTTTGCTGATCCGATCAGCTGTTTGTAACACTTCCTACGTCCATCAGCGCGAACTTTTGCATGTCCGCCATGACCTGCCCGAAACCGGAAGTGACGTCATTTTGCGGAAATGTAGTTTTTTACCATCAGGGCCTCATGAGCCTATACTGGTGTTTTTAAAAGTTATGTTTGACTTTATGACTTTCTGTGTCATTTCTGGGATGCTTAGGACTCATATTGCACTGCTGGAAATAGTTTATTTTGATGCATATGCTGCTTTTTTGCAAATTTGCACTATAATATTTATTTTCGTTTTTCCTGCAGTGTATAAAAATTGGTGTATTTCAAAAATAAAACTATGAAGACACTCAAAATAAATTTCCTGTGGTGGGAAACTATTTTGTGCAACTTTTTTTGTATTTACAGTTTTGAGGGATAAGCCTCTTAAATTTCTCTAACTAGAAATATATGTTAAAAAACAAAAACGATTTTCAATTTTTTTGTAGTTTATTGCATTTTTTTGCGATTTATGTAATTACTATGCACTTAATGCATGCATATTATTCAAATTTAGGCTGTAATGGTTGTATTGATGTATAGCAACTTGAAATGCTCCCAAAAATGGCTCCACAACATGTAAAAATATAATATCAGCTCTGGCGGACTTGGTTCTATGGTAGGTCTTAAAGGGTTAATGATTAAGGATTACAGTGCACATGCAGAAGAGTTTTCCCCGGACTGTTTTTATTTTTGCAAGAGGTTCTTCTATGGGACAGTTGCACACAGTATTCCATAAACACATTACCAGTCTCTACTATCCGACTTCGTAAAAATCTCTTTTACAGCAGTGGAAAATTGAAAATTTTGACTAAAAGGGTTTTATTGCATCTATTTCTTCCTTATTTACAAGCCATGTGTTAAAGTCATGCTGTTAACTGTTCACACTTTGCGATGATGAGTGAAATTATTTATTAATGAGTCTCCGAGGTAGCAGGCAGTGCTTTTAAATCTCAGGAACCTTTTGAATTAGAAAAATTGAGTCTTTGCTTTATGGACTACCTGTCTGACCTGTAAATAGAAAGGAAAAGGAAGAACTTGCTGAAACTGTTTGTGTGGTCTCAACTGATTGTTGAGGTATGTTAGAGATGCCTCCTATGCGTTGTAATTTTGATGACTGGACATTTAGTTGGGAAAAAAGGGAAACTTTGTGTGTATATAAATAAACCCCACATGTCTGTGTTTCTCGTCAGTGGTGGGCTGCCGCAGGCCTCCGGTGCCCACCCACGGATCTACAGAGGGTCTGTTTCATCACTCTGGTGCACGCATCACTTTTCGTTGTGACCCTGGGTTTGAGCTGAAGGGGTTTCGTCACGCCATCTGCCTGAGTGACGGAACATGGAGTGCGCCTGCTCCGGACTGTGGTAGGATAATAATACAAATAGGCTTTTTTCCCTCTTCAAAATAATTACAATTTCATATCTGGGAAAGTCATACAGTATGCGTGTCTTTAGCTTGCATCTTGATGCCATACATATTGCCTCAGAAATGGTTTAGCTCATGGAAAATAAATATTTTTTTTCCCCTTCCTCCCTTCAGTTCAAGTGGAAAGAGTCTGTGCTCTGCCACCCAAGCCAGCCAATGGGGACCACTTCTTGGTTTATGGGCCCAATGATGTTCTCATCGCATTACAGTACTTGTGCCACCAGCCATATGAACTCAGTGGGGGCTCTCAGAGAACCTGCCTCCCCAATAACACCTGGAGTGGGACTTCTCCTGTTTGCATTAAAGGTTGGAAAATATGTCTTAATAACTGTAGACTGGAGATGGATGAGTCATTTTGAGGTTTTTTTAATAGTAAGCTGTTAATAGATGAGAGAAAATGACTCAATGCCTTAGAGCTATTCATCGTACAGGCCAATGTACAACGAATAGCTATGACTATGAGCTCTTAATAATCTCTTTTATGTTTTTCTTCACAGTGAATAACACTCTTAATGAAGCAGAAAAGGACAAAGTAAAAGAAAAGGGCAAAGAGACAAATATTTACAGTAACGAAGATAAAAGTAAAACTAAAGAGAAAGAAGAAGAGAACACGACTAGCGAAAACGAAAGTGTTGCCGGAAAAGATGTAAACACTGAGCAGGAGAACACAACAGCAGTCGACGGGGATGATAAATATAATGGGACCACTCCTGGGAAAACTGTGGTTGAGGGCAGGAATGAAGGAGAGGTAGATGAGAGAAATACTGGCCCAGAGACGCCATCTGGAGGTGGGGAAGATAAAGTGACTAGCGAAAGCCCAGATAACAGCCTAGATTACATGGTTGAAGAGAAAGAGCCAAAACGACCTGAAAAAAAAGAAGACACAAACTTTGACAAGGGAAAGACGGATGTTACAGAGATCCCGGTGACAAAAGACAAAGGACAGGAAGAAAGTGAAAGAAAAGAAAAACAGGTGAATGGGAAAAGAGATCCTGACAAAGTGGGCCCCAATGACACCAAGCTCAAGACGGTCATATCTGAGGGTGAAAACACAGTGGAAATGCCTGAACTGGAAGTGACAAAGAACAACACTGTTTCACATGATACCGAGAGCACAAGTAAAGAAAATAATACCATAGGGTCTCTACCGCCAGGGAGGAAAATAATTCCAACTCGTGTCAACATCACCCTGTACAGAGCAGAAAGTGGGAAACCGAAGGAAAAATCAACAACTGCGAAGGATGAAAAGGAGAAGGATTCAACTGAGAAAACAAAGGAGGAGGTGGAAAGAGAGAAGAAAGAAGAAGAGAAAGAAAGGGAGCGAGAAGACAACCAAAGCTTCACCGGTAAGAGAATCAATGACGACAGTATGAATAATTGAGTGAATAATTATCTGCTTTTATTTGGCCTTCGCTCTCACCCGCTCTCTGTTGTCCAGAAAAAAGCTGCCCAACTCTACCTCGCCTTTACCATGGCTACCACCAGGTGGTGCCAGGTTTGGAGCCTGAAACAGTAGAGTTCAAGTGCAATCAATCTTATGCGCTCAGTGGTGATGACCGACGCACATGCCAGCCAGATGGCACATGGAGTGGCAAACAGCCCCTCTGTGTCAGAGGTACCAGTGCCTGCTTTGTCTTTTTATTAAATTAATGATCATAATTTTGTTGTTTGGAGATTTGTGAAATGTTTTTATTTCTTTAAGCATATACAAACAGCATTTTTCTTTCTTTTTTTACGGGACTGGTGTGTAGGTTTCAGACATATTGAAGCATTAGAGGACGCTGTAGTGTTTGAGAACAAAATGAACAGTTAATAGATGGTTGTGGATGTTATATCAGTCTATTAAAGTTGTAGATATACAGGCTTGTATGTCAATAATCTGAAAATGCTGAATAAACGCTAAAGCTAAATGTTATTAATGAAAGGGTTCTGGCAGTAAAATGATCCATCAGGGCTAGAGCTGTAAATATTAATTAGTTCTTAATAGATTTTGGCCTGGGTGCCCTGTAGCTCTTTGCCAAGAAGTAAGTGGAGAAACTGTCCACTGGCACAGCTTTAATGAATAAATTAAAGAAACAGGCACAGCCAAAGTAGGCCATGTGAAACAGCATGCAAAACATGCCTCTATTAATACAATTTAAAAGCTTTTAGGTGAAAAGCATTTAGAAATGAATTTCTAAGAAGATGGTTTAACATTGTGCGAAAAGCTCCTATTTTATTTTTGCCAAGTGTTACATATACAGATAGATTCCACATGCCTCTTTAGCAGAAAAAATACTGCAATCAGCAGCCGGTTGGTCACTTTTCCGAATTTTTTGTGCATATTTCATATGAATGGGTTTTTTAAACATATTTGTTTATTTGCAGCATGTCGTGAGCCCAAAGTCTCAGAGCTGGTGAAACAAAAAGTTCTGCCCCCTCAGGTACCATCCAGGTATGATTATTAAAACATCATCTTATATAGAATAACTGACAACCAGAAATATATAGTATTGTGTCGGTATGTATGCCATTTAGCTGAAGAATTAATATCAAGGACTCATATAATGCATTTACTACATACCTTTGGCATATTTTCCCCCTCAGAAAGACACCCGTGCACAAGCTCTACTCCTCAGTCATGGGCCAGCAGCCACAGTTGCACAGTCCCACTAAAGCCCCCCTGGTGCTTTCGCAGTTGCCCCAGGGTTTCCACCATCTTTACACGCATATAGAATATGAGTGTGCATCTCAGTACTACCACCACTTTGGCAGTCCACGTCGGACTTGCTTGAAGACAGGGAAATGGAGCGGGCGCCATGTCTCCTGTTCACCAGGTGAGGGCAGCAGAGGACCACTAGTTGTCAGACATTGTTAATACAGTGATTTACACCCACATAACAATCCTGTGCAGACATTAAAAATGATGATGTGGTAACTTAGTCATAGCGTTTTGATGGCAATTTATATAATGAAGTAATATTTGATGATCATATACAAAAGCACCTTCTAAAAGCATTCTTGTCTCCAATCGCTGACATTGATTAAAGCATTTTTGCACAGCCTTTTTACCCCTCAGTGAAAGCTTGCTAAGAACCTAAGCTCAAATTCATAAGCTGGTATGTACAGCACAGCTGTGACATCGGTGCAATGACAGAATTTTCAATAAAAGATGTCAGATGTAGCACTAATGCCTCTTGTTTGCATAAACAGTTAGAGTGGAGAATAGTATAACAGCAAAGTTAAAACACAGCTGATGTAATGCTGCTATCTACACATGATTACTTCATCATATTAAACAGTGAAGATGAGCTGTTTATATTAAATATATATATGTATCATGCATTATTAAAGTAGTTAATATTTCTAGCTGTTAATTAAATACTGAATATAGTGAATATACACCTATATAAACAACTTATTATGTTACTATTCAAGATTATTACTCTTTATTTTCTTTACTGCACTCTTAAATTGAATTCCCTCTCTATGGGATATGAGATTTGTATGGTAACAATCACAAAATGGACTGCCCCTTTTTTAAAACAACTTTGCTTATTACTAATGTGGAAAAAGCAATGTTGTGAGCACTGTTAAATAAAGCACATCAATAAATACTGGAGGAATATTTATTTTTATATGGTACTGAGCTAAGAAACAACACCAGATCAATGAATAAAATCCTTGAATAATCTGCTTCTTTGGTCTGATTTTGTAATTCTGGTGAATTGGTATTAGTGTTTAGTGTTTAAGTGTATACAGGCAAGGTACCATTCTATGTTATGTGCAAATTGTGTACTTAAAGATGACGTTTTCTCACTTCTTCTTTCAGGGAGTCACATTTCACATGGCTCTGTAGCCTTTAAGTGTTTTATATTCTGCTCCATCAATGCTACTACTTTAAATAAAAGCAGTCCCACAGCTCAAAATGTTGACTTAACCTCAGTGCAATTTCAATTTCTCCTGTCTTGTTTTTCCTGCTGTCCCGTTGATAATGGTCTCACCTCTCATCCTCTTTGGCAGTGTGTGGGAAGCATCCAACCTTTGACACAGAGAGGCCAGAAGAGGCTCACTGGCCTTGGCTGGCTGCCATCTACCGCCGCTCCACCAAGGGTACAGAGACCAAGGTGACCAAGGCAGACAGCCAGGCAGGGTCCCTGAAGAAGGATGGCGGAGCAGGAAGTGGCAAACACAATCAGGCTTTTCACTGGCAGCTGGTCTGCAGTGCAGCTCTGGTTAACCAAAGGGTTCTGGTCGTAGCTGCTCACTGTGTGACAGATCTGGGCAAGGTTTTTCCCCTGGACACTGCCACAATAAAGGTGGTTGTGGGGAAGCACTATCGTGATGATGACAGGGAAACCAAAGGTCTTCAACACCTGCGGGTAAGCTCTTGGAAGTCTTGTTATTCACACAATCCCTTTTGATAAGACTAAGCATGTCTTTCCCCCTTTCAGGTGGCCTCCATTGTTATTCATCCAAACTATGATCCCAATATTCTTGACTCTGACATTGCTGTGATCAAATTACTGGACAAGGCAAGGATTGGAGAAAAAGTCCTGCCTCTGTGCCTGTCAGAAAACCAGGAAGAAGATTTGACATCAACTCAAGGACTTGTGACGGGCTGGTCTCCAATGCCCGAGTCAAGTTTAGGCCCCGATGAGAAGGCTAGGGTTGGGCTCGTTCACCTTGCTGATGTAGTCCCATGTGAGCAGCAATACGCTCGTAACGGTGTGCCAGTCAGTGTAACAGACAATATGCTGTGTGCCAGCCAAAAGCCCGACTATGGACCATCTAACATATGCCCCTCTGACACTGGGGGAATTCTCGTCCTCCCTGCCCTCTCTGAGAATCAAGTCAATGATAACCGAAAGCCTGGTTATGCACAGGCGCAAGGGGAGAGCAAAGGGCTGTGGAGACTCCTGGGACTGGTGAGCTTTGGCTATGACCAAGGGGAGTGCGATCCTGACCTCTACACAGTCTACACACATGTAGCCAGCTTTAAAGACTGGATTGAGAGCAATATGAAATAAACATCTTACAGTCCTCTCCTCTGCTTAATCTCTATTGTAGTGAATTCATTCGGTCTAATCTATTTTTATGCACAAGGGCATTTTCCTACTAAACGCAGAACCAACACTGGACATCACAGTGCTCAAACTGAAGGGGGTGCTAGCACATTAGATGTGCTGATGCAGCGGCCCTTTATCTGAAGACTTTAGTGTTCAGGTCTTTCAACCTGAGATTAAACACTTGAAACTGATAAGAAAATCATTCATCTGAGTATTTGACGGTTAATGGTTTGGACTGTAACCTCTGTTATGTATATATGTTGTAATGTACTGAATTATTATATCAATTCAAGTGACTCCAGAGATGTACATATTTTATTGAAAGAGAAAAATCATGACATTTTTATTAAAGGAAAGGTTGGTGTGGTGAAGCTTGTGAGACTGGTCATTTTTATCCTTTCACACGGTGTAAAAGTCTTTATGACAAATATATTCCGTAGACAGATTCGGGTACATTGAAAAAGGACCTTATATTTGCTTCATGAAGCACACAATGGAATGAATCCGGGTCAGAGCAGCACCGTTTTCACAACCATAAACATAGCAAGTTATTCACAGATCATTTCCCAAATCAATTACCTCCATTGTGACTTTTCTCCATTATACAACTTCCAAGTGAGTTTGCATAGACTAAAGACCTGCAGCTTATAATGAGTTAGAAAACGGGACAGTAAGCGATGCATTACTGTAGTTTTATTCCATTTATGCACACGGTGAAGCTGGTGAAACACTGCAGTCTTACCACATAGACAAAAATGACCTGAGCTTTCATTTCCAGCTGGCCGCAATTGCTTTGTGTCATTCCACCCAATATAATGTTTTAGCAAACACGTTTGTGTTTAGTATAACATCTACTTATTACTGTTCAAAAACGATTTGGCCTTTTACAGTTCAACAGGAGATATTAATAATGCAAGGTCACAACTGGAATGCCGAACTGGTGGAATTCCCTTTTTCTCTTCACAGGAACATCTTCTATCAAAGACTTTCTGTCTTCTCTTCAACCATTTACCAAAGCTGAACAACAGCTTAGCAATAGTCCCATGTTTCCCAGAGGACAGTCCTATCCACTTGTGCTGGGAGACCGTCTGTTCACAGGCCCTTGTAAGCTCACAGGGCATCATCAATAGAGACACAGGCAACGTTAAACCATAAGCTGACTGGCCTGGGAACAGAGGTGTAGCTCTGAACAAAGTACTGGGATAATGATGAGAAAATGCTACCATGAGAAAATAGTTTACACCGGAGAGCCAGAGGGGTAAAATACTTAACACCAGACTTAAAGAAAATGTTTAGGTGTTGATCCAGTTTCCCAGTTAGGCTGATGAGCTTTCTGTGCTTGCTTCTCAGCATGAGAGGAAGCCTTTGAGCTGAAAAGGATGCCCACATACTCCACTGCTAGCATTGTTGTCATAACAAAATGGGACTTCTTCTGTAATGTCCAGAAATGTCTTCTGCATTTACAGTTCAAGCTTTGCTCCTCACGTTTTTCTCATAGACCTCCCTAGCTCTCAGTCATAAAGCCTATTTGCTGGTACTAAAGGTAAATTTGAAAATGGTTTGTCAATGTTTAAAACAAATCTTGCTAATGTTACACTATTATTAATTAAACCGTAATTTCCACCTGTATTTATGATTCACTCAGTCTAAACTGCAGTGTCCACACACTACAACAGTTACATGTCAATCAGTGCAAACATTGAACTTCTGTGTTTTTGATTATTGTATCTGTAACAATAATAGATACATAAAGATGGAAAGCTGAATTGCGCTTACTTGTCTTATTGACTCAATGTTGCACTTCACAACCTACCATGCTATCTCTATCAAATCTTATTTCAGCTTCAGCCTAAATAGTCAATACAATACTGTGTACAGGGTAGTTAACAAATCATCGTGTTTAAAGTATGATACAAATAAATACAAATAAATTACTTAAACTGTTCCATAATTCAATTCAATTCAATTTCTTTATTGTCCCACAAGGGGAAATGAGTTCCCTTGTGGGACAATAAAGAAATAAACTAGCTAATATGTCATTCCTTGAGGTCACACTGAAGTCACAGTCGAGTAATCTTGGGTAACAGATTTGTGCAGAAATATCTGTATGTGAAAACCAAGCAGCTTAAGAAATTCTTAATGTAAGACCCAGACTGAGACAAGTTAAAAGGACAGGGTGGGAAGGCTGAGAGGACAAGAGACATTCAAAGGAAAACATTTTAATTCCAAGCTCTCGTCCACTTTCCTTTAAGATTTTAAGGACACAACAGTACTCCATCCTGAGATAGGAATCACATCACTCATGCAAAAATAATATTTTATGTTGGACTAATTGTGTCATCATTAGCATTTTTCATAGATTTGGCTGAAGCAACATTGGTTCATTCCTTGAGTTAGGAACCTTTTCAATAGTACATTATTGAAGCAGCATGTTTTCATCTTGACAGAGAACGGAAAAAAAGTCAGCTAAAAGGCTGTCTCTTCAAAAAACCTGGAAACTATTCATATACTTTAAGGAAGTACAAGAAAGCCTGCTTGAGAGAGTTTAGGCTGTGTCAAGAAAAAAGATAACCATACCAAATATGACTCAATAATCAATTTTTGGGCCATTCCTAATGCTGAGTACGCCTTTGAGTTTGCTTGTTTTCTATAAGGTATATTGCACTCACAATCACACCTATGGACAAGTTAACCTGACATGCATATCTTTGACTATATGAGAAACCTTGAATACCTGGAGATAACTGGCAATGCCACACAGAAGGGCATTAGCTGGCCAGTGAGTTTAAGCCAGGAATCCTTTACTCAATGCACTGTCATGCCTTCCTACATTACATAGGTATAACTCAAATAAATCCTAGAAACCAAGAGCCCACAGCTAGTAGAAGTGGGGCTAATTTCAAAAGGAAGAATACCATATTGCACATAATCTACATGATGCATTTGTGAAAGATTGGTGAGTTTCTTGCAGTAAGCCCCTCGATTGTCAGTATCATCAATGGCTCTCCCAAAGAGACAAGCTTCTTATTATTTTTCTCAAAGCTATCACCCTATCCATACTGCTCATTCTGTTCCTGTCAGCAGTGCTGCTCATCAGACACCCCAGACACATTTTCTTTTCTTGTCTGCTCTCTCTTTTTTATATCTTCACAATAGAAGAGATAATACTGATACAGTCTTGGTGTGACGTTTAATGGTTTTCTGGTTTATGTTGAATTTTCCAGCAGATCCCTCTGTTTGATCTTCAGTTTGCCCTACACTTTTCAATTTGAAGATGTGAAAAGTGAAACATTAAAATTAAGACTACCTGTGTTAAAAATCAAAAATGTATTTCTGTTATTTCCATTCAATTAGTCTTTACTTTTCCACATCAATGGTGGCAAAGCTGCAAATAGAATTTGTAGAGACTAATTAGTGCTGCTCACACAAATGCCTTTCTGTTTCCGAGCTAGTGGGCTGCTGGATACATACCGAAAGGGTCCCTCAGCTGAAAACATGCAATCATTGTATTGAGTCATGTGTGCAGAAGTGTAATATCAAATCAGTTGAAAAAGTGCTCCACCAACCCCTCATACCTGACAATGCTTAGTCAGCACTCTGCGTTTGGGATTTTGCTTGCATTACGCCACATGCACTTATTTGTTGCTTAACTTCTTAAGCCTCAAGCCTAACTGATCTCCTGCCTTTTGCCCCCGTATCAGGGGGCATTGGGGCTTAAGAGGTTAATAAGCTTTAAATGCAAAGACCATATTTATCTAAATGTACAGTAACTTCAATGATAATTCAGTGTGATCTATCACATGCTGTCAGAGAAACAGTAACCTTAAGCACTGCTTCATCACTATGTCCCCACTCAAACTAGAGTATTTCCTAACAGATCAGCTTAAAGGGGGTTTATGGATTTCAAGGGCTTTGAACTGACAGGAAACAGCATGCAAACAGCACTCTCATGAGTCAAATCCCACTCTTTAAAGATCAGTCCATTGATCGCAAACTCATCTCAATGGTATTTTGTAGCCAGTGAATTTTAAAAGTTCATTGGCTTTGAAAACAAACTTGTTACAAAGCCAGTTTTTGCCATCATGTTTGAAATATGCTACTTGTACTCGTTCAGGCAAGCCACACCTATGGAGGGGTGAAAAGCCTTCTCTCATAGAGTCCTGTTGAAGCTAAGCAAAGAAAAAAAAATCTAACCAAAAAAAACCCCTAAAAATTGTACATGAAAGCAAGAAATCTTGATAAATAAAGAGAAAGACAGAGTTTCAGAAAAATCTGTTTTCAAATTCCAGAGTGAGAAAGGTTGCTGTTTGACAGTCCCACAGAACCGTTAATGGTCTGGAACACTGTAACTATACGTCTTTATCAGCTACACTGAGGCAAAAATATTAAATTAAGGATGTGTCACGATGCCTTGTGAAAGTAAAATATTGACCTACTTACTTTATATTTCTTTAATGTCTTGTCTTTCAATGGAATCAATAGGAGAATTTTATTTTAGCATTTCTGACATTTTAACTCTTTATTCCTTTCAGAAAAAGGTCTCACGCCACCTTGCATAATCAAAACATTTAGAAAGGTAGAATTGTTTATGCTGTCTGGGTTAAATCTGAGATGAGTTATTTAACTTCTTTAGCTATGTTGTAACTTTCATTTTAAGAGGTTTATTTTAGTATTGAAAATCAGTGTGGGAGATATCACTTTTACAACACTGTGCCCAAACTGGAATGGTTCATGAATAATTGGAAACTTGACACCTTTGTGGGCTTTAAAGCAGATCAATCAGGTCATCTCAGTATAGAAACAATGTTAGTGAAGGTCACAAATGGTATTCGTAGGGCCTCTTATCTTTGTGTTTGTCCTGCTAAACCTCAGCACAGCATTCAGTACTGTTGATCATGATTTTTTCTTACTACCATTAGAGCATACCATAGATATTAAAGGTATTACATTGCAGTGGTTTGAATTATATCTGAGACTCAAATTTGTTCATGCAAATGGTGAGTCTTTCTCATATGCTAAGGCTCATTAAGGAGTTCCACAGGGTTCTGTGCTAGAACCAGTTCTATTTACATTAGAATAGAATAGAATTCAACTTTATTGTCATTGCACATGTCACAGGTACAGGGCAACAAAATGCAGTTTGCATCCATCCAGAAGTGCTTTAGCCATGATATAGATATATTACAATATATATTAGCAATAATATAGATATGTAAGTATATTACAGAAATGGGTCTATTATGGTATGTTATAATGTACACTGTATGAAGTATGTTATGAATATGCTATAACTATAAGTATTTACAGGCTGTAGTGAGTACAAGCTATACAGGCTATGAACAGGATATAATACAGGCAGTATGAAGGCAAAATATACATCTTCACTTCTATGCAGATGATACCCAGATTTACCTATCCATGAAACCAGATGACACACAGTATTTTTGATTTGGACTTCAGGGTCATCTTAAATGTATTATCCCACTCAAAATTAATGGACTACTTCTTTGCCAACAATTGATCATTGCAGTCATTTTCAAGAGAAAGAAAATCAGAGTCCATCGTGTACTCCATTGTAAAGATTGTATACTTTTTTTCCTTATACTACTACCATATTAAATTTAATTTTAGCTTTGGGCTGAAGATTCTCTGCGTCATTCTTTGAATCTTACATGAAGCTAAATACTAACTAATAACACCTTCTTACTTTAGACTTAGACTGGATATATATTTCACTTTTCTTTCATTTATCTAATAAATATGCTGCGAGTTAGACCGACAACATAGAAAATGTAGTGCAGGTCTAATATAACCTCAAGCCTGTGTAAAAATAGGTAATAAAACCTCACATCACCAATAATGCCATTGGTGTAGATCAGACAAATCCGCAGAACACCTTATGGCTATCAAAGAATGACTTAATTAGGACACTTTTTGAGGTTAGGTTGGTATTAGTGGGCTTCACTTTAAGGAAATCTAGCCCTATGAGGAAGGTTTTGCGTGTCCTTGCCGGTAAATCGCGCGCGTGCTCCTATGCATACGCGTGAAAGAAAACTAGAGACTGAGTGGGGTAGAGAGGGTCACAGGGAGACACGGAGAGAAAAAGGGGTACGGTATAGGCTGCATCTTCAGCCAACGAGAGTTGGCATTCCCATGCAGAAGGAACAAAGAGGGGGGAAACGGGTGGAGGTGGGTGGGGGAGTAAAGCGCCGAAGAGTGAGGTGAGGCAGAGCTCATTCAGTGGGATCGTTGAGCTGCGGAGCTCCTCGGATTTTACTAACAGAAAATCCCTGTTTGGTCTGTGAAGCGCTCCTGTCTTGGAACGCGGTGCGCTCTGAAGCTCGCGGTGGCAGACCCTCTCTGAAGCTGATGAAATAAGGTCCTGTACGGGGACAGCACCGAAAACTTTTTTTTCGCCGCGATTTGCTGCAAAGGTAAGACAATGATTGGCATTTATTTTAAACATGCAAATAGCATACGTAAACACAAACAGGTTGATTATTAACGAGTGAGTGGCTTTTCTTTGGCGACACGTCCAGTTGGTTGTTCATCACCACAACTTACAGGTAAACATAAGTAATTGCTTTGAGAAACGATTACAGGTGCACCTGATATACATGCTAGTAGGTAAACCATTTCAAAAAGCTAATTGGTTGACAGATTTCCATCTCTCCCCCTTTTTATTAACATTTTTATTTGTTTGTTTGTTTGTTTTTACATTCATATCGCAGCTACTCCAAAGGTAAAGTGACAACCTACAATGAAAAGTCCCACAAGGCCGACCGTCAACAATAAGCTTGAGCTGCAGATTAAATTGCAGCAGTGAAAAGGGCTAAATATGCTCATATTTCTCTTCGGATCGCGAAAATGGCAAATGTTAAATGATAGTCGATTGATGTAGATAAACGACGTAAAGAAACATTACAGTGGACGGTTAAAAATAAACCCGGCTTTGCGATGGTCAACACTTTGATACCTAACATTTCTGGACACAATTCTGAGGATGGCCCGTGATTATTCTAATAATAATTATTCTAATTAACTGGCAGCTGAGCCAAAAGCAGCACTCTGCGAAGGTGGCTGTCCTTGTTTTTCTTCATCCAAACGCGGAACGATTCCCATCTTATTATTGTTTAGAGAAATTCAGATGGGTTAAGCGCAGATCACAAAGAAAAAGTAGATTTTATTGTAAATAGGTGCTGTGACATATTTTTTACAGTTCCATTATAAATTTTGGTTTGACACCAGGTGTAACTGCGTACTATTGAACAAACCCTGTTTTTTCTTGTGTGGCCTGTGTAGTGATTCTGAAGATAAAGCCAACAAGTTGTAGACTGTGTTGCAGCTTCTTATAAAGTATTTTATTGTGGAAAATCTATTCGTAGCCTCCTAGAGGTGTCAGGTGTCGGCAGCCTCTTGCATTTACAAGACGACCATGCAGTTGAGTAATATATGAACTCCTCCCTTAAAAAAACAAAAAACAAAAAAGAATATCTTATAGCGAGCTGTCGCCTCCCACCCCTTTCCACCTTCTTACCTTTGGCTACAAACGCCACCCCATCTGAAACCAATTCTTGCAGCACTCTTCCTTTTGATATTAAAAGGAATGCACATGGGCGTTGGGGTGTGAGCACACACAAACACACAGTTTTCCAATCGCACCATCAATGTCACCATGGAAACCAATTCTCTTGGCACTCTCAGTTGATCGCCTTCTGCATTAGTCTTGGATGGTCTTGAAAACGGTTACAGGGTTGTTTATGGATGCTTCTGTCAAAAGGATGTTAATCAAACCTAGACAGGGTTTGGCGCTTCGCCTCAGTGCAGATAAGTCTATATGTTTGGGTTTAATGGGCATGTTTTCTTCCATCGGTGGGCCTTGTGAGAGGAACTGGCTGTACCATGAGGAGACATGATCGCTGAGGCCTTGACCTTCATTGTAATTGCTACGAGAATCTGTAAAGCAACTGTTCATGCAGCTGATCCATATTGGCAAACTATTGCACCGTGGCATCTTTCTGCCTTACATGACTGAACCTGACACACATTCAAGGCAAATCCACACATGCAGCTGGGGGAGGGAGGGGGGATCATTTATATTTGCAAGCATATGTCTTTATCATGTCATGCGGTTTCACACTGTGAAGTGCAGCCATAGCATTTCACATAAATGAAAATTTGCATCGACATCAATGTTTGTATGATGCATAAATTTAGCATCCACTTATAAAGAAGAAATTAATAACACGTTTTTGTAGGCACCGTATCTGTCAGTTCAATTTTGAATCTTCCTTTGCTGCATTTGTCAGGAATTAATTAGGATCAAAAACTAATTATTTATAGGGTGTTTATGATTTTTTTGTTACAAGACAGGAAAAGGAATTTTCTCTCTTTCTGTGCTTTTCAGCTTAGAGAAATGGTCAAAGTAACACTGTTGAAAAGACAAATATTGCAACTTTAAAGACAATTTTGCAATGACTATCAAAAATGTATTTTATAAATATGTTTAAAATATGTTTTAACGCTTGGAAGTTTGGAAGCTCAAAACATGTAACAAAGGAGTTGCCAGTTGTCATGCATGTGCACGCACACACAAAAAACACGCAGTACAGACACGCACATGCACATCAAACGATCCTGCAGCATGGCCAATCTTGCTCTAGAAGTGAAACAACTCAAAAGTATATTTTGCCAAAGCTCTTATCCTTAACATCTGTCAAGATGCTACTTTAATTAGTGAAGACAACATTCACTGCCCTCAGGGCAGGACAGATGTTTAGGTTAACACTCACATGCACATACACGCTCACATTGTTGTGGAGAAACCGGCTGAAGGCAAATCATGGCGCCTTGTCAAAAAAATCCATGTGTCGATTGACTGATATCTTCTTCAGTGACTATCCTCTTTAGTGCAAATTAAATTCCACAAATCAGTCTCAATAGTTTTGAAACTTGATAAAGATCTGTTGTGCTTCAGAATTATTAGAGAAGGAATCCAGTAGATAGATTTTTTTAATGTACTCAGTTGACTGGGAACAGTGGACCAACTAAGCAGTCAGCAGTATTTAGACATGAACTGATTCAAAGAAAATTCAAGCTAAGTGGTGGAATAAATAAAAACAAACAAAAACAAACAAACAGGTGAAACAACACCCACTGAAATCCAAAGCACTTTAGTTTTTGCCAGACAAACTGAGGTTTTACTCTGTGAGAAGTGTGAGGTAGAGTGTGAGAGAGTTAACATGTGGGAGTAATAGAAAGATAAAATGCTGGGGAGGACAGAGAGCAATACATAGAACTCTTTGCTTTTAAATTGATAAATGATGGAGTGGGTGAGCAAGGGAGAAGGTGGGGTTGTTTCCTCTCCTTGAGACCGAGATACATTTTTCTCTGAAAAGCAAATCCTGCCCATGTACGCAGAATTCAAAGAGCTCCAGAAGCACTTAGAAGATGGGGCCCATGTTACCTGTCTGGGGCTGGCCAAGTCAGACCTGTTCTCTTATCTGTTTGGAAAGGCTTGATTGAAGACACTGAGAACAAGTGTGATTGAGAATGGGATGAAATGTGGAAGAATGAAGGAAAACTGATTGTAGATGAAGAAAAAAGAAAGAGAGGAAACAGGTGAACTAGAGACCAGTCCACAGCAGGAGGACATCCACAGAGATGTGTACCTGTGTCCATGTGTGGTTGTGTGTCTCCATTCACCCAGCTTCTCTGTGGTCTCGCTGGCAGTCTGTGGCATCTAGTGCTTGAGTAATCCTCCTGGGAACATTCAGAAGCTGCCAAAGTGCCATCCAGCTCCTCTTTTCACTCTTTACCACCCGTACTTGTCTATCTCTATCTCTCTATCTCTCTATCTCTCTTTTTACACTCATTCAGTACTCCCCCTTTTCTTTCTCTAGCTATTGCTTTTATTCCAGTCCTTCAAAATTACAGTAGTATCACCCAATTTAATTTTTTTACTTGATTTTACTGTATTTGTTTGCCAACTTTTCTCTCTGGGCTTTGAATCATGATTTGTCTTTTTCTTGTGACTCCATCACAGCTGTGAGTCTTCCCAATATGGGGAAGAAGGTGATTCATCATCTGTTTTTTTTTTTTCCTTTCCCTCTTGTAGTTCTGCCTATAGAACCAATGTTTTGGTTCTCAGAGAGCTGGACAGTTAAGCCTTTCCCATGGGATGACCAAACAAAGAGCCCAGCTCCCTTCACTTCTGTATGACTGCACAGGAACAGAATCATAGGCATTCACTAGCGGGACTGCTGCTGGGCGGCAAAATGATAGATCTCTGCCGGCCATGAATGAGGCACTTCTTCATTTTTGCAATAAGACACCAATATAAACTGCCCAATTAATCTCTGATGATGTGCAGGGGAAGAAGCAAAACCACCCACGTGGTGCCATTTAAGTTTACAGTTTATCTCATGCAATGTAAATTTTGTCTCAGAATAATATTTTGTACCGCTGGACTAGAATTCTCCTTAATGAGGGTTCTGACAGCAGAGGTAAAGAAAGACACATTAACTCCATCATACAAAAACAATACAGTGAAAAAAGTTTACATTTATTTAAATATAGTAAAATTAATTGTACAGTATTGTTGGAATTTCTGCCATCACAGCGTAAGGCCTCTGTATATGTGCTGGAAAGGTGCTCTATAGGCTCATAAACAGCAACAAAGTAAAATGGTGCTACTGTATGTACTTTTTTTGTGCTTTGCAGGCTGGTACATTGCCTCATTGCTACACTATTGTGAAATAAAAAAATTTATATCATGTAATTAGATGTCTTTTTAGCCTTCTAGTGTAATTTAGTGCTTTGCTGTGCAATGTTCTTGGCCCTGTCGCCCATTACTAAACTCTCTGAATTCTGGGTTTGGTCCCATCTGGTAGACATGGGTCAGAAGTTATTGTTAGATTATCCAGGATGCGTACTGAAAGCCTGCCAGTGCCATCACAAAGTTACATAAATACAGATAAGTGTCCCTCACATACTGAGTTGATCTGCTCTGCCTATTATATGCAAATCTGCAGTTTTCGATTCCTGTTTTGACCTATATTCTGCATCATATTAGATAACTGCTGATAATTAATACTGGAGGTCACCATACTAGCGAGGTGGGGGGGGGGGGGGGCATGAGGTTTGAGTCAGCATTTACTGGTACAGCAAAGGCCTCCTCCCTCCCACTCGCTTCATGCCACTGTCCTCCTCCTTGCAAAACTTCAAACCACCCACATCCCATTGGCACCTGCTACGCTGCAATTCAGGTCAGCAGGGGGAGTCACAAAATTACTCCAATAGTGATTGGTAAAGGGAAGAAGAGGCAGGATAGAGGGGGGTCTCATTTTCTTTCTTTTTTTTCCTTCCTGGCACCAAAGACCATGCCACTATGAACAATCATCCCATTGTGTGGCGACAAAAGAAACATAATTGAAGCAGATTTAGAGCTCAAAACAAATAAAAGACTTCATCTGAACAGTGATTTATCGTGACAGATTCACACTGATTATCAGATGGAGCTCCTTTTGGTTTATACAACAGCTTTGTTAACTTGATGTCAGATGCCT
Organism: Neolamprologus multifasciatus; assembly: GCF_963576455.1. Taxonomy (NCBI): domain Eukaryota; kingdom Metazoa; phylum Chordata; class Actinopteri; order Cichliformes; family Cichlidae; genus Neolamprologus; species Neolamprologus multifasciatus. The sequence continues at coordinate 61,017,863 of NC_140445.1, read as the reverse complement.
TTGCATTTTGCAGAAAGTAGCATCCAATCGCAAAAACGCTCAACTTTCAATAACAATAATAGAGCTATTCCATTAATCTGTCGATTGAGACTTTCAAAAATAGTTCTGTGTAACTAAAAATATGCCAAAGAGCCTTTGAACTGTTAAAATACATTAATAACAAACGTTTTTGTTTAACGTGTCTTTAGGTTTAGGAAAAGTCTCTCGTATCCCACTGGATGCTCCTTTTGCTGTTTACATTTGTCTACCTATCATTTCTACGTTTGATACTTGAAATCCATGTTTTGGAAATCAAATCTTACAAAACACAAAGGGGGAAAACATAAAAATAACACAAAAACAACAAAGAAATTGTCTAATTGCCCATTTCACCCACTACCCCTCCCAGTCTCACCCACCTTCCTCTTCTTTTGCCCCTTTTTACTATTCCACAAATCCTCAATTAAGTGCGTAATGGGCCTCAGAGGCAGGTTTGTGTGCTTCTTTGTTCAGCCTTGGGGGATCGACTGGCATTAATGTTCCTCTTGAGTATGTAAATAGCCTGAGCTGTGGGAGCGCAAAGCAGAGCTGCTACTTGTCTACTTAATCGCAGCGAGCTCCATCACTTTCGGACATTTTAGGGAGCTGAAGCAAGACATGCATGAGAACTTCAGCACTAAATACAATACCCACACTTAGAAGAGTAACCTCGGCACCCATCTCCGCCCCCCAATTCTTCCGGAACCCCCCCCTTCTTTTTTTTGCTCTCTCTCTCCTGATTCCCTCAGGACCCTTTACTCTCACCCTTTCTACCTAACTCCCCCCCAGACCTGGCAGTGGCCCTCACCCCTCCTACTTACACAGCTCCCTGACCAATCCTTCCTCTGCATGTGTGCTGCTCCCCACTGCTCAGCCTATCCCATCTTGACAAGCTCCAGTCGATAGACCCTACAGTCTAGTTTTGTTTACCTCACCCACTTGTCCAGCGGAACACACAACAATTGTGTTCATTGCCTGTTTGTCAGCCCCCTTTTCAGAACTAAGAGAGGAGAAAGAGAGGGTGGGGGGAATGAAAAAACAAAAATGGAGGCAACAATTAAGTTTTCCCTCCTCCCCATGAACCCTGTGCGAGCGGTTTCCCAGCTCTATATTCTGTGAACTAACTTGGAGGCCTGTAAAGTGGCCCATTATTCTAGTAGGGTTGGCGTGTTCCAAGAGCGGATTGCCTCAATGGCCGATGAACACAGAGAGGGTTTTGTTAGCAGCGTTTGGCTCACCACATTATGCACCGGTTAATTAGGAGCTCTATCTATCTATCTATCTATCTATCTATCTATCTATCTATCTATCTATCTATCTATCTATCTATCTATCTATCTATCTATCTATCTATCTATCATTCTATCATTCTATCTATCTATCTATCTATCTATCTATCTATCTATACAGTCGCCTAGATATCTACACATATAACCTGAAATCAACGTCTACCATGTAACATTTATGGATTACACAGACCTGTTGGTACATTCCCACTGACATCTTTGGGAATCCTTGTTTCCTCGTCCTGAAATCCAAAGCAAGTTTACGATCTTCTCGCATGCTACGATTTTTATGCACGTGGGATTTATGACAGTGGAAAATTGCTGAAAATTATTTTGCCTGATATTCATGATAATGATTGACTGTCACTATATGCTGGCTTCAATAATTAGGTTGTGGAAAAAGTCTATGAGAGAGTGCTCACCCTCTACGGCATTCCTTTGCTGCCTGTGACTGAAGAAATATTTACATAAGTTTGACAAAGTGTGCATGACTTTAAAGGAAAAAAGATGAACCAAAGAGTAGCAGGAGACTCCATGTGGCCTCATGTGTAAAAGTGTTAGTAGTAAGCAACAGCTAGCTCCTGCTTTTCAGATTCAAAGACATGGCTCTGAAAGAATAGCGATAGTAAAGAGCTTCTTTATCTTTAGTAATTGTAAATTTGTAAAATTCTGTTTATTTCAAAAAAGACCTAAAATACTCCAGTTCATGGAATCAGGACCAAAAAAAAGCTCAAGATAATCTGCCTTGGCTGAAAATATCCCGTACTGTATCAGTATCTTGTATGTGTGTGAGGAAGAAAAGACGAGAGAAACTTAGGTAGAGACAGAGAGCGATGAACAGGAAAACAGATATACGCTGAGACACTGAAAGTGAGCAGCTGACAGCTCGGTTACACTTCCCTGCTCTCCTGATACGCTTCCATATTGTGTCCCTGATGTTGTCCATTTTCTTCAGGACACACACAAACATAGAATGGCCATGTGTACATACATCTATTTCAAGTTTTATATGCAGATAACATATGGCACATATCCAAGAAGTACAAGCATTTCATTTGGTTGCACAGATACTCGGCACTGGTTTCAATACCTGCGGTATTATTATCTTACTGTTAGAGGATAAAATGATTTCCGTGCTGTTTTTGAGCAAAATTTAATATAGACTTGTAAAATTTTAACCAGACTTTGCTTCTTATTTAAATGAATTCATATAACATATAAAAATCTACACAAAATATTTGTGTTTAGGACTGAGTCATATGCTAGCGTAGGTACAAAATGTGCACGTGGTATCTTGGCTGAGCTGGATGATGTAATGAGCTGTATGTGTGCAGGCATGCCCTTTCAGGCAACGCTGCAGGGTGGTGTGGGGAAATCAGGGTAATGGCTACTGTTTCAGCCTATGCTCAGTCCCTATAGGCTGCACTGTTTAATTAGTGAGAGAACATCCATCCTCCTTTGTCCTCTTATTGGCAAATCCAGACCCGGACTTTAACCCCCCTCACCCAGCCTTTGATTCATGGAACATGACCAGCAGATGTTTTCATTGTTGACAATGGCATTCCATATTCAAAAACAATTTTAAGCGCATCCTGTCATTTTAATTCATTTCAATTTCAGAGTGTGTCAGGTGAGTCTAGTGATGTATGAAACATGATTTGCGCAGTAATCCAATTTCACAGGGCCAGCTGCCTAACACAGATGTCAGCTCGTCATGTGTCCACAGATAACGTGCTAACAAAAAAGCCCCTTGCTTGCAGTAAATGTGGAGACATGCTGCTCTTCAAGTGATTACTCTCCCCTTCACCTTTGCTGTTTTCTTATTCGCTTGCCATTCCTTTGTCTCCATCCTCACCTCCATCAGTGACGCCCCCCCGTTCCCTCGCCCTTCCCCCACTGCATTGTTATGGATCCATCTCGATGTGGCATTCTTGCCATTTAACCCCTCCCCTCTTCCCTGTCATCTGCCTCTCAGCCATGTAGCGGGTATATTATAGCGGCGTTTGTAGTAGGGGGTGGGGTTGTCCTGCCTTACTGGCTCATTTAATGAGCTCCGGTGGGGATCGGACCAACGGCATGAAAAGCTGCGTGTTGAAAAATGGGATGTTCTGTTAAACAGATGCGCCTCTGCTAATGATAGTGCTGTAGCCTCACTTCATATACAGCATGAACACAGAAACACTCTTAGGAGGCGGGAAATGTGTGTAACCCATCGTCTGCCAGGGAGGTTTGGAGCGGTAGAGTGAGAGCATCTCAGGTGACTCTTTGTTTTTGTGAACTTAGAAAAGAGTTGGCGAGTTGGATAGCTGGTACTGAAGGAGCGGTCACTACATAGCTGAAATGTTCACAGTTAAGAGTCTAAGAAGAATGTGAGTCATAAAAACTGAGACTTGGGTTATGAATGTGAGAGGTTTGAGAATAGCTGTTTGATGTTTGGCCTTTTTAAGTAATAAAAATAATCCAACATACTCTGGGGTGTCACTACGTGTCCTGTAGCTCCAGCAGTAAAGAGGTTGTGGTGAAATAGATACCACCAATAGATAAATTCCCTGTCAGATATTATCCGGATGAATTGAAGTCACCTCATTCATTTCTGTGACAACCATGATCCTGCATAATGGGCCGTTAGGACTTAATTACAGTGGGACTTTTTCACATGTGCGATCTATAGAGACTCCAACACAAGCTTCGGGATTCTCAGAGACTCTCTAATGACTGCCTCATTATGGACACAGAGTTGTGCTAAACAAAAGGAAACCTTAGGGAATGCTCCTTTATGCACTGCCAAGATGGCGATACACTGTGATTTTAAAATATAATGAGAAAAATGGGAAATTTGAAAAGAGAAAATTTGTCTTACAGCTGTTGAATACAAGAAATTGAGAATTTTCTCTCTCAGGAAGGACATTCATTGAAGAGGAGAGTCATCACTGTATTTGTTGGAAGCCCTGAAAGACAAAACTGACAGTCTGTGAATTCATGTAAAAAAATTGGTACAATTATGACAAGTATGACTTTTTTGAGCTCCTTATAGTTTCAGTATGTGACAATCTCAGGGTCAGCTGTGGTAAGTACATGGTAGTCTGTCAGTATTTGGGAGATCTGTGCTAAGACCAGAGGCTGGGTCACTGACCGTGGTACTGAATACCAGTGCTTAGGCCTACAAAGGCAGGATGCCCATATGTTTTTAAGGATACCCCTGTTATTGTCACCAGATCTGCAGCACTGTATTGATAACAACACGCTTTAAATTTCTGTTGCTTTTCTCTTATTTGACTGTGAGTAAAACTTCACAATTGCAGAAAAGTTTCCTCAGAATTTCCTTTCGAACACGTCACCTGCTTTCCAGTTAGTGATTAGTGACTTTGATGAATTTCAGCATAAATATATTTTATTCATGTTCACATACCTTTGTGTCTTTCTTGTGACTACAAGCTCACTGCAGGGTTAACTTTGAATAAGCCTAACACAACTTTTTAAGTGTCCCACTGAGTGACTGCACACCTACTCTCTTAAATTAACAGAATTGAGAAAATTTAGGATCACCAACACTAAAATGGGAATGTCAGAGGTGTAGCATGCTTTGGAAAACAACATTCAGAAACAGCTGAGACACAAATATGTGAAAAGACAATGTATAAAGATATTATGCAGAAAATACATAATCTTTAAAAATGTTTATTTGTTGGAGAATAGCATACTGTCTGCGGAAGGAAAGCACAGTGTCAGTTGTGATTTGGGATTTGATATTTAACACATGCAGTTTTGCATCAGTATTGTTTTATTGGAACGTCCACTTGATTACTTTTCCCTCTGTGGACATCTCTATCAATACCTGTCCCTAAACATATTAATCCCAACCATGTAGGGATGCATAATCTAGAGGTGCAGTGTGATAAAGCCTTTTTTTCTTTAGAGTCCTGGAAATGATCTCCCTCTTCTTATGCACAGCACAACCTGGAGTGTTTGCTGAGAGCTTCCTTTTGAGGGGCTGGTGGTGGTCACAGCTCCTAGGCAGCCAGTATGTGTGAGCTCATTTCTTCCCACTGTAATGCAAGTGACTGTGAGGCCCAAAGGGAGCAGATATATCCGGAGCCTGGCCCTGCTCCAGTTGCCTTTATATCACAACATATTGTGATGCACCAATCAAGAGAACGGGGATCGGGCTCCTCGAGAGACCAGTGGGAAACGTGTATAATGGGCCGTCTGTGCTATCACATGGATGATAACAGCCTGGATTTGACCAGTAGCAAACTTCTAGACATATTTTATGACTGGCACCATATGTCCACACTTACCACAGTAGCTTAAAAATGATGAAGCAGCACAAAACGCCTCATGAAGTTTGTTTACATTTTTTTTGAATGCATGCATTTGAATGAATTTTCTTTTATGAGATAAAGATAAAACTTCAATCTTTTGAGCCATACATTCTCTTTATAGGGTGTTTGTGCAGGCTGTGTGTTTGTATGCTATGTATGTGTGTGGCTGTGAGCTTCCTCCTTCCCCTTCATCCTCTTCTCTAAACCACAGAGTGTTGCCAGGACAACCCCTCGTGGTCCTTGCAGCATCTCAGCAGCCCTCAATGCCAGCGCTCAGGGAACCTCCTCGCACTGGGAAGGCTGCATAAAATTGGGATAATCGCCGTCGATTATGGGACACAATGAGCTGCTGCTTCTGAAAGATTCATTCATCCTGGAAAAAGAGACTGTGGAGGGGGGCAAGAGAAAGGGGCGCCTTGGTCCCTCCGCTGCTCTCCCACGGTGGGCACAGGCATGACATCAGTGGCCTGAAAGAACTGGCATTCTGGACATGCCCACTGCACTCCCCTCTTGCTATACCCTTGCACCCCCTCTCATCTGAATCCCCCCCCCTCCTTTTCTTGCTCCTGCCAGTTTGGATGCAGCGCTTGGCCGGACGAGTTGGGGCCGCTGCCACTGTTTGCGTGTGAAACAAAGCCCCTCAGAAGGAAGAGAGAGGAAGCAGAGAGCTTCACATGGTACCAGCCAAAAGCGGGGATGGCTGCCTCGGCCTTCCCCTCACAGGCCCCTCTTTTGGCTGAGAAGTGCTGGTGCGACCCCAGTACCCCCTTCTCCCCTAGTGTCCCTCTTACTCCCCCTTGTAACCCCTTCTTCTCTGTCCTAGCCCCTTGCTCTCATCCCGAAACTGCACTCTTTTCCCGGGAGAGCGCTTTGAATAAGGATGACATGTTAAGGGATTTAGGATGAGTGATTTCTCATGACACAACCTTTTTACAGACAGAGATGGCATTCCTCTCGCTTTTGTTGTGTAGCTGGTCATTTGTTTGAAGAGGAAATAGCTTTCCAACACATTTCCCTAATTAGAATAATGTGATACTGCTCAATGCCATGTGAAGTCTCATGCTGCTGGGAGACTAGAGGGAAATCAGCGTGACAGCATCCTCACATGAATCACATAGGTCAATTGTGCTTTGGAGTTCAGTTTGGAGTTTTATTGACTATAGTCAATCTAGATAGATAGATAGATAGATAGATAGATAGATAGATAGATAGATAGATAGATAGATAGATAGATAGATAGATAAAGTAACCAGTGTATAATGTGGTGAACCACATATCCATCTGGATGTCCTCAAACCTCTAAACAGCAGAATTATGTATGTTAATTGTTTATTCTTTAATCATCTTTTCCCACAAAAGGCTTACTTACAAAGCACTATTATATTGCGCCAGCATGATCATGCTCATCTCCAGCAGTCTAGCCTGTCATGCACTATCCATGGTACTTGGATGTGTCTAGAAGCATGCTCTCTGTGGGGATTACAGTGTTCAGGGACTGTTAAAGACCCTGAGGGATTTGAAACATAGGCTCTGATACTAGCTCCTCCCTCCATTTCTTCTTCTTAGTTATTTATTTACTTTTAGGTTTGTTGGCTGTGCGTCTGCGTATGATATGTGTGCACGTGTGAGATTCGTGAGTAGCTGGCCGTGGGTGTTGGTGGCAGTGGAGTCAAGGGGTAGGAGGTGTGGTGGTGGAGGGGGGTGGGGGATGTAGCAGACATCAGGATGGGGCCATTCAGGTTGCTGTGTCTGTGATTAAGTCTGTCGTCTGGACCGTGTTGACTCGCTCCTCTCTGGATGCTGCGGAGGAGTTTGTGGACAGCTGAAAGCAGGTTGCCGTCAGCAGAGCAGAGGTGTTTTTAGCCACCGGCTGTACCTGGGATCTTATCTGCTGACATCAGGCAACATATTTGGATGGAGCACTTGCACGCCTGCTAACACTTTCTTGTGCCGACTCCCTCTTAAATACCAAAGACTGGAGATTTGATCCTGGTCAATGTATATAGCACTTACCTCAACTCCCCCAGAAATGAAGTAAGTACTATGTATTTCCATTCATATCATAAATATTTACTCCTTTTACTTTTTTTCTCTTTTTTTTACTCCAGCCACTTATTGATTTTTAAGTTTTGTTTTTATACACAATGAAAAAAATATAGTTTTATAGTTTTCATTTTATTCACAACTCCAGTAACTCTTCATGGCTTTACAGTCCTGTAATGCAATTAATCTGACTAAGCTCTCAGCCAAGATTAACCGGTTTACAACATGATCCCATTAGTGACTGAGAGGAAGAAGCTGTTTGTGGGTGTGTGGGCTTGTACAGGTCTGAAGGTCTGAAATATGGTTTTGTACTGAACATTTAGTAAAATCTGATTATACTGAAACAAAAGTAACTTTTTAACATTTACACTTCCTAAAACAAGATGCCCAGTCCCATCTGATTGTGGACTTAAGTGTGAAGCTTCTCAGAATTATTTGTTAGGGCACAGTAATTAATTCGAAGCTCATGAAATGTTAATAACAAGAAGAATGTTGCATCAAACAAAATGACTCTATAACACAAAAACACCTTGCTGTTTCCTCCTGGTGCAAATTGATAATAAATAATGCAGCTGCTGCAGTGGCTGTAACTCTTAGCTATATTTTTTTCACATTCATCCATCACTGGGTCACACAAACCTGCTCTCTCATTTGTCTCTGACTTGGTGAGAAGTGTTAATGAGAGAGTATCGCCTGCTTCCTCTCATAGTGCTAAAAATAACGAAAGGGAGAGAAAAAGGGGGACATTCAATTAGCAGCACTCATCACTCCCGTGGAATAGGGTTTTTATATAATGGTAATTTTTTAATTTCTGGGGTTTTATGAATTCCTTGAGTTTTTATCTAAAGTATGAAATCACACCAAGATAGAGTGCAATGTGGCTGCTATTTGCCTGCTGTTTGCATGCATTTTCTGTATTTCACACATAGAAATTAATAAGAGGAGCTAGGAATCATCCATCTGTGTGCCTGGAAGGTGACCAGGTGGTCTTGTTATAGTCTTTCAACGTCACAATGCACACACAATGGGGGAGGTGCGTGTAACTTAGAAAGTGTGTGTTTTATGTGGAATTGTATGCATGCACAAAAAACTAAAATCTAAAAAATCATCCCAAAACAACCTCTTGATTCAAGCTCTCTGTTGCATTTGGTAAAAGCTTTAGCTTTGACAAAGAAAGAAAAAAAATACTTGACATCATCATTAATATTTCCAAATAACACAATCTTCACCACTGAAGCTTCCATTGGGGTTTTTTAGACTGTGAACCCCACGGCAAGGGGGAAGGTGAGGGTCACTTTATTTCATTTGTTCTGCTCTTGGTTATCCATCACACCAGCATTTGTAATGGGCTCATTGAATAGCAACAAAGTCCATAAGCAGACAAAAGATATATCAAGCCAAGCAAGTTAATTGTGTATATTTTTTCTTTAACTTGATGCTGAGGGATTAGCATAAAGCTATAGTGCCTGTTATTTTCTCTTTTCTGACATGTTTTAAACACATGCCTAACTGTCACATGACAGACACAGCTGGCTCCCTTCTCATTAAACAAATGCATTAACACCTCAGTGGGACTACAGACAGCTACTCTGGGCTGCTCATTATGGAAAATTGTGTTTTATTCAACACAAAGCTGCTCTCAAAGCATTACCTGTGAATGTGAAACTGAAATGATAACTGAGAGATAGAAAGATCAAGTCTAAGCAGATATATTATTTGATGGTTAGGCATTTTTTGGTCTTGTACTCTTTTTTTCCAGTGCAACAACATTGTAAAATTAAGGCTCTGTTTAATCTGTGCATTGTAACAATTCCTGAAAAGTCAACATTTTCCACAATTTATTTTATTTTATCAGAAAAAAAGTTTCACAGTTTCAGCAAAAATCGAACAAAAGTCTGCTCTGAGAAAATTGGGGCTACACAATCGCCCTTCAGTAAACTGAGATGAGATACCCCAACGGACTGTGATTTCAGAAGCAGCAGCTTGTAGTCAGCTTGCATCTTTTGGAATGCTCTCTTAACCGTGAACAAACAGTGTTCGAGTGACAGCTTGGCAATGCTTGAATGCTAAACATTTTTCATCACACAGTGTTTTGATTTGAGCTATAAACAGTTTTCAAAGGCTCCTGTATGTTGTTGTGGAATCAACAGAGTCCTCTTTCTCACAGTGACTGTCACATGACAGAATATGACCACAGCATGATCGCCACAGCATGGACATCAAAAATGTTCTGTGGTCAAGTGTGTACTTTTTACATTGTCTGACTTGATGGCTTTGATTTTAATAAATATCACTTGTTCTTTCTTCATATCACAGTGCCAACAGTATGCCTAAACAAGTGGAGGTGAGGATGCACGAGAGTCACCTGGAGCCCATTGAGGCCAGGCCCCAGTCGAAATGTGGCCTAATCTGCTCCAAAATGTTCAAGAACCTTCTTCTCACTCTCACTGTCCTTGGTAAGCCCCCTCACACTGTATTTTTCTTCTTTCAATTACTTTTTATTATTATTATTATGTTTTTTTTGTTTGTTTTTTTATCTCGAGAGCCTAATAAAAAGCAAGGCGGGCTAAACACAGATACTAACTACCACTTGCTAGCTCAATTATATGTGCGGAGGAGATGCCATCTGTGCTCAGACAGAAAGATGACTGAGTGTTCTGAACTTTCCCAATTCTGTGCCACCTGTTGCTATCAAAAGCTCTGTGCTGTACTGGACATACAAACAGCCTCTGGTGATGCATGAAAAGTGCTGTCATCTTACCACAGGCTGATTAGGGTCCAAAGCAAAAATGTTTTTAATAAACATCTTAAATTAGATTTGTTTAAGCTGTAGTTCTTTCTGATGGTTTGTTTTTATGTCGTCTCTCCCAGTCATACAGTCTATAATTACAGGACTCTTTAAACTGTAAATTAAAAAATATGTGTACATTTGACTTATTCAGTTTCTTACTGCATTGCACTTGTATAGATGTGGGCTTGTGTGAGCATGCGTACTGTGTACATCCAATGGCACCCGGCTGGACGCTCACATAGCAAGTGAGCCAGCATGATCATTGATCATCTGTCACTTGGCAGATGAAACCTTGAAAGGGAACTTGCAATTGCTCCAAAGGGAAAGCACAGGAAATCAAGTGCCATCCAAAACCATCGGGTGTGCAGAATCCACAGGATGCTGCTGGACTGGGGGATAGATTAAAGCGCTGAAGACAACTTAGGTTTAAAAAAAACAAAACAAAATAAAAAAACGCTGGAGGCCTTGTGATCAGTTTGTGTTATGAAACAATATATTGGGCTGTGTTATCTTTGGCAGCGGAAGTGCAGCCCCAGGAGGATGTTGGAGTTTTGTCTGGCCTAAGACAGACAGACACAGAGGCCAACCACCAGGCCTGGTAGGCAGGGGAGGGGGGGGGGGGAAGCATACAGAGGTCAGATTTACTTAACAGTGTGTGGCAGGAAAAGAGTTGTTGGTTAGAAGAGACACTGTGGCTTTAAGGGTCAACAACGATTTTGTTTGAGAATAGATGATCTTTCAAATGTCACAATATTCAGGCTATTAAAGAGTGGAGATCAGAGGAAAGGTAAGGTTGCACACACAAAAAAGATAGTGTGAAAATAATCGAAGTACCTCAGTGAGACAAAATGTGTGCCTGAGATTAGAGTGAAACATATCTTTTTATCCATCATTTATTGAAGCTTTTGAAAAAATACTTTTTAAAAAAAGAGTTTGCTGAGATGACAGATGCTTCACCAGTGAGTCTGACATGCTGCTCCCCCTCTCTGCTTCAAAGGAATCTGATCTTAATCCTCCACGAGCTTTGCTCACTGTGAGCAGGTTTGCACTTTATCTTCACAACCCACTGCCCTCCCTAAGTATCCAGCAGATGCCTTCTCACCAAACAACTGAAATTATAAGGCTGGAAGCTAAGATGTTACTAAGATGTTAATACGATGTCTTTGAGAACAAATCATATTTCATAGTTTGAATTGAAACTATTTTCAAGTAGCAAATGATTAAAATCATAGCATTTTGTTATGGTTTATTTGCATGTACTATCTAACTTACTTAAAGTTGGCTTGGCTTGGCCACTTTGTTTCTGTATTTCACTTTGTTTCTCTCACACAATTTCATATTTTGGGATTTTACACCTTTTTATTTTTCTTGTTGCACTTCAGGTGTGATCTTGGGGGCTGTATCAGGGATGCTGCTTCGTGTTGCTTCCCCAATCCACCCAGACATTGTCATGGTGATTGCTTTTCCTGGAGACATCCTAATGAGGATGCTGAAGATGTTGATTCTGCCACTCATTATCTCCAGTTTAATCACAGGTGCAGTGTAATTTATCACACTCAAATATATTAGGAATATTAAGTTCCTGATTTACGCCTTTTGCTGCTCTAATACGCTAAAATAGACTTGGTGAAAAAGTCATAATGCAATAAGAAAATACCCTTATATAATTTACTAATTGTCTTTGCATAGCACAGCCTTCATGTCTTGCAGCATTGAGTCAACATTTCCATTGGATACGTCCTAGCAATTAACAGGCAAACATGATCTTGCTTGCTTTGGGTGCAGGTCTAGCCGGTCTTGATGCCAAATCTAGCGGTCGCCTGGGCACCAGAGCTATGGTCTACTACATGACAACCACAATTATTGCTGCTATCCTGGGAGTTATCCTGGTGTTAGTCATCCACCCTGGCAACCCCAAACTGAAGGAGAATCTTGGCGAGGGCGAGAAAAATGATGATGTGTCTAGTCTGGATGCCTTCTTTGATCTGATCAGGAACCTTTTCCCAGAGAATCTTGTGCAGGCTTGTTTCCAACAGGTAACAGATTAAAAGGATTTATTCACAGTTTGAAAATCTTTGTGAGATATCTGAACACATGAATGCCATCCCATCACTTATTAGGGAATATTACACAAAGTCATAGAAAATAAACTTGTGTATTGGGACATGTGTAGGCTTACATTCATAAAGTGTTCGGAAGAGGCTACCAACAGAGAACTACAGGGGTTGATGCCTGATAAACCAAAACAATTGCACACACAATACAAATTTTATTTATATAATGCCAAATCAAAACAACAGTTGCCCCAATGCTATTATATTGTGAAGTAAATAGCTTTCAATAATAGAAAGGGAACATAGAAAATCCAAGCAACCCCTCCTCGAGCAAGCGCTTTGGGGACAGTGGGAAGAAAAAACTACCCTTTAACAGGAAGAAGCAGAATCAGGCTCAGGGAGAGGCAGCCATCTGTTGGAAGAGAGCCAGAGATTAATAAGTAATTAATTACTAATGATTAAATGCAGAGTGGTGTATAAACATATAGTGAGTGAAAAAGGTTAGTGAAGAAGAAACACATCATGGGAATCCCCCAGCAGCCTAGAGCTAGAGGATTCAGGGTCTCCTGATCCAGCCCTAAAAATATACTTTATCAAAATGAGAAGTTTTAAGCCTTATCTTAAAAGAAGAAAAGTGTCTATCTGCTAAATCCAAATTTAGAGCTGATTCCACAGAAGAGGGGCCTGAAAGGTGAAGACTTTACTTCTCATTCTACTTTCAAATACTAAAGGAACAACTAGTAGGCTTGCAGTCTAGAGCAAAGTGCTCTAATGTGATGTTATTGTACTATAAGGTCATTAAGATAAGATGCGGCCTGATTATCCAAGACCTTGTACATTATAAGAAAGATATTAAATCTGATTCTAGATTTAACAGAGAGCCAAAGAAGAGCAGTCAGTGTAGAAGATATATCTTGCTATATATATATGTTGCTATATATCTTCCTAGTCCCTGTCAATACTCTTGTTGCAGCATTTTGGATCAACTAAATGCTTTTTTAGGACATTCGAATAATAATGAACAAATCCAGCCTAGAAGTAATAAATGAATGAACAGTTTTTCAACATCACTCTGAGACATGTTTCTAATTTTAGAGATATGCTTCAAGTGGAAAAAAAAGTCCTACATAATTGTTTAATGTACGCGTTGAATATCCTGGTAAAAAACAATTCCAAGAATTGGTGGTCAAGGTAATGCTATCCAGAATGAGAATTTTCTTACTCTGGATAGCACTTGCTGCGGGTTTGTCTTTAAGACATAACTGCAGTTTAACTAACTGGTGTGTGTTATGGTGTATGTTCATGGACAGATAAAGTTTAGTATCATCTGTATAGTAGTGAAAATGTTTGCCAATGCCTTCTGATGATACTGCCTAAGGGAAGCATGTATAATGTTAACAGAATTGGTCCTAGCATGGAACCCTGTGGAACTCCATAGTTAACCTCAGTGTGTGAAGAGGACTCTCCATTTACACGAGCAAACTGGAGTCTTTTAGAGAGATCTGATTCAGAACCACTGCAGTGCATTACCTTTAATACCACAAAAGAATTCTTAAAGCAAAATATTTTAAATGGCATTAGGTCATTAATATTTATGCTTAATGCTTAATTTCTTTCAGATTCAGACAGTCACAAAGAAGGTGGAGGTGGTTATTGAGGAGGATGTCAATGCCACCACTATGGAGGGCCTAGTGGCTAACATTACAAAGGAGCCTCAGTACGTCATCAAAAAGTCACTGCAGTTCAAAAGTGGCATGAATGTTTTGGGTATGTAAAACTCACTGCAACTGAAAACACATAGTAATATAGCTGCAGTATGTGGCCTAGTAACATTAAGCAATATTACGACTGGTGCTAAGCGCTAACATCAGCATGCTAAAATGAAGACAATGATGAAGCTAAGATGCAAATGCTAAGCTGGTAGCAGGTAACAGAACATGTATACATGTTGAGAACATTCATCATCTTAGCCAGCTTAGCCATCACCATCACAGCATTTGCTAACTAGCGCAATACACAGAAATACAGATCGCTGCCTGATGGAAATGTTCTGAATGTTTTGCAGTTGAGACATTTCCATCAAAACCACAATGCAAAGAGAACAAGTCGGGGAATAATCAAAGTCATTTCGATTAATTCCCTCGGCACCATATTGATTTAATATCATGGAAAATAGATGTTCAGGTATTTCAGATACTCCAGTCATACTCTAGAGTCATGACTGGGAATCGGTTTTGAATGTTGCAAATATCTGGACAGGCCTATTGGTTTTTAAATGGAAACCCTATCATCTTATAAGAATTCCCTGATGCTGGACACATCTCACCCTTCAGCACTGGTGGCATTCAAAATGTGACACATTTATGATTTTTTGTCACAGGTCTGATTGGTTTCTTTATTGCATTTGGCATCTGCATGGGCAAGATGGGAGAGAAGGCCAGGCTCATGATTGAATTCTTCAATATCCTCAATGAGATTGTGATGAAACTTGTCATCATGATCATGTGGTTAGTGTCACTCAAGATTCCCATTGACTCATTTTAAAACTCATTTAAGTCATTTGAATCAGAAATGACTTAATTTAATGTGTTTGTTGTTCATTCCAAGTTATTTGTCAAGTCACTGTAACGCTTTAAAAGACAAAAGCTTGCTTGTAATAGGAAGATTTTATGAGGGTTAACTATATTAATATGTCGCTAAATGATTAAACATATACTTTTTCTTCTCATCAGGTACTCTCCTTTTGGTATTGCCTGTTTGATTTGTGGCAAGATCATTTCCATTAAGGATCTGGAGGTCGTGGCTAGGCAGCTGGGTATGTACATGGTGACAGTGATCATTGGCCTCATTATCCACGGAGCAATTTTCCTCCCCAGCATTTACTTCGCTATCACCAGGAAAAACCCCTTCACCTTCTTCCTGGGCATCTTCCAGGCCTGGATTACTGCTCTGGGGACAGCCTCCAGGTTAGCATCAGAAAAGGAATTGCTGTCTTAATATTTGTGCAAATTATTATACATTTATAATCCAACTTGTTTTGCTTTTCCCCTCCAGTGCTGGTACACTACCTGTCACCTTCCGTTGTCTGGAAGAGAATTTGGGTATTGACAAAAGAGTCACTCGTTTTGTGCTCCCAGTCGGTGCCACCATCAACATGGATGGAACTGCTCTGTATGAGGCTGTGGCTGCCATTTTCATTGCCCAGATGAACGGTGTCAACCTTGACCCTGGTCAGATTATCACTGTCAGGTCAGAAAAAACACGCCTTTGCACTTAATATTTAACATCCCATCCTAGCTTACATATATATAAGAATGGGTTTTAATCCTACAGAATGGCTGCATATGTGTGCAGTTCTTCCATTGAAGCTATTCTTAGTCACCAAAGTAAGACTTGCAGTTCCCACTGTTTAAATTGTTTAAACTGAGATAAATGCAGCTCCCACAGTTAGATCATTATAATAAAGACAAACTCAGCAGAAGTGTTGTGGCATTTAGTGGTGAGCTGAAAAGAAATTTAGAGTACAGATAATTAAGCACCCAGAGGAAGCAGCCATATGCCCCAGTCCCTTGTCTCATGCTAAGTAGGAAGCTAAGCAAGAATTACCAGTCGCTCGCTGTTTTCATCGTAACAGTCTTTCCAAAATACTCTTATAATCCAGTGATCTGCAGATAGATGACCTTGGCTCTGACATTTTTATTGGATATAAATCCATAGACCTTCAAATTAAACATCCAATCTCTCTTTCATCTCTGTGAGCTTCTGTTCATAAAGATGAAGAACCTACTCTGGTGCGCCTCAGCTAACTGTGAGGTGCAGAGGATGTAATGTTCATTGGTGTTTGGGGAAGTGCATCAGGGTGTGAAGAATGAGGTTAGGCAAGTGGTTTTGGAGAATGTTATTGAGTGCCGCTTTCCTATATCTTCACCCAGTCTGACAGCTACCTTGGCCAGTGTCGGGGCCGCCAGTATTCCCAGTGCTGGCCTGGTGACTATGTTGCTGATCCTAACTGCTGTAGGCCTGCCAACCCAAGATATCAGTCTCCTGGTTGCTGTCGACTGGCTGCTGTGAGTTTGATAAAAGAAAAAATTATATTGTGGTTACACTGTACAAGGTAATTTTGCCTTTGCTTGTGTATTAGGGTTTTGCAGACCCTTTACTAGCATGCAAAACCATCTTTCATGCTGATTTGTGTCTCATCAGTGATCGATTCAGGACCTCAGTGAACGTGGTGGGTGACTCCTACGGTGCAGGCATCGTGTACCACATGTCGAAGGCAGAGCTGGATGAGCTGGATGCACACATGGCAAAGTCGGATGACATCGAAATGATGACAAAGACCCAGTCTTATTACGATGACATGAAGAACCACCACGAAAATAATTCCAACCAGTGCGTCTTAACCGCTACCGATACCACAACTGCTAGCGCCACTGCTAACAATTCTGTTGTAGTAGATGAATGCAAGGTACATTTAATGCTTACAAACATAGAGACCTGTATATAACCCTCTCTCGTGTTGCATGCTCACCCTGCACCTTGCTTGAATCTGTTTGAGTTTTAAGCATTGCGTCTTTGTTTACATCATTGTAAATACACCCGCTGTTATTTTATTTCAGACGCAAAGCAATGGAACAATAGTTGGATGTATGCATGTGTTCATTTCTATGGAATAGCAGCTTTGCTGTTGAAAAACAACAACAAAAAATTATAGTTTATGTCAAAATATTATTCAGCATCAGTACATATGAATAAAGGATCAAATTTCTCTCCCTCAACAGTTAGCTTAATCTGATTACTGGAGCCAATTGGGGGTCGGCTCCAGTTCAAAAGGCAGCGCAAGATAATCCTCATTATGACACAGAGGAATTATTTACCAGCCACCTTTATCAAAACTTCAGAATACATGTATTAATAAACACTTTAAAGAAATGTCTTTTGACATCATTTTAAATATTGCTTATGTTCAAATTATTGTCCAGTGTGGCGTATTCTGCTTTTTCTTAGAATACAGCAGATTTTAACTGTTAAATGGAAACATTTCCAAAGGTTTCCCATTTTCTGTAGGATTTTAAGATACAGAAAGGGAAGTGCTAGAGCTAATTAGCAGTTCATATATTCCCTACACACCAACTACAAAACTGTCAGTGAGTCATTCCCTACAAGGGTTTTTTTTTTTTTTGCATTTTGACACCATCTATTTCTGTCCAGTGTGAGAAATATTCTGTGAAATCTAGAGGGGAGAAGGAGCTCCGGAAATGTAAAACATTTTAAATCTAATATCTGAATGTATTCCAGTCTTTTAGAATATTACATGTAAGTTCATAATGCTTGTTCTCTGACACACACAGATGGGCGGCAAAGGTCTACTGATGAGCCTATTCATTTATTAAAGGATGAAGGGCGTTACCTAGCAACGCTGGTAATCTGTCGCACAAGCAATCTGCCCATGGCAAAAAGTTATATCCTCCTTTCTCAGACTTGCTTTATTAATGGACACTTACATATGAATGTTACACAAAACCTTGCTGCTTCCAGTACCTTCCACACCACTTTTCCCTGTTTTCTGTTCTGCTTTGCCTCACATACATTTCTAACCCATTTCAAGTCCAATGAAACGCCGTAGATGCTTGCAGAATAGCTAAAACCTAACTATGCATTCATTTGGTAGTGTTCTTTCCTTTTTTGTGTTATTTGTATATTTTGAATTTAAAATGTATTCATTTGTCTTTTTTTTTTTTTTTACTGCCTCTTAAGTTGGTTTTCATCATAAATTTGTGGTCCATTCCCAGGTCATTAAAAGAAACTGTCTAACTCATGTTAGGACTACCACGAGCATGCATGAACATCAGTGGTTTTCCTGCAGTTCCAGTGTTCTCTTATTGCAAAATAGCAATTCTGTCTTTGTAGGTTTCAAGTGCTAAAGAGGGCTGTAGTCAACCAAAGAAAATCTCCATTAACTGAAATTGGTTCTCCCCTAAAACCCATTCATTGGTCTTGGGGAGAATAATTGTTTTCTAGATTAACTAAATCAGCTCCACTGTACTGAGTGCATTTTGCCTTATTAGCCAAAATTATTTATAGATAAACAAAAACGTTATTAAATTGTTTAAATTATTTCAAACTCTTCATTTTGTACTAAAATAAAAACAACTGATTTGCAGCTAACCAGCATATACCAGTGTGCATCCACACAAACCATATTAACTGGTGATCCCAGGACAAAAATGCAAACAAGCAATATGCTCTGACCAATAAGTTTGACACGTCTCCAACTGTAATATAATTCTACTGTATTGATGAAAGTGAAAGATTCATATTTGCTTTGGTCTTGGTGAATATGGTCTTGCTTTGTTGGTCTTACTGCAACTGGCAGATGTTGGTCCCAAACCTTTTGCTTTAATACACATACCAGTTACAGTTTCTAACATACTTATAGTCTCAAGCATTTAACATGAAAGATGTGTGAAATATTTAGCCTTAATAAAAAAATGTAGCCGACCTTTTTGACAGGTATTACAGAGCTAATGCTAAAGCTACTCTTTTCAAAGTCTCTATCCAAAGTGATCCTAAATGTGAGTTTTTGCTCTAACCATTAAAAATGAGGGAATAGTACTGGAACGACATTCTCCTTATGAAAGTAACATCAATTAGAAAACAAAGTATTTGGTCAGTTAACTAGTTGTTCTGGAGACTACAGCCCTACAAAGCTCTATAGCTAAAAGTAGTCAAATTTAAATAAGAATGTTGTATACAATATTTTAGTTTATAGACATCATATAGCAACGTAGACTGAAAAAGTAGCTGATCTGATGCGTTATAGGCTTTAAGAATGTGGTGTTATCCTAAGGTCTTTTGACCAGAATTTAATTTTTTTCTTGGATCCACTGTTTAGATCTTCTGCTAACTTCTTACAGGTAACCTCAGCCACTAATGGCTCTGCTGCGGAGTGCACGCTTGTTGAGGAGGAACCATGGAAACATGAATAATGGCAGCACAGAGATCCCCTGCTTCTGGGCTCCACAAGCTTTCCTGTCTGGTGATATACAAGAATGAATGAAAAATCACATGAACAGAACTACTAATTGTTCTTTTTTATGTAGCTTACATTTCTTTTCTTTTTTTAAAAAAAAATTAGTCCCTATAAAAATTTAACTGTCTATCTGACTGATATATATGATACTAATTCACTTAATTGTGAAATTATAACATAGGCATACCTCACATGTTAGAGCGCAGTTACGTCCTGTATAGCAGACACTTGCACAACATACTTCAAGACTTGGAGGGCGAAGGAAGGGAGGAAAACAAAGGTTAGATAAGCTATTCTTAGCAATACATCCTGGTCCCCTATTTGTATGAGGAGCGGAGAAGCGGAGATGCACTATCTTACAAGTTTCTTAAAGGTGACACGTTATTATAGTGTCAAAGACAAGTGGGAGTTGGAGCATTATTCACGACAGCCAATGCAATTTGTAATGAAATCCCCTTCTTTCCATCCCTGTCAGTACTATCACAATGTGTGCACACGGCCATTGCTTTTTGTTTTCATCCCAGCCTCTCATCTAAGAACAAAAGTGTCTCTAAAGTGCTTCTTACTGCAATTATAGTTACCCAATATTACTCAGCATCCCTGTGGAAAGGGGTCAGGGAGAACAATAGTGAACAGGAAAAACATGCTGAGCCTCAAAGCACCCAATGGTTTTATTTTATTTTATTTTATTTTGTCTACTGTGTAGAAAAGGGATCTTTTTCTTTGTGTCACGCATTCAGTGATATTTAAAGCTAATTTGTGTGTGTGATAGAGAGAGAGAGTGCTAAGGTCAAAACATGACCAAGTCAATTAAAGGGACCAAACAGGCAGAAAATCAATCAGCTCACAGAGGCCTTTGAACTGTCACCATGACATCCATTTTCTTAAACTATCCATTTATAGCACAACAAGGGATAAAACCTCAAAATCTAAAGCGTTGCCCTTAAATTAAAATTTATAGAGTATTGGTTTTCACCAAAAAATAGTAATTCTTTAATACCAATGAAAAAGACATTTCAATCAGTTTAAAACTAATTATAAATCTAAATGGCATACCTACATAAAATATTGAATAAAATATATTGAGAATATATATATATTAAAGCACAAATCAGGCCAGAATGTGAGTGCAGACAATAATCTTTCCAACTTAAAAAAGAAACTACTTTAAAATAAGTGAGATCAAAAGATACTCAGGCTTGTCATGTTTACTCTTACAGGGAAACATATTTTAATCCTAAAATGTTTACTTGTTTGTAAGACCAGTGTTTCCTTGAGAATGGCCTCTTAAGAGCACAACTTTAAAAGCTTTGTCTATGAAAAATGACAGCAAAAGTCTTTGTCGAGAGAAAGTTATTCTATAATATATGAAAATACAGTGAGCACACGTTTATTATTTCAAACTACATTCCAGTGGCTGAGTGAGCCTGTGAACCAGTGTACTAGAAAGCACAGACATAGTTATTACTAAACACTGGCAGAGCACAAAAGGTGAACAGCTAGAAACATTTATAAAAAGAAATTGGGAAGGAAGTAGAGCGGCACTTGGCTTGGCTTGCACGAACAGAGATAGATCCTCTCTGGGAACACCTGCCAGCTTCTTGTTTTAGCCAGATCTAAAAAGGTAAACAATATATTTTTGCCACCAGAGCTCAAGACTGTTTCTACAAACCCTAAATGCTGCAGCTGTTTATCCATAAAGTGGGAAGGTAGTTGATGAAACCAGAATATGAGAACGGACACGCACAGTTATATGCCAGGATGTTCCAGTTATCAGGTAATACACATATAATCATCTCATAGAACTAAATGATTAAAAACAATATATGGCAAATACACAAACAAAGCAGGAATGCTGTCTGTTATCGTTTTCTGGGTGCATGTGTAAGGGAGGTGAAACTGATGTCAATGTGAATTTGATTTCTTTGCACTGTATTCTTCTCTCCTCTCTTGTTTCTTTTCATGACCTTGCCTTGAAGGTGTTCGATTTAAACAAATGCCAATTAAAGTAACAGTAGGAAACTTAACACAACATCTAGTGCAGCGCTCTGTCATTTGTCTACTTTTATACATCACGATGAGCGTGCAGTGTTCTGCTCAACATACTGCATAGACTGATGTATATATGCACCATCTTCACACTTTTCTCCAAATGCACACGTAACAAAAATGCAAAAGTAAGTAAACAAACAAACACATGGAAGGTCAGTAATTTGTAATTGTTATGAGTGAGTACAGCACTGACACTCTAACCTCTTGTGATCTTCACGACAAACACACACATACACATATATATCTTTATATACATATACAGTGAGTAGCCGACAGTGTCACCGATGGGGATTGTGTGTTGGACCAATATTATGTTCAAACTCACGGTTTTAGAAGCATGAATTAAAACAATATGATAATTATTTTTTGCACCACTATCTTAAAAGCATGATATTTTGAAGTGCCTCCTTGCACTTTGTGTACATATTGTAGGTAACAGATGCTTTTTGTTTGTTTGGGTTTTTTTTTTTTTTTCCAGGGGATGTGGGGGTATCAAAATGGTACGTAGAAATCTAGTTTCATTGCTGTGACATTTATAAATGTAATCCTCTAGAGAGAAAAAAATCATCCATGTCACGAGTAAAATTAGATTAGACAAAATGTATAGAGAGGAAAATATGTCATAAATTGCTTGTTCTTTTTTTATTCTCTAATACCTGTTAACTAGCTGTTTTAATTAACTGTCACATTCCAGCATATAAATATCTTTTTTTTTAATCTAATGTAAGTGTTTTGAATGTTTCCTCCATGAAGATATAAGCAGTGTGAATTCATTTTCATTGTACATACATAAATATATAATTGTTCTGTTCAGTGACAATGCAGAATTCTCTGGAAATTATAGTAATCCTGCAAAAAAAAATTAAAAAAAAATTCTATTTGCATGAAGAAGAGAAAGAAAAAGACTGAGAAAGAGTGAGATGAGATAAAAAATAGGCATGAGGAAGTTTCTGGTTTGATGAGGGGGTCAACACGAGTTATTTTGGTGGGGAATTATTATTATAAAGGTTAGTGTTAAGACACAAAAACAGGGGAAAAGGTCAGATTTGCTCTGTGTGTAGGACAGTGATGAATCAAACATAGCCTAAGAGTTGATATAAGAGAAAGCTCAAACTTCAATTGTATTCAAATGCCTGTTACAGAATACAGCAGCATTCCTCAGGTGACTCATCTAAACACATTTTGTCTTGGTTTAGTCTCAGACATGTTTGTTTACCTGGTGCATTTGAAGACATGGACATCTATATCATTTAGATTCCATGTTAGCATCTCCATAAATCACATCTTCACACATTTGAACTCTGTCATGTCATCAGTCTAGGATGTTTTGAGGAATACTACTTAGTAAGCTGCCTTCACTTGACTTGCCTTTTTACTTTCTGCACAGAAATGATATGCACGCACGCAACACCTGGAATCGCTTACCTAAATGGTACTGACTACATGGAAAATAATTGGCACAGCAAAGAGCCAGTATATCTTGAAGCCTGTGCTTTTCTCCTGAAATGTGTTTTTTTGAAGAAACTCATACACTGAGCTGATAACCTGTTACACTCCTGCCTACAATGTGCTCTGCAGATTTTACTTTTCTAGGCCTTCCCTCTTTGTAAAGCTGTTGTTATCTTGATGTAAAGGCAGAGGTTATGTGTGGGTGAAATTCACTGTTGAGAAAAAAAAATGAATTCTTTTCTCAGTTTATGGTATACATAAAAAATCTGTTTCTACATATCAATAAGTGTTGTACCTTTGGTGTACATATACAAATATAACTAATAAATGTTGATTGATAACTAAATTGCAGCTGTTTTGAGACTTTCTTTCTTTCTTTGTTTTACAACAATTTTTGCACAAAAAACAAATACATGTATGTTATTTTGTGTTTATTTTTTATTAACTAGTTGTTTTAGTGTAGTATTACTGTATAAACATTTCTAAAGAATGCTGAAACACAAGTAGATTTGATCTTTTATTATTTTTGATTAAGAAGGTAAGGGAGAAAACAGACAGTGTAGTCTGTATTTACTGCTTGTTTTAAGCTATTCTATCCCATTTTGCTATTAATATTGATCGTATTAATCTTCAGATTAAGGCAACAAATGCTACACATTTTGTTTAGGTGGTAAACTTGCTAAAGAAAAAAAAAGGAACGGATTTGTTGAACCCATTAAGCATTGTGAACAAACTCCAAAGCGTCGTTGCTTCTAAGCTAATGTGGGAATCCATCAGATAGCCTACTGAATTAGCCTCTGGGCAACTGGTGATTTTGTCGCGCTTCCAGTATAACTAGCTGATGTCTGGAGCCAAGATTTCAATTTATGCCAGTTTTTGTCTTCCAGCTGAATACAGATAAATGTGATAAAAGCTAATGAAAAGCTAAATCATTGGCAGAAGACTATTGGTGGCAGTCCCACATCCCAATAGTCTTTATAGACATTAGTCCCATTTTGGGTTTTACATAGAGAAATGTTGTATGTTCCTTTATAAGTAAGTCATTACTTTTGAAAATTGGCCATTAAATAGCATGGCAGTAGATTTCTGCGGCTTTTTTTTTGTTGTTGAAATATAGAGCATTAAACACATAAAATATGACATTTGTGTTGCAGAATGTGGCACAATTTCTCTTTCTGTTCTTAAATATTGGGTGAATTAAAAAAAAAGAGAATGCACCTCATTAAGGCTAGAAATGGTTTACTACAAATAAACATAGACTGTATATAAAAGATGAACACTTTCCCCTCTTTTCATTGTTTTTTCTTTTTGCATATTTGTCACATTTACATGATTCAGATCATCAAACAAGTTTTGATATTAGATAAGATATAAGATAACCCAAGTAAATAAAATGCCATTTATAAATTATAATTTCATGTCTTCAGGAGGAAAAACTACCTGGCCCTATGCTTAATCAATAATTGGCCCATAACCTAAAAACTCGTTCCACCAACATGAAACTCCAATCAAGTATTTGTGATAACTAGCAATCTTTTTCACATTTTCACCTTTGAACTCTCCCACGGATGCCATTTTTCCACTGTCTTTCTTAAGGTTGACTCATGAATGCTGACCTTAACTGAGAGAAGTAAGTTCTTTAGATGTTGTTCTGGATTCTTTTGTGACCTTCAGGATGAGTTGTCTGTCTTGGAGGAATTCTGGTAGGCTGGCCACTCCTGGGAACGTTCACTAAAGTTTTCTCCATTTGTGGAGAATGCCTCTAACCAGGGTTCCCTGGAGTCACAAAGCCTTAGAAATCGCTTTGTAACACATTCCAGACTGCTCGATGGGTTATTCCATCTCAATCAGCAAATCTTTAGAACATTTTCTGCTCGACCTTCTGCACTTTGCATAAAAATCATAAAACAAGTTGCTGTGAAATTTTGCTTTTCAAGGACTATAAAGATAAAAGCCTGAAATTTTCATTGGCCTGTATCAGTATTTCTAATGGGAAAAGACATTAAAAAATTATTTGCCGGCTGGGTAAATAAAATATGAAAAAAGTAATCAAGTTGTTCTGTCTAGTATTTAAACATAGACTAATAAAAAGATATTACATGTACAGGTAGGTTTGAATTTTTTTTTTTACCCCTTAAAAAAAGAAATCATTGTTTAAAAACGACATTTAATATTTACTCAGGCTATTTATGTCTGTTATTAACATTTGCTTTATGATCTAAAACATGCAAGTGTAACAAATATGCAAAAAAAAGAAAGAAATCAGGATGGGGCAAATACTTTATACAACACTGTAAATAGATGAACCACCCCTCGCTAACTATTAAAACTAATTCTGATTCAAGGGCTTCTCCATTATCCATCCATGTCAGTGAATTAGACAGTGTACTGTGCAATAAATGCATGAAAAAAAAACCAGTAATACTTCTCTTTTGTTATTGTGACTACACTGCTTGCATTTCAATCCAGGAAAGAAGCCTTCTCTGCCTTTCAAAATGGCCGTCTTTTTCTCTTTCTGACTTCTGTGTAAACATGTTCTCTCGTCACAGTCCCGGTACCATGGAAACTTCTCTTC
This sequence comes from Neolamprologus multifasciatus, assembly GCF_963576455.1. Classification (NCBI taxonomy): domain Eukaryota; kingdom Metazoa; phylum Chordata; class Actinopteri; order Cichliformes; family Cichlidae; genus Neolamprologus; species Neolamprologus multifasciatus. Next base: position 60,992,240 of record NC_140445.1, on the reverse strand, counting down.
CTGTTATGCAGCGCAGTGTAACCACTTGCATTTCCTTTCTGGCTACACCGATCGATTGCTTCCCTTTGTCACTACACAAAAAGCAACAGTAATTACAGAGGGAACACCCCATTCCAGCAAATCTGTTTATGTACACATTTATTATTTAATTCAAGACTTTAGAAATTATTTCAAAGACATGCGTTATTCTGTCATAAAGCTGGCTACTCTAATACATTTGCTACTTCTCTTCAAAGCAAATCATTTTAGAGAAAAAAGGAGGAATTCACAAACCTAAATCTGTTTACAATTCAAAAAAAGGTTGGCGGACAGGAATGGATCTCGATAGGAAACAATGCATATTTTAGCTTTGAGAAGGTCAGTAGAAAAGAATGCAGCATTTGGTTTACATGTTTGAGCAACTGGCACATCGGGCTTGAGCAAAGCACATAAGTGTCATCAGTACAAACCCCTCTCTTGGGAACACATAGACAGTATTGTTGCAGTCTTTTTCTCTTGAAACAACCTTTCACATACAGTACAAGCATATGTTATTATGTGCAATTTGGTTCAGTATCCAAAGGCAAGCACCTGTCACTCGTGTGGCAAATTTGGCATTGGAAATGGTTAATGTGCTATAGATAGAGTCAAATTGTTTCTTTTGTGCTGTCCTTTAGCCCCAATGAATGTACACACTGTGTATATAGTATGGTTACATCTTTACTATGATTCTTCTTATCCTCAGGATAACATCAAGGTATCCTCATATTTGCAACTCAGTATAAATGTACATTATTTTAACTGACTTCAGTGATGCATAAATTTTGGATGCCTTAAATTAACTTTGACTATTGCAAAATCACAATTGTTTCATAGTTGCATCCTCAGTGTTTTTCTGAGATACAGCTTCTAATTAAATGACCCTCAGAAACCTCCTTAAAACAGGTACTAAAACCTTACTATAAAAAAACAAAACAAACAAAAAGACACATGGAGCTATTGCTAAGTCATTTTCAATATACATACTTTATATACAGAGATCAAGAAAAAGCTGCATAAATTAAGGTAGTGACATCCCCAGTTTTCTTGAACATGGTAAAGAACTTTTCAGTTCTCAGGAAATGTTTGAAATATACACAAGCCATTAACAATAGCGAAGAAAATAAATTAAATACTTGGGGGGCTGGTGGTTTAACATTATTGGTGTAAGTTAAAGAAGGTAAATCAGTTCTCGTTGCTGATTTCATCGTTTCCATTTAGGCTGAATTGCAAATTTTGGGATCCACCTTATCTAAAAGAGGTGAACATTATCTAAATTTGCTGTCACTCCTCATGCCCCCTATAAACACTTGCGCCTATGGCTTTATCATCAATAAAGCATACAAATGTACAAACGCGAAAACTAACAAAAAAATACATTTACAACCCCTGAGCAACATTCAGTCTGCGCTACCAGACAAAATGTTGCCCGTAAAAGACACGGTCCTACCTAGAAGCAGCTGCTTCAGACCCACTGGAGTACTGAAGCCAAGCCTCAGCTAGACAGTCTCTGTAACACCCTTCAGTGCTTGCCACCAAAAGCAATTTTATCCCCTAGAAACTGGAGCCCCTGCCCCCACCCATCTACTGTCTCGATCATCTCCTCACTTTGACACTCCTCCTCTAGCTGACTATCGTCTGCATGCGCTCATCCCTCATGCCAGCTGCTCTTTATCTGTCGACTCTCCCAGAGTGATGACAGTGAACTCCTCCGTGTTGCCGTTCTCTTGGACCTTCTCCTTGCTCATGAGGGTCACCATTTCCTGGTTCTGGGAGCCAGATGCCGCCGCTCCGTTGCCTTCACCTGTGTCTTTTGTGATCATCAGGGTTTGCGTCTTGCCGCACAAGCTGCAAAAGCACATTTAGATACATATATAATTAATGTCAGTTTTTTCAATGCCTCGCTGTGTAGTATATAGAGGGGTGTTTTACTAGGTGTTAATTGTCAGTCCTATTATGATGGTAATCTAAGTCATACCTTTTTCTCTTGGCGACAGCTGCACATAGAAGAATAATAATGATGACTGTCACAATCACTAGAATAATAACAATCCAATCTAGAAGGAGACATAAAAATTAGGATTAAAAGGGGTAAAAATCACTCAGTCCAGAGTGTAAATAGGATTGCATAGTATTGCATAGCTGCAATGACTCTTTATATGGTATATGTGAAATCATTTGCTTACTTGAGTCACTGTCACTCTGTGAATTCGGCTGTACAGTAGAATCTGCCTTGCGGCCTTTGCCATCATTTGGGGGCACTGATTTCAACAAAACAAGAGATATTCAGTTTATATCATCCTAAAAATAAGCCATATATTGGCATATAGATGTCTCAAAAATAAATATGTCTTAAATATTACCATTCCCATTTAATTTCCTTTTCTCTGTGAGTGGACCAGACTGGCATGCATTACTAGATACTATAAACTGCAGAAATATCAATAAAGCTGTTTCCCCCTCTGCATTATCTCTCCCAAAGTGTCACTTATAGTACCGTTATTAGGCCTTTAATTAAACTTATTTGAGTTAAGGTGTCAGTGCCTTCAGCAAATTAAATTGTACAACTCAAACTAACACAAGGGGGCATCCTAAGTTCTAAAACTTACTTTAGCCATCCCCAGACCTGTTGCATGAGATGTCATTATGGTGCATTATGACAGTATTTTTCTATGTTAAGTTATAAAATTATAAACAATTTGACATTATTGAAATTAAACATTATCATTTTTCATTATTCTATCTTTGGAATATACAAAAATAGAAGAATGTAGGGCAAATAACACATGACCTGAGTTCAATACAGTCTCTTGGAGAAATAGGCCTTGTATACTATGACAAAGCATTATGCTGTCATTATATTTTTTTTTAGTATAGATTATCAAAATCATGAAGAGTACATCTCAATCCTGAACTGAACTGCATTCATATACAAAACTCTTTGTTCTGAGTTTTGTGCTGTATGTTTTTCTTACATTTTGTTGTGGAAGAATATTCATCATGACTCTCTGTCTCATCCCCAACAGGAGTTTGCATTTCCTTAGTTGTTGAAACTGTTGTAAACTGTTCCAACTCATTCGACACCCCCCCTGATCCACTGTCGATTTCTGCAAGACTGGAAGTAGACTGGACTGGAAATGTACTCATACTGATGGTCTCAGTCTCTTCAGTAGTCTCTGCATCAGGACCTTTAAAGAAATCCTCTGTAGTATTAAAAGTTGGTAGAGTTGGGTCTGTCTCATCTTCAAGAGCTTGAGGTGTAGTTGTCTTCGTTTTAACTGTGGTTGATGTTGGGTTTTCAGGATGCAGGGAGGAATCAGAAAAGAAAGAGTCATGCATGGTTTAATGGTTATAACGAAACACGATTTTTACATTTTTTCTTCTGGGATCACTTTGATAATATTGAGTATTTATGGACATCAAAAGTAACTTAAAGTGACTTAGCAAGAAGCAAGAAGAATATTCGTTTTGCTTAGTTTTTCAAATAATTATGCAATGCTACAAAATGATCTTTCGTGTTAATGATATCCCACATTCACACATGTATCCTGCCTCTCATTCTAGGAGCTGGGATGGTCTCAAGCTCCTTAGTGCCTTTAACTGGATAAGTGGAAAAATTGGTGAATGATTGGATGCTAATGATATATGCCAAAATGTATTGTGACAATTAAAGGCATTCTATTCTATTGTTCTGTTTCACTACATCCCAAAAGTGCTCTATTGGACTGAGATCCAGTGACTGGTGACCTCGTTGCCATGCTTAGGAACCAGATTAAGATGATTAACGACATGCTACGTTATCCTGCTGGAAACAGGCATCGGAAGATCTGTATACTGTGGTCATAAAAGAATGGACATGGGCAGCAAAAACACTCAGGTAGCCTGTGGTGTTTAAATAATACTCAATTGGTACCAAAGGACCCAGAGTGCCAAGAAAATATCAGGGGTGGAACGTGGGGTGTTCTTCTGCTTCTGTAGCCCATCTCTTTCCAGGTTTGATGTGCTGTGCAGTCCATGCTTTTTATGTTGCTTTCCTACCATCTCAAAGCAGTTGTTCTCATCTGCCCTCTGACATCATCTAGACATTTCTGCCCAGGGAAACTGCCGCTCACTGGATATTTCATCTTTTTCACATCATTCTCTGTAAACCCTAGAAATAGTTGTGTGGAAAAATCCCAGAAAACCAGCTTGTCTGATGCCAGCAACCATTCCACCTTCATTCAATTTGAACTTCATCTTGACAATTTCTGCCTGTCTAAATCCACTGAGCTGCTGCCATGTGATTACTGATATGGGTAGCCAGGTGAACAGTTGTACCTAATTAAATAATTCTTAAGTTCATCATACATTCCAGATACAGATTATCATACAAGGCAATAATGATTTAGCCTTCACCATTATCATTACTAATATGACTTTTGTCATTATACACTATATTGTATAAGTATTCACTTGTCTACATACATGTGAACTTGAGTGACATCCCACCCTTATTCCATAGGTGTGCTTTAAATCTCAGTGCTCTTCTGTCATTCTGCCTTTCAGACTTTGATTAATGCAACCCGCCTCCTCCCAATCTCCTCCTCACCCTGGTCACTCAGAACCACACCTCACCACCTCATTTTCATCTTCATCACCACCAGCTTCTACACTCTGAGGGTTCCTCTCCTAATTCCTTTCACCAATGGGATTCTGTTCTGCTGTGATGGATCATCAACGGCTAATCACCAAATTTCTTAATTAAATTCTGTATCATAAAAAATGTTCACGTTCACTTTTTGCAAATAACCTCTCCTTATTAAACTATGGATGTCACGATCCTGGGTCTTATGACCCAGCATTTTGAGTTTTAGTTCATTTTGATGTTTATAGCTTATGTTTAAGCTCCTTAGATTTCTATGTTCATTTGCTTATTATATTCCCCTTGTGTTTTCAACCCTTGTGTTAAGTCTCCTTTATCCTTCATGTGTTTCATGTCTGTTTCTTATGTTGTCAAGTTCATGTAGTCATGTCAGTGTTTCATTGTTTCCTATTTTATTTTGAAAGAGGTCCTGTGTTTCGGTGCTCTGTTTTGCTCTTTCCCTGTGGGCGTCGTTATGTTCGTGTTGTGTCTACTTTGCCTTTCTGTCCCATGTTTCTGGTCCCTATGTTCTGTCTTCTCAGTTGCTGTTAAGTTTACATGTTTTGAGTTCAGTCAGTGTGTTTCCTGTTTTACTTTGAAGGTCCACGTCTCATGTGAGTGTTTCTACTTTTGCTTCCCTTGTCTTGTCCAGCCTGATTACTCCCAGCTGTGCTCTCCTTCTGTGTCTCATTCCCTCGTTATCCCTCTGTGTATTTAAGCCCTGTGTTTCTCTTTGTCAGTGTCGTAGTCTCCCTCATGGCTGTGTTTCCCTGTGTGTTAGTTATCCATGTCCCAGTTTAGTTTAGTTATTTTTTTTGTGCCATTCTGCAATAAAGCAGCTTTTTGAGTTTAATTTTGGTGTGGTGAGTTTTGCGTTTGGGTCCTTCTCCTGCCTGGACACAGCCGAAACATGACAATGGATGCCAGATGTATTAAAGCAAGGAGGGAGGGAATGGGTTTACTTTGCTTACCTGGTGGATTTTTTCTCAAATCAAATTCTTTGGTGCAGTTCTTCTTTGATCCAGCTGAAAACATCACCAAAAAGCCAAGTTCAATTAAATCTAGACTGAAAACTTACAAGACAATTTGTATGCTATCGTTTGACTGCAGCTGGGTAACAGCTTAATTCATTTTGGTAAAGTTACCATTTTCATCAAAGCAGTAGACATCATATTTCTCATCGGGCTGTACTTTTGTATTTACAATTAAACCAATCATGTTCCGTGAACAATTTTCATGCCGCTTGTGTCTGAGGATGGCGATGCTGTTATTGCTCATCCAGCCGTTCCTAAACAGATACAATAATATTGTTAGTAATATTCTGATATTAAAATGATTGTACATTTGTTAATGGTGGATGCACTCTATCAAATTAAATCATGCTAAAACACATCCCACAACTAATAGAGTTGATGGGAAGGTGGTTTCCTCAACTGAAGGATGGTCAATGGTGGTAACTTTTATTTGTGCACATTTTAGCTAAAGGGACACATAAAAAAAACACAAGAGGACCCCAAAAGCATCACATCTCTATATTGCAAAATCAAAACCAAAAATGAAAAAAAAAATCCCCAAAAAGGGGGGATCCGAGAAGGAAGAAAATAAAATTTAGTTACAACAATTTAGCTTGTAACCGTGAATACAAATACACATTTTTAGAAAAATGCACCTGCAGGTTTGGAAATTTGCATTATAGGCCTCCTCGACTTGTTCCAGGGTTGCAATGGTGCTCATCTGTTGCTCACACACTTGTTCAGCCATGTCAAAGTCCAAAGAGTGACGTTCATTTCCTTCAGCCCGGAAAACTCCAGCATAGCTGCAGGTTCGGACAGTCACTACAGGGAGAAACAGAAAAAAAAATTGAATTGGTTTTACTGGTTTGATCTCTATTCACTACGCAGGCCACTTGCAGTAACACATAGAGAAGACTTGTTATTTGGGTGAAGGGATTTGGAGAAAATTACAGCAAATCAAACAGAATCGCAATTCAACATGTAGTGATAATAATAATAATATTTTTGTATACATACTTATCATGACTAAGGTAGTACAAACAACCACAACTATAGATTTTAGCTTAAGAGTTCACACATCACAATGTATGCTTCCTACGCCTGGAAAGTACACAAAACAAAACAAAAACATCATTAAGTAACCGCTTCGTTAAAAGAACACTTTTTTGGCATAAACATGCTTTATGTCCTTACAATAAATCCACAAAAGAAGTGTCACAGAGTGCCACACACTATGTGTTCTGTGTCGTGTGAGGTAATTTGTATAAGTGAGTCTTCAGCAAAATGAAGCAAACTTTGTGATGCTGACATGCAAACGAGGGTTAGCAAATGAGCAATGAGCTAACAGAAGTTTGTGTACACATAGCTACTCCTGTCATAGAGCCACAGGTGCACGGTGTACACACACACACACACACACACACACAATGTAACCGTTGGTATTGGCAAAAAATCTATTTTAGAATTTAAGCACCTGGAGATTTTCCTGCCATAAGCACGACTGAGAATAAGGGAAATACTTGCGTATAAGTATGTGTAAGTTTTTGAAAGTTGTTTATGAGAAATTACAATCTCAACATCAAAATAATCATCAACACCATGAGAAACAAAAGCCTGAACAGCTGATTCAGACTAAAGAACAACAACAAAAAAAAGATAGGCAGATTTGTGCAGCAAGATTCACAAAATACAAATGCAGTATCTCTTTAAATCCATGTTGTTCATGTACGGAATTTTTTTTTCTGTTTTTCTTCTGTTTGATGCTTGTTTAAATTTGTTGCCATGGTAGGTTTCATAATGCCTTAATCACACATCACACAGGAAAATGACGCACATGATTTACTATCTTAACTTCCTGCAGTCAAGTGTGAAAGCGTAAAACTGATCATACTGTTGCTCCTTGTTCCTTCCTTCAGAGCAAATGGGTCTCTTGGAGGAGAAATATGCAATAACCAAAGTTAGCTGATCAGAAACCTGTTGAAACTGTTCCACAAAACTAAAAATGAGGCCACACCTTCCTTGTTAGTTGGAGTAAGAAAGTAAAAAGGTAAAAACAGACAAACCAGAAAATCTTCTCTATAGTGAAAATCAGTAAAATACTCTGGATAGACTCTAAAACACTCTTTGGCAACACAAAATGCAACTTTAAAAAATGTCTTTATACAGCAATACAATTCTCCTGCAATCAATACAACATGAAATAAACCAGATCACATTTTAGCTGTAGTACAGGGGTTTCCAACTACAGGCCTCAAAGCCTGGTGTCCTGCAGGATTTAGATCTCACCCTGGGTCAGCACATCTGAATCAAACATTAGTTCATTACAAGGCCTCTGGAGACCCTAAAGACATGTTGAAGAGCAATTTAGCCATTTAAATTACTGTGTTGGATCAAGGACACATCTAAAACCTGCTGGACACCGTCCCTTGAGGCCTAGAGTTGAACACCTCTGCTGTACTATGAAAAATATTAGTGAAGTTGTTTATTTAGAGGCAGTAAAGAATAATTGTAAGGATTTCTGAGACTTATATTGCAGTATATAAACAGAAAAAGACATACTACCAGGAAATATCTAAGGTACATGAATTCTTCAAAATGTATCGAAAAGCATCATGTGAAACCTCATCAACCATAGCTTGATGATTATTAATTGAAATAAATTAATAATCAATCAATAATCAATCAAGCTTTATCTTTCATAGTGACGTGAGTGCACAGATTAACAGTATCTCTTGATGCAGTGCTTAATGTAGCAGCAATAATCATAAATCAGATTCCTATTCAATTTTATGTTTTATCAGTGAAGCAAAATGTGATGTCTGCATCTGCAAATCATTTGGAGTAAACTGCCCATAAGTAGCCTAATGTCAATATGTTCAATGATTAGGGAGTATATCTGCAAACATTAACCAGCATTAAACTATAAAGTTATATAACTCATAAATCATTTTGATTAAAACAACTTGATTCTAAGCCATGCTTGATAAGAGAACCTGTTAATCATTCAATTTTTCATGTAACCGTACTGTAAAGAGTTACCGAAAAGACAAATATTAATTTTGCTTTAGTGTAATCTTCCTTTTCTCCACTCCAAACATTGAGATGCATATAAAAATGTTATTTTTAATTTGATAGCATATTAAATGCTATCAAATTTAAAAAAAATGTTATTTTTAATTTGATAGCATGTTTATCTCCTTGAAATAAAGACAGGAGTCGCCAGATATGATAGGTCCACCCACTTTCCACGGGCTGTTATGAGTAAACAGAGCACTAGCAACAAACGGAAGTTGAGATCTCTGCTGTTATAAGCAGTTAGGCAAAAAAAAAAAAAAGGCAGTGCAACTTTTATTGCAGAGCAGTTTCTGATCTTTGCCCTCGCTAACTCCCTCGCCACCACCACTTTTTTATCTCTCACTTTCACACATATGCACGCACACCTGAAAGAACTTCAACGTTTGCTGCCACACTGTGTTTCTCGCAAAAACACACAACTGCCCTGCCCAGAGAGATCAAAGCGGGCATGGCTCTGTGCGATGAAAAAGAGGCTGACATGAATCTTAGAAGTAATCATTAGTATGCAGAGAGAACAGTCATGGGTGTTTTTATACAGCCCAGAAACCTGTTGTGCCAAGGCACTGACTCTCCCAAAGGCTCTATTGTCACCTAATGGAGTTGAAACCAAGGAGACTGTGAAGTCTGTAGATACAAAGCCTAAGAGAAAGAGAGCTTTAGCACAGCTTCTTGCCAAAACCTCCAGCTGCTGTAGAAGTAATTGACAAGCCTGACTCTCAACCCTCACTTTTTTTCCTGCTCTCTCTCATTCTGTCTTGTTTTCTTTCATTACTCTCTGCTTGTCTTTTCTAGGGCAGCAATAAAGTACAATTTGCCCCCCTGCGCACAGGTGCGCAAACAGACAAGCGCATCACAGACACACGTGCGCAGGAACAGTCACTGATAATTTCTTCTTGGTTTCACGTGGCACGCCGTGGAAAACAGGAACACACGCACACGGGTTGTGTTTATTTTTATTCGCTTATCCACATTTTCTGAGGTGCACTTTACTGAAAAGGGAAGCAGCAAAGTCGTGCAGTGGTTAGCGCTGGCACTTCACAACGAGAACACTGTGGTTAGCTGGGGGCTTTCTGTGTGGAGCTACATGTCCAAATTTATGCACGACAGGTTGATTTGTGATTCTATACTGGCTGTATTTTTCTTTTTCACCGAGAGGCCCGTGACACACTGGCGGTGTGTCCTGAGTTTACCTTTCCTCTCACTCTGTGACAGCTGAGATAGGCTCCAGCCTCCTGTGATCCTAAGGGAGATAAGTAATGAAACCTTGCACATAAAGTATGACAACATTTCTAAAAATATTAATTTATACGTGGGAATTCAATGCTTGAACAGAAAATCAGCTGCACGTGTCCCACGACCACATTAACATCCATTTTATTCATCAGCTATTTGTGAGAGAGGGTCCTTTAGGTCATAGCTCCCACAATGCTCCAGTATCCTACATTCTCACACTAAAGTGAAGTTGCTCTGTCAGCAGATGCGTCTTTCCCTCCATTCGTCACAACAAAGGTCCAATGGGCCAGTGGGACAGGTGAAACACAAGCTCTTATGAAAATATGCCTGTGTGCATGCACACACACAAACACACAAGAACACAAAATCAAGGTCACAAGGACTGTTATTATCTGACTTTCACTCTAAACTGCCATTTCCTTTCCCACCTCCAGGCTTCCTGCACCACCTACCCAATTCATTTTCCCTTTCTCAACAAAAATACCATATTTATCAGATTTATCAACTCTGTCAGGTGTACTTTCATACCCTTTCACAGCCTTTTTCTAAACTTTAAATCTAAATAAAAAGTTGAATAGTAAAGTTAAAAAAGCGGAAGTACCACATTATCTCTTGCAGAAGTCCTTTTGATTGGCTGACAGAGGTACAAACCATCAAACTGATACATTTGCAAGAGGAAAGATCAATTTTAAACACATTTTCATGAATACTCACATTTTTATTTTTCATTCAAGAGTTTTACTCGAGCTTTTTTCAAGAGCTTTCTGTTACTCCTGAAAAAACAAAACCCTTTGTCTCACATTATGGGAAGTTAGTGGAAGTCACTTCTTAGCTTACAAACTGTATGATGTAACAGGGAAATTCATTTAGCTTCCTCTAAAAGTCAAGAAATAACTCATCAGTTATTCTTTTTGTTTCAATGAAATGTTAGCCTAGCTTCACTCCGCAAACAAGAATCACATCAACCTTATTTCCTAATTTTGCAAAGGCATAACTTACTTTATCTCTCAAAATCTCAGATTCAAGTATTATTCACATTTCCATTTCCTGTGTGGTTCAAGTTTCAGCTGAACCACAGATTACCTGTGCGCATAGAACTTTTTCTAAGAAAGCATGCTTGTAACAAAGACTTTGATGCATAAAAGAAAGACAAAGAGCAGAGGGCACATACTAATAGGAAGGTTGAAACATGCAAAACAACAGGGAAAAAAAGGCGAGTAACTCTAAGACTTATAACAAACTGTAATGATGCATGGACACGGAAACTCATTCATACCAGAGGTTATATTGGTGGAAGAGACACGTGTCTGGTGGTACTCAGAGCCTACAAATTACAAGCCCTCTTGTGAGTGCCTGCACTGAGGCTTTGACCATCCTTCACCTCAAAACCTAACATGAGCACCGAAGCAGGGGTTTCTAATCTAAAGAGGCAAATACTCAGCCACAATCCACTTTAGGCCAAGACCATGTACATTATGGAGACTGCTCTTGCTCTTTAACAAAGGCTACAGTGTTTCTCTAACTGAGTGCCTTATTGTTTCATTAGGATCAATTATCAATCTTTACCTATTGATAGATATTTACGAATGATCACATATGAAAGATTTCACACACTCTCACTGCTGGATGAATTATTGAAAAGCAACAATAGATTTGATTCAATCTAAATATGGGTCTTACTGCATCCCTGGCAAAAGGTCATGCAGTTCTATATTAATTTAAACTGATCAAATAAATTACATGAACTGCTGGGTAAAAAATTAATATGCAGCCATTACTATGGACTATTTATATGATATATTACTTATAAATCTTCACAGAACCATTTCCTGAAGCCACGTAATAACTATCTTTAAAACTATCTAGATATCTTGTGGATGTCTGGGGTGGTCACTGGTCCACGACACCTGCTCTCATTTCTGTGCTTGTGGCAAAAAAGATGTTGTCTGGATCAGGATGAGTAGTAACCACTGCAGGACACTTAAGTTTCCAGACACCAATTTCTCTGACACCCAGACGCTGAGATACAGATGCAGACACACATGCACGCAGCTCACAGCTACACAATCCACAACGAGTCTTGAGGGGCAAACACATGTTGAAGCACTATGGGGGAAAGTGGATCCACCCCCCCTCCTCCTTCCTACATGCACTTGACTTCACATACATGAGCGGTTCAGGTAGGTAGACTCATATTTGCCTTCAAATCCGGGTCAAATTCATGTCTTGGTGTTGATTGTTCTCTGGTGCAGTGCCAAAGGCAGTCTCTATGAACAACCTCACCACCGGCTCCTGAGAGAATAAGCCAGACAAGCCCCAGACCTGTTTGATTCTGTACCAGCTTCACCTCCTGAGATATACCGCTCCAAGCAACAAATCCAATCAAAACCTTACACAGAAATAGCATGTGTGACAGAGACAAAGAAAAAAGAGACAGACAGAGAGACATTGCCAGGGTGATTACATCCTTTGTGTTAGAGGATGTAGCATTAAGCGTGGCAGCAAAGAAGAAAAAAAACTCCTGCTTCTACTTTAAAGCTTCTGAAAGCTAAACTGGTCATCCAAAACCCCGATAAGGTTCACTTGCCAGCGTGCGAACAGAGAGTGAGCAAGAGCGCCTATCTCCTTTGTGTCTATCAGGAGTCTCGGACTGCCAGACTGTCTGTGCTGGTGTTGCTCACACTGTCTCGCCGGCATCTACACATGCATTCTACAAGCAGCAGAGCAGAGTCTCTTTCTTTTAAGTGGTGTCTTTTTCCACAGAGTAATAAAACTGTCTGATTAAAATCTTTTCAGAAACTCCCGCTGCCTGAGAGACCGGTACAATTTAGGCAAAATAAGAAAAAAAAAAATCCCCATACAAAGGGAAATCCACTGGGAAAAGGCACAATCTCCTCACCTTGAATTTCTGACCTGGAGGAGGCCAGTAATCCCAACATGACCCCCAAGATAAGCGTCCACATCCTGGGCATTGCGATTGTTGATGAGCTGGGTGAGCAGCAGCAAAGGTGTTTAACAGTTCTCCTGTGGTCCCGTCTTCTTTCAGCCAGGAGTGACGGTTGGTGTGTGTGTGTGTGTTTGTGCGTGTGGGTGTGTGTCAGAGTAAAAGAGAGCAAATGAGTAAGAGAACAGAAAAGAGAGACAGAGAAGAAACCTGGTGCTGTGGAGGAGAGTTGCTGTGAGTGTCTGGTAGCTGGTGGAGCTGACTCAGATTTTACCCCAACTTTTCGATTCTCTGCCTGAGAGACCAGTGGCACACCACGTAGAAGAGTGATTCATTTGAGCACACACCCTTGTGCCTCTCCCACACTTGCCCCACCCCCCTGCTGCCCCACCTCACACAGACCCCCCCTCTCTTCCTCTCACTTGCTTCCCGTTTCTACAGTTTGAAATGAATAAGATGAACGTCATCTCTTCTTCTGTCTGGCTGCCTATCCTCTCCCTGCTTCCCTACCGCTCCGCTGCCTTGTCTCCTAGCACCCCCCGACTTCCCCTTTTCGTGTTCTTGACAGTTTTAAAAGAGCCCATCTGTTTTCTCTTTAATCCTCACTCTATTGTCATCAGATTTTTTTTGCTTTCTTTTGTGTCTTGTGCTCCTTTGCACTTTTTCTGTCTCTATGTCTATTTTTTGTGCCTGCGTGACCAATTATAAGAGGTCAAATCCATTTCACAGACACACCTCATCATCAGCTTCAACTACTTACTGCACCTTTATCTCTCTGTCTGTGTGTCCGACATCTGCCTCGAACACTGCAAAGATACAGATCCATCAACGGAAATGTGTTTTAGACACAACTTTATTAAAAATCTGCGTACAGAAAGCACCTTGAAACTTTTCCCTTTTCATGCAATGGTGCCTGTTAACGCAGAACAACAACTCAACAACTAGAGGTTTCACTACCATCATGAGGAACCTGTCTCAATTCTATCTTTAGGTTTAACATTTCACTTCATCAGGATGATGGATAAAGCCACCTGAGGTTACTGGAATCTCCCCAGTGACACATCTTGTGATTGCGCAATATCTCAAGTAAACAGTGCGGTGAGAAAGCACAAGTGACTGTCTGTATTCCCGGGAGTTCCATATCAACCATAAAGTATGTCTAATGGCTCAGCATGGCCAATAAGTCTGTAGTCATGGGAACAGAATTCAAATAATAAGTGACCTGGCCCTTCAGTTGAAAACCGTTATTAGTGCATAACTTTATTACTTTAGCTTTTATATCTTACATCTCAGCATTAACCCACTCATTTGTCTCACAATTTGTCTCACAGTTGACTTGCAGACTCTATTACATATGCTTTTCAATGTGAAACTCCTTACATGCTTTAGCGGTCCAACACAGGAAGTGTAAGGTTACCATTGTACCAAGGTTAAGTGTCAACAGCTGTCTGTAAGGGTGCAAGTGAGGCAACAGTTGGCACAGTAGCACAGTGTACTGAGTAAAATGCTCACCAATCATTCTACTACTACATCTTAACCAGCTCATTATTCGTACCGTCATTGTACAAAACACACAGTCCATTGTAGGCACCTGTGAGTTATTCTTGCATTCGAGAACCATATAAAGTATATGTGAAATACTGACTTGGAGACAGCATTAACTCAAAAGTTAAGAGATTACTAAAGAAGTTCTTGGGAGTTGGCTGACATACCAAAAATGTGAGCATCGTGCCTGAGTAGGGGGATCCCCATTTGGAATTGTCCCATAGTTCAAGTTAAGTGAAAAAGGAGATTGAGGTGCAAAAGAAAACCTACAGTAAACATCACGATCACCCTGTGCTTTGAACCCATAGTTCATGGCCATTCATGTAATAGGTTTTGAAATATCTTTGTAATTGGCAATTAAGCTGAGTGATCAACCAACTGGATGTTGCCATCCTCAGAGTCAAGTGTCCAGCATATGCAAAAGCACAGAATACACCAAGGACACACAAATATCTGCTTCAAAGTCTTAATTATAATCTCTAAACGGCATCTCATGATTTGTATTAAATGATTTGTATAGGTATAATCTCATGATTTGTATATGATTAGCATGTAAGAGAAGCATCAATTGGACTTATTTTTGAGCAATGCTGCTGCTACATCTGATGGAGAAAAGCTGAGAACTGAGCCCATCCTTGAAAATATATATATAAATTAAATTATTAAGTTATTAAGTTTTTGCTGCTTATCTATGCAAAAATAAATAAATAAACAAATGTAACTAGGTATCTGAGTTATTCACACTCCTACAGCACAAATATAGCTTACTTCCTGTTTTACTGTTGCCATAGTGACATGACAGTTTATCCTACAATACAGAATGCAAGTAAACATGTTTGCAATGCTAGAAACCATAAAAACCCCTATTTATTTCAACTTCTTTTTTTTACACCTCGTATCACAGACGCATTTCCTGCCTTCCCTGGTGTGATTAGTATATCTTGCTCTTAACCTTTGAGTGGAAATGGGCTATACTGACATTTAAAAAATGAAACATCACTCAAATAATCTGAAAATAAAACTGAAATAATGTTGATATCTGGATGGCATTCCATCCAGATAATAAAAATAGTGAAGGTCGTCCCCCTCCCCCCCCCCCAAAAAAAGAAAAAGAACAGGAGAAACAATGACAACAAGCTTCTGAAGACCAAATGATTGTATAGAATGATCTTGCATGTTTCCTTCTCAGCACAATGTCTGCCCCAGTCTCAGAGGAGAAGCAACAATGATTTAAACTGAAATGATGATCCACTGCTTTAATGAATAGTTGGGTCAATGAGTAACATTTGCCATGACTGCTGAATCCTCTCTTAAACAGCTGTACATACACAGTCCCATATAAGCTAGACTGAGCCAAGGAGAGGCTAACTTGGTCAACACTCCAGCACAATGGAATGCACAAAACTCTCAATCACCGTCAGTTTATACAAGTAAAATAAACTTGCTCTTCCTAGTTGAACCCATCGTGTTTAAGAGCTCGTATGAACATAAAAACGGGCTAATGACTAAGTGGGTCATATTTCTCATTCAACCGTGATTTAGGTGGTAAACCCTATTCATAACCACATAGGCTGCAATGATGGCTTGAAAAATAACAAATTGCAGATAACCTTCAAGGGTTATCATGTGGCTATTGCTGGTGTATGGCAGTGAAAAGAAAAGCAAAGAACACAAAGGAACACTGGGGAATACAATATATGAGTAAACCCTTAATTAAACATCAGACTCCTGAGTCACTGATTATAAAAAAAGGGAACTTTCCCATGATGTTAACTAAATGAGATCACACACATACGCTGACACCGTGTTTGGGAATCCTTGTGGTAATTTAGGCTGCCTATTGGCAACTCCTTAGCATTCCTTTTAGGCAGCGTGCCTTTTTCCTTTCGACCAGAGCCGTTACTGGAATTTGAGCTAAAAGAAACTGCAAGATGTCCAAATAAGTGCAGAGCAGTGAGACAAACATTCAACATTCACAGTCTAAACATGTGATGAATATGAGTGATGTAAAGTATGTGGTGTAGTGAGGCTGTACACTATGACGACCACAGGAACTCTTTCTATATTTGTGTGTGTTGTCTCAGTAGGATGAAGCTCGTCTGCTGGTTGGCTGGAGCTGAACTCTGTCAAATAACAAAAAGCAACTTGCTAATAACCAAAGGCTATACAAGACCCACCACATTCTGCAATCAAAAGGGCCTGGTACCACCACTTTGTAATATGTTGAACCATTTTTTGTACAGCTTATTTTGACACTAAGGTTCTGTCAGTCTCATTTATCAATATTGCTTTTATATATTTAGTATTTTCTTAGTTATATTTGTACAAATTATCTGCGGGTGACAAAAATAGCAAGTTTGTGCTTTAACCCAATTCTCCCCAAAACAACTATTCTTTCCCTTTGTCTAATAAACTTAATAAAGTTAGGAGGTTGCTAGGACTGTGTCCTTGTTGTCTCTGGCCGAGCTCTGCCTCACCCTGCAGAGTGTCGAGCTGAGTGAGCTCTCCCAGCATCATGGGACCATGACTGGACCGCTTCAAAAGGCTGGGCTTTGCAACAACAACAAAGCAAGGGCCTCGCTTCTGTTTGGGTGCTGGGAGAGCAGAGACTGTGTTTGGATAGTGAGTGTCACAGCATACTGTAAAGCCAAATGGAATGTCCTGTGTCACCTGTACCCTCAGTTTGCATAAAGATAAGCCTCAGTAAGTCTCATTCGAAATGTTTGCAGATATCTCTCGGTTTCTGGGAACGCTACATGTGTTTCCTTTCAGAAGAAACAAACAGGATGCTTTAAGTTCAGCAGCAACTTACACCTTTCGAAAGAAATGACATCAAGTTCTAAATGTGGCATAACTCAGAAAAAGGAAGGGGAAGTATACAGTAGTAGTGTTACAGCCGGGTTAAGCAGACAAAACGTATCATATTTAAACGAGGATTGAATAAAGAAGTCCTTGTCGTAAGGGGAAATGGGGAGACCAGAGGAAATCCTGTCAACAATGGTTGAACAAACTTGAGCATGAGATAATGTGGATGAGAGCAACCCTCTTGCCAGCTGCGGTGATTAGCCTGCCTGCTTGTACAATGTAAATCTGCACTGCATGTGGCCCTCCCTATACAAATGACCAGAATAAAAAGGCAATAAAATAGAGCATTACAGAAGATGTAACCTTAACAGTTTGCTTTAAATCATGGTTTCTGGTAAAAAAAAAAAAAAAAAAAGTCTTAATTTATACTTCCAATAATTATCTATTTCTTGACTTGATGAAGAAATCTACATCTCCAGGATTGGATGGCTTGGGGAAAGGGTGGGATTCAAACTGAAGAGACTGCAATTCACCCTATGCCTTTTTTTCTACTATAATTAAGATCTGGTCCCAATCCCTCATTATATGCAGCTGAAAACCCTCAAACATGGAATTCAGCCATTACAGCTTTTGGACCAACACAGTTTTTGGACCAAGTGTCTGAAGGACATCCAAGAGGTGCACACTTGTTCTCTTTGGTCTCCATAGCAACTGCCTCCAGCACTCAGTACCATGCTGTGTGTCTGACCTACACATATGCCTGAGCCCCTGTATTATCTTCAAGACCCTGAAAACTGTTCAGCAAAACCTTAGTGGGAACAAATCTAATTCTTGCTGTCAATGCAGCTCCCTTATCCAGCTGTTACATATAATAAGATCGTTGGGCAGAGATTGGCGGGGTGGCTATCAGAGGACTAAATGTCAAACTGTGCAAAGAAAGCCAAGGAAATGTCAGACTCTGTTTTGCTGCAGAGCTGATATCTCGAAGTGTGTTGTTCAGCTGCTTTATTTAACAGATCCAGCAGTTGTCAAACTGATCGCAATCTGATATATAGCACGAAGGCCGAACACAGCAAGATTTCCCCTCATTGACATTCAGTTCTGTAACAGTGAGGCACATATAAAAAGATACATCATAATATTATAGTCCAATTCATCAATGCATTCATTCTATACAAATATTTGTATAGATGCTGGTGCTTTTTATGGATCAGTTGTGCTGCATTGGACTTGATATTTAATGATCTGTAAAGGCACATCATCTCTTCTCAGCATACGGGTAAATTGTGCATAGAGATAAATACTCAGCAGTGAGATCAGCACAGCTGACATGCAAAACAATTTATATTCATCATCATTCATACATTAAAAAGTAATGGCGATGAAGAATGGGTTTGACTGAGGCTGAAATACTATCAGATGTGGTGATATAGTATTCAGTTTCTTAATAACCTAAATATAACTGACAAAACTAAATTAGTCAATAGTGTTTGTATATTAGTCCTGCATGTCATTTATTTCTGTTGTTTTACTATTTATGTTTCCTGCACAGTTGGTGTGGAGTAGTGATGGGATTTCCGGCTCTTTTTAGGGATCCGGCTCTTCCGGCTCGGCTCACTAAAAAGAGCCGGCTCTTTCGGCTCCGAACCGGCTCTTCAGGTTGTTTTGTTGCTTTAATTATTTAATCATTAACAATAATATAAAATTATGCAGAAAAGGAATTACTAATGTAAAAAAAGTGGTTTTATTTATATGTGGCCCCTAGAGACAAAGCACGTACAAACTCCAAAACACATTTCTAGCGTTTACTGAACTTCCAAAACAGAGCTACCCAGATCACTTAAATTACACAATTGAAAGCATGTGTGTATTGTTTGTGTATTTATAGACAAGCACTCATATTTATTCAAATAATTTTTAAAAAAAGTTCATTTACCTGTTACTACCACACACCAAATCCGGTTGTTGATACTTCCTGGCTTGTGTAGCCACTAGGTAACAAAAGCTCAACACTGCGCCCTAGCATCCTGAAGCACTTCTGTTGTCTTTTGTACGTGATTCTGAGTTTGTACGTGATTCTGAGTTTTTACGTGTTTTGAAGTTTGTACGTGCTTCTGAGTTTTTACGTATTTTGGAGTTTTTACGTGTTTTGGAGTTTTTACGTGTTTTGGAGTTTTTACGTGTTTTGGAGTTTGTACGTGCTTTGGAGTTTGTACGTGCTTTGGAGTTTGTACGTGCTTAGGAGTTTGTACGTGCTTTGGAGTTTGTACGTGCTTAGGAGTTTGTACGTGCTTAGGAGTTTGTACGTGCTTAGGAGTTTGTACGTGCTTTGTCTCTAAGGGCCACCATAAATATACTTTATTTATTCACTCCACATAAAATGTAATAAATAAATCATATAATACAAAAAACAACTATTTACATTTTGAACTTTTAACTATTTAAATTTTCAGCTTTTTCCTTTTAAACAAATTTAACGTGAAACAACACAAAACACTGCAAACCACAACACAATTAAATATAAATTAAAATATTAAAACAAAAAGAAGATGCACATTCTCTGTCATATGGGCCTGCATGATTTCTGAATCCTTTATAATCTGCAACTGAAAATAGTGGATGATTACTATACCTTTCTAATGTGACGTTGTTGTCCCTCGCTCTCTTTCTCTCTGGCTCTGTTCCTGAGCTACTGCAAGTGTAACTAACGCCCCTCCCCCCTCTGCCCAGCGCAAAGTACAGGCGCGCATGCGGAGTTTAGCGGGAAAAGGGCGAGAGAGAGGGTGAGAGAAAGAAAAAAAAAAAACCCTCACGGCTCCCAATAAGGAGTCGGCTCGCGTCGTTCACTTCAAAGAGCCGGCTCTAAGAGCCATTTCGTTCGCGAACGACCCATCACTAGTGTGGAGCACCCACAATTTTATGGTACATGTACAATAATAACAATAGGCCACTCAATTCTATTCTAATGTTGACTGTCACGACTAGTACATCTCTGTGAGAATGTTGATGAAAAGTAAAGTTTATATCCACATGCTGAAACAAGAAATGTTAACAACTACCACTTTATCCAATACTCTCTTTGTGCTTAAGTGTATTTTCTGTTGCCTTGGCAACTAGTGAAAGGTGTGTGTGTGTGCAGAGGTGAGCATAGTGGATAAAGCAGTTGGGCTATGCCAACCAACCCCCTGTTCCTATGTACCCCTTTCTGTGTCTGTGTTTCCCTCTCAATCTGATGCCACAGCAACCATAGCACGAAATGTCCTTGCTTGTTATTAGGAAAAGGTTGTAAATTTGCAGTGAAGGAAAAATGAGAAAGGAAAGGCTGGTATTAGAGTTTGTGTTCACTGTTCTCCTGAATCCTCCATTAGTTATGCTGCGATAGGCAGTGTTGGGAAAGTTACTTTTAAAATGTATTCCATTACAGATTACAGAATACATGCCCCAAAATGTATTCTGTAACGTATTCCGTTACTCAATGAGAGTAACATATTCTGAATACTTTGGATTACTTAATATATTATCATGCTGTTTACAACTACATGAATGTACTATTGCTGTGATTTATTACTGTTACTGAAGGTCCGCGCAGTGTTGCCAACTTAGCGACTTTGTCGCTATATTTAGCGAGTTTTCAGACCCCAGCTAAAAAAAAGACGTGAAAGCGCATATCGCTTTTACTCTCAACAAGCAGCGGGTGCTGTAACGCAGTCAGTTCTTCTTTTACTCTTTTACTCTTATGCTGTTTTGTGGATCACAAGTAGTTTAAAACTACTTATAAACACACACACACAAAGTAACTCCACCAGAGTGCCTATTTCGGGTCACTTTTGCCGGTCCAAGCCCGGGTAAAGGAGCAGGGTTGGAATTGTGACATTAAAAAAACAATAATTGCTCAAATAAATTTAATTTGTAGTTCTAAATAAATTCTAAATGCATTTAGGACGTTTTTTACTCACTTTATGTCTCTTCCACGATGTTATTTCTCTCTCCAACAACATAGATTACAATAACATTAGCATGACCAATTATGCAAATTAGGTGATGACGTCATTTAGCGACTTCTAGCGACTTTTAGGACAGCCAATAGCGATTTTCCTTACTGAGGAGTTGGCAACACTGGGTCCGCGGCTCCGAACCGTAGTAAAGGGACCTCTGGCTAATACGGTGGGTTCTGTGTCGGGCTCATAGCCGAAAACTAGCTTTACTTTGTTGTCTGGGTCAACTTTGCTTGCTTGAGACAGAGAGAGGCGTTGAAAGGCTGCTCCAACGGAACTTATTGTTTTTGGAGGAAAACATGAACACGGTGTACTGTCGAGTCTTAATAGCTTACTTACAACTGGGCTCGTCAGGCACTCTTCTTGGCTGCAGTGGTTATTATTATATTTACATGCTTCCAGCTCCCGTTTTTGCTCGATGACAGCTGTACTTTTCCTTTTTCTCCCTCCCTCGCTCACAGACACATAACGTGTATGGCAGTCCATTCTCCCTGCAGCACGGACTACACTGCCTATGATGCTACATTCTTTAGAGCTATACCTGTAGCATTCTGCCTATTAGCTTAGCACAACAACAACAAAAAGGCCTCTCTCACCCAGGAAACACGCAGAGAGAGAGCGTCACCCTGTAACCATGGCAACCGTAACGCTGCCGCCTGGAACAACAGAACGTAGCTGTCAAACAAAACCCAAACAGTCCTGACCCGCCACAATATGAAACAGGGAAGTACCGCCGTGTAATCCATTTATTTCAAAGTAACTGTATTCTAAATACCACCTTTTTAAACGGTAACTGTAACGGAATACAGTTACTCATATTTTGTATTTTAAATAACGGCGGTACATGTATTCCGTTACTCCCCAACACTGGCGATAGATGATAGGAATCCCCCAGTAGCCTACACCTTGTCGCGATATAAATAAAATTTAATTCCCCCCCCCTCTATGTCTTTAATCCTGGCCATAGCAACATCAAATCAAGTCTGCTTTGGTACCGTTGCAACCTGCCTATTCCACAACTCACCTCGGGTAATTTACATTCAGACTTAAAATCTATCTGAATTCAGCTGAGCAGGTGCAAGGCAACAGTTTTTTTTTTTTTGTTTTTTTTTTTAACCCTTTCAAGGCTGATAGTGGATAAAATGGAAATCTAACCCACAGAGGATGTTTGAAACCACAGCTTTTTCCTCCCGCTTTAAAAATATTAGAATATGCTTTTGCATATTTAGGATAAGCTTTGTCTTACTGGTAGTATATAAAGAGACAGCTGTTCTTCCCACGCTTAAAGCAAAGATAAGCATCTGCCATCAGAACCTGACCTGTACACTCAACCCAGCAAATTATCTTAATTGGCTTTTAAAAAATAATTACTATGTAATCTCTTTGGATTCTAATTAAACAGAAACACACACTTGTGTAATCCAGTTTGTGAATCTGCTACTTTCTGAAAATCTGAGAAAAACATTAATGACACACACACAAACATTTTAAGACTGAAAAATGTGTTTTATTGGCAACCTTGATTTGTATACAGCTGAATTTGAAGGACTTGTTCTCCAGTGTAGTTGATTTTAAATAAGTTAAAACATATTAATATGAAAAATTAATAAGAAATCAATTAGATTCTTACATTTTGTAACAGAAACCATTTTACGTGGGTTTTGCAATCTAAATGGAAATTGTACTGCCAGTTGTATTTTTCAGTAATGTATAGCTTTGTTGTAGAAAAGTATAGTGAAGTTTTGAGAGAACTATTTGCATGTTTACCAACAGTGACATCGAGCAGATACACTTGACTGCGAAACAGCAGTTGAGCTGGACTTGAAACACTTTATGTACAAGTGTAGCAGAATAATCTTTTTCTTGGTAATTTGGCACCAAGAATCTTCCTCCACTCTAGCTGAGTCCCCATAACTCCTCCATCACAAAGCCTGGTTGATCATCAGTCAGAAGTAGTCAAAAAAATGAACTTTAAATTATGTACAATTCTACTCTGTAAGCCTTAATTGGAAACCAACCGTTTAAGAGCTCTCTGGCTGTGAAAACCATGAGCCAGGCTTTGTCATGTAGGTGTTTCTTCCTGCATCTATAAAGTCCCTTTTATAAAGTTCTCTCTGTTTGTTTTTTCACACCAGGGCCATGCGTTGTGGTTTTTCTAGGTTAGCTCGGAATTTATCAAGAAACCGTGATGCTAATTCGTCGTCCACTAGTCGCCCGTCACTGGACAACGTAATTGTCATCAGCTGCTTGGTGCATAGGGTCTGATCATCCTCACGGAGCTGCAGTTCAGCCCTGGACGTCCCAACAGCAAGGATACATGCCTGAGGCGGGTTAATCACAGCACTGAAGCCACTGATTCCAAACATCCCTAGGTTAGATATACTGTGGGATAAAAAGAGAAAAAGATAGCACGCATATTACATCAGTGGTCAAACTTAGCTGAAGATAATAAAAGGTCAAGAAGATAAATAAAAACTAAGCAGGCATTAGTGGCTATAAAACAAATTTATTTAGGTTAAAAAAAAAGAATATTATCACTTTTAGTGAATGACTTTTTGTCAACATCTAATAGACAGCTGCTAAAATAAAACGCTAAGCAGTTAAGATTACTACAGCAAAATTCAGCTCAAGAACTGCCCCTAAATATTGTGCAAAACTGACCTGAGGGCTTTCTGATGTTTGCATTAATGGGAGTTCTGGTTCAGGGGAATGGAAAAACTAATAGGTGAAAGATATAGACATAATGTATATCCTCAGGAGGACGAAGAAAGTGGTCTCCGTAGGAATCCATTGCTTCTGCCTGACACAGAAACCCCATTTGTTTCTAAATGACACCATTAATTCTAATGAGTTAAAAAGCCCCCCTCCTTCACACTTCTGCAATTGATGAACAGTAACTGATGGTCTTTGTCGCCCAAGAACACATTCAGCTCAGGCTCACATGAAATGTAGAATATGCATAATATATTGGCTCACTGTGAAACCAGATTTTAATCATGAATGCGGAAATGTATAATGGCTTATTCTTATAACTGAGCTTCAAAGGAACATTGGGGAAATAGTATTAATAGATCACAGGAACCACTTTTTGACACATTACAAAAAAAGTCTATTGAATAGCAATTAACTGAGACAGCAGTACTAAAAATAAAAAGGAAAACCTGGTAAAAATACTGACTATAATAATGATTTTACCTAAATGAGCCTCCCTGGTATTCCTCAGGAAGCAGTTTCCCATCTCGAGCCTTCTGGGCCAGAGCCTATAAAAAACACCAGATGGATATTCTTAAAGAAATAAATACATTTGATGTATAAAATAGATCAAATACAAAATAGCCAGAATACATGTGTGATATACACAACAGACTTGGAAATGTAGATAAAACCATAAGCATGTGCAGTACTAATTAACTGTTACTTATTGTACAGTCTGCAACACAAAATACAGAAAAGAATGTTCTCCTAATAAGGTTCAGCTCCTCACAAATGCAACTAATAAAAATAATATTAAAATCAAGGTTTCACACTGAAAAAACGAAAAGACAGAATAAAGAAACGCAAATGGAATTCAAACCTGAAATTGCACTTTTAAAATGTTCACCATGGTCCTCACAGAAATAGATTACTATCCTAATGTGCATGGGTAAATTAAAGAAACGGGAATGAAAAGCACCCAGAACTGCAGATGAGGCATCTGGTAATACATTAGTTCAGCTAGGTTATGTGAATCCTTGCTCTCTCACAGCATGAATGCTGTCTGAAGAGCTTGGAGAAAACCCAATATAACTGAGAAACAAAGCGTGAAAAAGGTATTGTTTCTAGTGCAAACACATGGCTCATTCAACCTTCTCCAAGAAGGATGGTGATATCAAGCAGTAAAACATTATAAAAGTACATGCTCCACATTATACCACAGACTGTGTTGAAATAATGAAGAGCTTATTGTTAAAATGTAGCACTGAACTTATCTTCTTCTAAGTTATTGGCTTATTTGAATAGAAATGTTATTAAAAGGTTAATGGTGGGATATAACCCTCACGGAAACTTGAGAGTGACTCACAAGACACAATAGAGTATGGTGGGTACAATTATGATAAGAGCTCTAAGTGCAAAAATGTTCCTCTGCATCAAATCAACGGCCAGACAATGTCTATTCAGACATTGTGTCAATTTTAATTCGAGACCTATGAAAACCAGCAAATGCACATTTACCTCAAAGCAGCAGCACAAATAAATTGAATAACTGTGGGTGGTAAAGAGCATTTTGAAGGCTTAGGTGGACTGACATGTGTGCAGTGTTACTACTCATGCTTTAAAGGAGCTGTTGTGTATGCAAGTATGTTAGTACTGAAACATTCTGATCTGGCATCTGAACAACTGACAAATATTATTTGAACTAAAATAATCAAAATAGGTTAAGACAATCACTATAAAAGTAATACATTGTCTTCTGGGAGTCACAACAAATCAGTAGCAATATAATTAGATAGAACAGAACACTTTGACCGCATTAATTTCAGTTCTCTAAAGAAAAAAACAAACGAAAACAATTGTTTTTCAATTTAATGAAAAAGGAAGGAACGCAAAAAGGAACAAAAGATAAAAAAAAGGAACTGTTTGTGATGCAAAGTGTTTAACAAACATAGCAGCGCTTCTGGTCTGAGCTGGACCACTACGGCAGCCAGTGGAGACAAACTATATAATAATACATGTATATATTTCAAAGCAAGCAGCTATGTGTATTCAATAGGTTGATGAAAAATGTAAAATCGTATCGTGTACACAACTGTTTACACATATTCACCTCTGGTTTTGGCAGTCAAAGTCAAAGTGAAAGTCGACACAAACAGAAGCACCCGATCTTAAGCAATCACATTTGTTGCAAAAACTGATCACATGGGTTTAGGCAGTTACAGTAATAGTATGTCTAAAACCTAATCGCACACCCACTGCTAAATCCAACCACCACCCTGCTGACTATCACTGGCATACCCAGATATGCACCGTGCATCAAACGTACTTTCACTCCTCCCAAGTTTAAATTAGCACTCTTGCATGAACTAATACTTATACTAATACGGTTTCCACCACTGTCACTGCAACAGCTAAGGTTACATGTGCTGACGCTGAGCTGTGATGCCGATAATGTGCAAGCAACAATGTGTCATTAGAGCCATAAGTGTTCTAAAAGTCAGCTCTACTTCTTGATTATGGAAAGGGTTTTGCATTTTCAGGTTTTATGACTGATAGCTGATGAATCCAACATCAATGTGTACAAAGATAAGACAGTCATAAAAAACAGGCTCTGAACTTTAGGGAAGTTTACATGGGGGTCACTGTACATGTCAAACATTATATTTTTTATTATCAGCGTCTATTTCAAAGTCATTTATAATTCATCGATTTGTGATGCATGCGTCTTTGATAGAAGTGTGTGGCTCTTATCATTAAGTATCTTTTTTGGTGCTTTACATTTTTAGAGCAACCTTGGAAACAAATTATTGTTCCCAGGTGTTTATGAGAAAGCAAAAAACAAAACAAACAAAAAAAAAAAAAGACCATTTTTACTTCATATACCATATCTGATTGATCTCTTCTCCAGATATCAAAAATCAAATTCCAAATCTACTGGCCTGTATATTAGATATAAAGTGCTTCTCCTTTTCAGTTGATTAACTCTGTACAACACTTGGGAGATATCAGGTTAATCTGGTTAGTTAGCTCTGCTATCCGCTGACTTGAAGCTAACTTAACTACAAATACTGTTTTAGCCACCACCACTGAGCTGGTGCGTAGATTGCCCAGAGTGCTAATTTGGACTTTTCCATGCAAAGCTTTTTGCTTTAGAATTAATTTATTTTTACCAAAGCAAGAAAAGAAGAAATATTCTGTTTAGGAAACATCATCTTTCAAGGGGTTTTCCAAGCTCCAGAGTACACAATGGTCAAAAACCATCTGCCCATGTTCCCAGATTTTGTTTCAGAACTAACCACCACAACGTCTGCACGTGTCACTGCACTCTATGGATTTTGAGATTCTCCGTTTTCTCACTTCCCCCCTATGAGGAATAGAGGAGCTTGTCTTGTGTCTGGTGTGTGTGCTACACATCTTCACTGACAGCACTCCGAATATGACCAGTTGTTTGTTTGCTATGTTAATTCAGCTAGAGGTAAAGGACTGTCTAAACAGGGGTTGCCCCACTGAACCTCCTCTGAACCTAGCACCAAAGGTTTGTCTTTGCCTCAGGGAGTGACAGCATAGTCCACCAGGGCAACCTCATGAGCCCTGTTTAAGGAGGTTTCTGTGAATGATATTTGTATTGTAGCTAGTTAGTCATTACCACACTCTTGTTCAGATCTATTACTGGTGCTCTGACACTGGTTCAGTGGCTACTCTACAGGGCGTGTACATATACTCCATACTGTATTTGTTGTACTGAGTGAATCAACTCCAAGGGAACAGAATGTTATTACTACAACTTCTGTTCCCCGAAGGAGTGGAAATGAGGATTTAATGATGCTACTCTGAATTAATTAAAGTTCCAGCCAGAATCTGTTAGGGTCCAGTCAAGTCTAAATCTCACATTAATGCATAGCATGTCAGAACAATGATTACACATAGTTGTTTTAAGTTCTTTACCTTAGCATTAGATGAGATCTCCTGGACTCCTTTGTTTGCAGCATCCTTGATGATTGGAGTAATGAGACCTTTGTCTGTTGCCACAGCAATAGAAATATGCACTGAATCAAGTGCACGGGCTCCATCACCAGACCACGTCACATTCACTTCTGGCATTTCCTAGGAAACAGGAGTCAAAGGTCACCTCATGTCCTCATGTTATCAGGGATAAATCAAGACAAAAAGAGATAAGCTTTCTTCAGTTGAGGTGTGTTAAGCTGCTTCCTTATTTCTACAGAGGTTGCTACGGATCCACATATTTGATTTGGCACAGATTTTACACCGGATCTCACTCTTGATGCAGCCCGCCTACTTTATCTGGGCTTCTGACTGGCACTAGGAGACCATTAGTTTGTGATTCCCTGGGGCTGAATTTGTATCTCCTCCTGCTCTAAACTGGGAATCTTTTGAGTGTTTTTAACAAATACTCATCAGAAGTGGAGCCCCTATAATAAAATATTAGTGGTAATGCAAATGAGCTTGACATTTGAGAGGTACACAAATACATTAGACCAACAGCAAAACACAGTGAATGTGACAGTGCCTGTGTTGCTTTGGTAGCGATCAGAATTAAGATATGAATTCACTATTGTGCCAAACACATTTTGCTTTTTCAAGATTTCCCCTTGTGGGACTAATAAAGGTATCTTATCTTATCTTATTAGCTCTATAATCTAAGGATCTTGGTAAGAAAATCATCTGGACTTCTTTAAGTTGCTTGAAGATGTTTCACCTCTCATCCGAGAAGCTTCTTCAGTTCTAAGATCAAATGGGTGAGAGTCCCAGATTTAAGCCTTATGGGAGTGTCACCCCAAGAGGGACAATGGACCCCCTAATGATCCTCTACCTAATTACACGAGCCGAAGTGTGAAAACGGGTGTAGGTCACTATCCGCCAATGTTTTGGGTGAGCTCATTGTGAAACCTAGCCCCACCCTATCATCTGATTTCCTGAGGTCAAGTGGCCCAGGATGTGAGTGGGCGTTAAGGCATCTGGGAAGGGATCTCAAAGCTGGATTATAGATGGCAGACAGTTAAGTGTCGTAAACCACCTCCTCTGTTCAAAGATGGTCGTTCACAGTGGACATAGATGGCTTCTTTCCCTCCTCTTTCAAACCATCTGTCTTCTCTGTCCAAAATGTGAACATTGGCATCCTTGAAAGGGTGACCTTTGTCCTTTAGATGCAGATGGACAGTCGAGTCTTGTCTCGTGGAGGTGGCTCTGCTATGTTGTGCCAAGCGTTTATGAAGTGGCTGTTTGGTCTCTCCAATATGGAGGTCTGAGCATTCCTCGCTACACTGTACAGCACACACTACATTGTTAAGTTTCTGTTTAGGTTTGTGTTTAGATTGCAGACACCAACTGTCTGCAATCTATAATCCAGTGTTGAGATCCCTTCCCAGATGCCTTAACGCCCACTCATATCCTGGGTCATCTGACCTCAGGAAATCATATGATAGGGTGGGGCTAGGTTTCACAATGAGCTCACCCAAAACATTGGCTGATTGTGACCTACACCTACCATTTTCACACTTCGGCTCGTGTAATTGGGTACAGGATCATAAGGGGGTTCATTGTCCCTCTTGGGGTGACACTCCCATGGGGCTTAAATCTGGGACTCTCACCCATTTGTTCTTAGAACTGAAGAAGCTTCTCGGATGAGAGGTGAAACATCTTCAAGCAACTTAAAGAAGTCCAGACGCTTTTCTTTCCAAGCTCCTTGGACTACAATGACCTGGATGACTGAGAACCTGCACAGACATTAGCTCTATAAATTCTCTGTAGGCTCCTCTCGTTGAGGGCTCATCTTTTTATTTCTTCATTTCTATTTGTGTTATTAAAATTATTACATTATATGTGGCATAGAATATGACAACATCTAAGGCAGGACATGAAGTCATAATAAAAGGACAGCGTGCAAAGAGAAGTGCATGTATCGCCAATTGCCGCACCTGTAAGAAAAAAACAATCATCTGGAACACAAAAATTCAAAACTGGGTACATAAATCAACATTCTTCTTGTGGGGAGTGTGTGTGTGACAGAGAGTGTCGAGTGGAAGTGTGTAGGTGTGTGTATCTTTGCCATGAAATTTACTTGAAAATGAGGGTGGGAAGTGGCAATAACGTGACACAATATTTTATATTAATATAATAAAATAGTATTTTAGAGTGTAAAATAAGTAAGTCATTATCTTCTTATGAAATGTTGCTGGAATAACTACATTACCAGGAGGGCCACATCGTCCACAACGTCCTATGCCTTGCACATATTCTTTAAATCTAACAACACATCTTAGACACATGTGTCCAAATGGTTTATTGAGCACTGGAAGAAATTAAAGTTATGGATAACACTGCAATGTTCTAAAAAATACAGGGTTAGAGATGAACAGATGACCCATCTTTAGCAATTACACACACTGAAGAGACAAATGACAACAAATGAGGAGTACTTACTCTGAGTGTAACAGCTGCTGCCTTGATGATGAAGTCATTAACAGACACTTTAATCTGTTCTGAAAGGACAAAGGAGGATTTATGAGAATAACCTAATCTCTGCTTATTATTATCAGATCTAAGCCAAGCGGAAAGCTGGATAAGCTAAAAACCTATGGTTCCGAATGCCAAGGCTGAGTGAAAGTCGAGTATCTTGTACAAGACCCGCAATGTTTCAGTTATCAAAAAACATTCAGTTAAAGAGGGGAAATTCTAAATGAATTAATTTCCATGTAAACAAACTGCAAGTGAATGACATTACACATGCTATTGCATAGGGAAAAATGCAATATCTTGTTGTTGTTCACTCCAGCTGATCAGAAGAGGCCCCTCTATGCCAAACTCACTGATGCGAATTTGCTTCATTCCCTGCTTGATGTGTAACACACATTGGGGCAGTCAGGCTTGGCATCAGAGCCAACTTTTACTAGTGGCCAATAATGCAGTACCAGACAGTTCTGAATGCTGTGAGCAGTATGATTAATGAGCTAACCGTGAAATCGCACTGGTCGAGAACAATGAGAGTCCACAAAAACAACCGGCGAGAGAATCCCTCCGTACACACACAACCTTGCTAATAGGTCTGGAATGGCCATCCCGTTTCCTCTATCACAGAGACAGGACCCAAAGAGATTTACTGTTTGTTTGACTGTGCTGAAAAGTTAAGCTAAATAAGGCCAATTACGTGACACAGCATTAAACTAAGTGTTTTAAAATTGGAATCTGACATAGTACTCTTACTTAATCAACATAAAAAAAAATGTCCCGAAGTAATCACAGGATCCATTTAGGAAACCAAGCCATTAAGGATAGATATTTTTCTTTTTATGTGCAAAAGTGAATGGTTTGTGGTGGAAACTGTCCTTCAAATTACACACCCAAAATTCTGTTTCACAAGCAGTAGCTGTTTGCTCAATAACCGTTGTTAGGGAAGGTTGTGAAGCTGAGGAAGTAATGCCCACACTGCTAGTTTCAACCAATGCTTCATTTGATATTAGAATTGCATCAGACTTACAGTATTCAATGTGTATAGTGTGTATTTTTTTAAAAAAAATTATAAGATTGTAACAATCTATCTTCCCTGTGGTATTCACTGCCCCTACATTTACTGTTAAACCCACGTTTATTCCTTGGCTTTCACTTCTGACTACTTTTATTTTGTCCTTTCTTACTCAAGTTTTCTCATTTTATGCTTCATTTCTTAAATGTCACTTGATTATTTGAAATGCACAACACTTTGGTCAACGACTATTGTTTTAAATGTGCTATATAAATACATTTGACTTGTATTTAGAGGCCTTTAATACCATTTTTTAAATTCAGTAACACTGTCATTTATCACATGGTACACAACAACATGTTATAATACGTTTAAGTATTAATAGTATGCTGTAGAAAATTAAGAAATGGCTTTGGTAGACATGGCTCTTTCCTAGATCACATCAGTAGAAGTCAGCCCTGTGAATCCAACTTCAGCCATTCACAAATCCCCTCTTAAGAATCCATACAGCATGTGCACACTCATTATGCTGAGTAACTCTTTCAGCGTTTATAGTTACTTGTCAAAATGTGGCAAGTACACAAAAAATAGTGATACTGTTGATGCTTAACAAAAAGCACAGCAAACAGAAATAAAGTTACAAGATGTGCCCTTCGTCAAGAGGAACTGGCTGCAATTCCTTTTTGGATTTAGTTTGTCTAAATTACTTCTCTTTATGATGCCATACTGTCTCTGTGATACTGAGAACAGGGCTCTATTGCAGCCATAGATATACTGCAGGTCTTGCTTGTGGGGTACTGCTTCATGGATAGGCATTTAAACTTCACAATTAGCTGAATCATTTGCCAAGTACAATAATTTATCTGTCCATAAAACAAAAGTCACCACCCCTGTGGAACACAGATGTGTGTATTGATTTGAAACACAGGAACGGACATGAACTACGAGCCGAATGCTTGGATGAAGCGTCACATTAATCTTCTGAAATCCACAACTTCACAGATAAGCTGTCTTACAAATGTACCTGTCAGTATGCATTAAGTGAGATACCACTTGCAGGACAACAACAGTGTTAATAAAAAGACAAGTTTTTTCATTTCATTGTTTTTACCTTTGGCCAGATCTTTGCGGAGTTGCATGACAGCAGCCATGTCACAGTCGATGGATGCATATGAATGGGGGATGGTGGTCTTTGATTGGGTAAGCCTTTGAGCAATCACACGACGGACATTTGAAGCTGGAACCTCAGTGAAAGTTCCCTGGAGATATGAAGGAGGAAGAAGGGGAGGTAAATAATTCAGTGAAGGATAAAAAAAAAAAAAAAAAACATTTTCAGAGAGCCAACACTGATATGGTGGACACATCTTCACTGCTACAAGCGACTCCAAAAACCCATGAAGTGAATAAATGTTGACGGCAGCCTTGATAGTTAATGGCTGGTTAAAAAGAATCCTCAATCTTTGAGATGAACAGGCAATACCTTACGGGATACCACTAACTATACCAAATGAAACTGATAAATATCTACAGCAGCAATGTAAAAGTTAACCATGCAGAAATAGTGATTGTTTGAGATGAGACAATCCTATTACATCCTCTTAGCCAAAAGCGACAAATCCCCAAATGACTGAATGATATCTGGCAGTTTCTTAGTACGACCCGAAATAGAAACTACGTCACGTAAGAGTATTTTTGAGAGAATGTGTGAGGAGTGATCACCGGTGCTCCTGGTTTTCCCGGTACAGACAATGGAGGTATGTTTGGTCTGCTTCCTGGAGGTAGAGGACTGGCTGCTGGAGCAGAGATGGGACTTGGAGGAGTTGAGGCGACCACAGATGGCACTGCTTTGGGAGCAGGAGATGCTTTCAGAAGATTCAGTGCATCCCTGTTAAAGAAAAAAAAAGGACCATTTTAACATTCAATGTGAGAAAGACACTTTTAGAAGAAAAAAAACAAAAACAAACTACATGAACTGAAGCTGGAAGCACCATATTCAACACCTTTTGTCCAACATATACACTATCCTGCCTCTGAACATGACCAAACCATCTCAGCCTTGTCTCTTTCTTCTTTGAAGAAAGTATGAAGCCATACTGCTGCTCACTGATCATCACCTCTCCTCTTAGCCTAGCTTCAACAACTCTTTCCCATAAACTAACAGTATGGCTCATCAACTTAAAAAAAAATAAAAAAATGCTTGAGTAAATAAAAGTTTAAAAAAGAGGAAATAAAGTTAAAAGTAACAGTCATCTGGTTATTGTTTTTGTGCGCTTTTTGGGAAGGTAACATTCAGTTTCTTCTGGAGAAAAGGAGTCATAAGAATCATCTGTTAGTCACAAACACCATCAGCACGGGTAGGATCTGGTGCCAACTGCAGGAAAGCTTATTCAAAACCTTTGGTCTAAGTGGACTTCCCTCTAGCATAGTGAGTCATGGACAGCCTGACTTTAACCACAAAAAAACACTATCAAATGCTTTATACTAATTATTTTGATGTAACACTGCATTCACATTAAAGAACTGTTTGTATACAACTTGCAGGTCATCCTGCACTAACTTGATACAACATAATAACACAGTCCCTTCATTAAGGCTCATAGTTCACCCTTTAAAGTTAAGGATTAAAATCACGCTCGAGGAGTCATTTGAACAAGCAGATGTAAAATGTGGATGTGGAATGGATGTGGAAAGCACAGGTCGAGGGGGCGGTGTGGCAGCAATTTTTCACACCAGTCTATTAATTAATGAAAGACCAAGACAGACTTTTAATTCATTTGAAAGCCTGATGCTTAGCATTGTCCACCCCAGCTGTGAAACTCAGAAACCAGTCTTACTTGTTATCATCTATCGTCCACCTGGGCCTTACACAGAGTTTCTGTCTGATTTCTCAGACTTTATATCTAATTTAGTTCTGAGCTCAGATAAAATAATTATTGTGGGTGATTTTAACATCCATGTTGATGCTAAAAATGACAGCCTCAACATGGCATTTAATCTGTTGTTAGACTCAATTGGTTTCTCTCAAAATGTAAAAGAACCCACCCACCACTTTAATCACACTCTAGATCTTGTTTTAACATATGGCATAGAAACTGAACATTTAACAGTGTTTCCTGAAAACCCTCTCCTGTCTGATCATTTCTTGATAACATTTACATTTACAATAATTGATTACGCAGCAGTGGAGAGTGGACTTTATCAAAGTAGATGTCTTTCTGAAAGCGCTGTAACTAAGTTTAAGAATATAATCCAGCCACTGTTATCATCGTCAATGCCCTGTACCAACACAGAGCAGAGCAGCTATCTGAACGCTACCCCAACAGAGGTCGATTATCTTGTTAATAATTTCACCTCCTCACTACGTACGACTCTGGATACTGTAGCTCCAGTGAAAACTAAGGTCTCTAATCAGAAGTACCTGACCCCGTGGTATAATTCTCAAACACGTACCCTAAAGCAGATGACTCGTAATCTGGAGAGGAAATGGCGTGTCACAAATTTAGAGGATCATCATTTAGCCTGGAGAAATAGTTTGTTGCTTTATAAGAACGCCCTCCGCAAAGCCAGAACAGCTTACTACTCATCACTGATTGAAGAAAATAAGAACAACCCCAGGTTTCTCTTCAGCACTGTAGCCAGGCTGACAAAAAGTCAGAGCTCTGTTGAGCCAACCATCCCTTTAACGTTAACTAGTGATGACTTCATGAACTTCTTCACAAATAAAATTTTTATCATTAGAGAAAAAATTACCAATAATCATCCCACAGATCTAATATTATCTACAGCTACTCTTAGTTCCATTGATGTTAAGTTAGACTCTTTTTTTCCAATCGATCTTTCTGAGTTAACTTCAATAATTACTTCCTCCAAACCATCAACGTGTCTTTTAGACCCCATTCCTACAAAACTGCTCAAAGAAGTCCTGCCATTGATTAATTCTTCGATCTTATATATGATCAACCTATCTCTAATAATCGGCTATGTACCACAGGCCTTCAAGGTGGCTGCAGTTAAACCTTTACTCAAAAAGCCATCTCTAGACCCAGCAGTCTTAGCTAATTATAGGCCAATCTCCAACCTTCCTTTCATATCAAAAATCCTTGAAAGAGTAGTTGTCAAACAGCTAACAGATCATCTGCAGAGGAATGGTTTATTTGAAGAGTTTCAGTCAGGTTTCAGAGCTCATCACAGCACAGAAACAGCTTTATTGAAGGTTACAAATGATCTTCTTATGGCCTCTGACAGTGGACTCATCTCTGTGCTTGTCCTTCTTGACCTTAGTGCAGCATTCGATACTGTTGACCATAATATTCTATTAGAGCGATTAGAACATGCTGTAGGTATTACAGGTATTGCACTGCAGTGGTTTGTATCATATCTATCTAATAGACTCCAATTTGTGCATGTAAATGGAGAGTCCTCTTCACACACTGAGGTTAATTATGGAGTTCCACAGGGTTCGGTGCTAGGACCAATTCTGTTTACATTATACATGCTTCCCCTAGGCAGCATCATTAGAAGACATAGCATACATTTTCACTGCTATGCAGATGACACCCAGCTCTATCTGTCCATGAAGCCAGATAACACACACCAATTAGTTAAACTGCAGGAATGTCTTAAAGACATAAAGACTTGGATGGCCACTAACTTTCTGCTTCTTAACTCAGATAAAACTGAGGTCATTGTACTCGGCGCTGAAAAGCTTAGAAATATGGTATCTAACCAGATTCTTACTCTGGATGGCATTACCTTGGCCTCCAGTAACACTGTGAGGAACCTTGGAGTCATTTTTGACCAGGATATGTCCTTCAACGCACATATTAAACAAATATGTAAGACTGCTTTCTTCCATTTGCGCAACATCTCTAAAATTAGAAATATCCTGTCTCAGAGTGACGCTGAAAAACTAGTTCATGCATTTATTACTTCCAGGCTAGACTACTGCAATTCATTATTATCAGGATGTCCAAAAAACTCACTGAAAAGCCTTCAGTTAATCCAAAATGCTGCAGCAAGAGTACTGACAGGGACTAGAAAGAGAGAGCATATTTCTCCTGTTTTGGCTTCCCTTCATTGGCTTCCTGTTAAATCCAGAATTGAATTCAAAATCCTGCTCCTCACATACAAGGTCTTAAATAATCAGGCCCCATCTTATCTTAATGACCTTGTGGTACCATATCACCCTATTAGAGCACTTCGCTCTCGCTCTGCAGGCCTACTTGTTGTTCCTAGAGTATTTAAAAGTAGAATGGGAGGGAGAGCCTTCAGTTTTCAGGCCCCTCTTCTGTGGAACCAGCTTCCAGTTTGGATTCAGGAGACAGACACTATCTCTACTTTTAAGATTAGGCTTAAAACCTTCCTTTTTGCTAAAGCATATAGTTAGGGCTGGACCAGGTGACCCTGAATCCTCCCTTAGTTATGCTGCAATAGATGTAGGCTGCCGGGGGATTCCCATGATGCATTGAGTTTTTCCTTTCCAGTCACCTTTCTCACTCACTATGTATTAACAGACCTCTCTGTATTGAATCGTATCTGTTATTAATCTCTGTCTCTCTTCCACAGCATGTCTTTATCCTGTCTTCCTTCTCTCACCCCAACCGGTCGCAGCAGATGGCCGCCCCTCCCTGAGCCTGGTTCTGCCGGAGGTTTCTTCCTGTTAAAAGGGAGTTTTTCCTTCCCACTGTCGCCAAAGTGCTTGCTCATAGGGGGTCATATGATTGTTGGGCTTTTCTCTGTATCTATGAAGCGCCTTGAGGCGACATTTGTTGTGATTTGGCGCTATATAAATAAAATTGAATTGAATTGAATTGAATTGTCACTATGGTAACCCAGGAAATGAAAATTTCCAACATGTGGCTAATGTGCTAAAGCAAGCAAAAGCTAAAGCAATTATTCAAATAGCATTTCCTAGAGTGCCTGGTTTACAAAACCTGTGTGCTTACAGCACGAGAAACTAGAATTAAGAGGAACTTAATTCTGAAAAGGACAAACAATAAAATCCATGTAATAACTGAAGGCATTTAAAGGCAGCATGAAAAAAATATAAATATAGCTTTAAATCAAGTTGCTGTTTTGGGCCTTTTAGTCAAAACTGAATGGTTCCACATTAGTCTCCAGGCCACAGGTCCTGCCACATGCCTTCAGCAGCCCTCCAATTTACAGGCCTTGCAGCTCTGTTTCAAACTGAAAACTGAAAAAAGTCTCAATACGTTTGTTCAGCAAGGCTTTTGTGGGCAATATCAGACAATCAAGACAGCCGATTAAATTGGACAACTTGTGAAACTTGAGGTAATAATATTACCTTAAACACGGAATCTTTACTCTATAATTACATCAATCACTGAGCATGATATGGAAATTTTTCTCTAACAGCCTACAGTTTCATAAAGGTTGTAGAGAAAGTGATTGAAGATATTAAACACTGCTATTGTAAGAACTAAAATGGGAAGAGAAAGGCAATAAAAGAGAGGAAGTACAAAGAAAACCGCTCTGGATAATTTTGATCCTACTAGTAAGAGCTGGAAGGAGCAGGTATCAGGTGTACTTGTTTCTAGCTCTTTAGTTCTAGTTCATCGGATATGTAAGGGGTCTTTTGTCTGGACCAGCTGCCTCTCACCCCTAGCATAGTGCTAGGAATAGCCAAAGCCCCACAGCTGCCAATTTGTTCCGTCTGGCACATTCACTCCTCCCTTTCTTTTACCTATAAAAGTATGTGTTTGTGGAGGGAAAGGGGCAGCTTGCAAGTCCCTCAGCTAACCACAAAATACGACAGAGAGTGTTTATTGATTATAGAGGGCTATCAATTTCAATACCACAAAGTATTATGAAAGTCCCATATAAGAATCAATAAAGCCTTTATGTTATTGAATAAATTCAAGTCAAGTCAACAGCAACCTGGAGGGGCCACTAAAAGATGACACTGCAGATACCTCTTTTTTTTTTTTTCTTTTTTTTTTAATGTGGCTTTCTGCCATGCCTTTTTCAGACCAACCATTTATATCCTTACTGACAGCCAAGGAAAAGGAGCTGTGGAAAGACTAGGAGAAGGTGACCAGAATATTAAAAAGGCACAGAGCAGCACTCACATGCACGCATGAAAAGACAAGTCTGAACACACTGCAGGGATCATGAATTTAAAATAAACAAACAAAAATAAATCAATGCTTTTAAATTCAGAGGGAATTAAAATGATGTATTACAAAAAATAAGCGTAGTGTAGTGCAGTCTGACTAGCGTTTTCTTAATGCTTTCAGCTTTAAAAATAACATCAGTGCAGAAGCACACATTAAACAGCACATTTCCACTACAAAACTCAGAAATAAAACAACAATATTATTGTTTAGAATATTGTTTACAATTCGGGGTGTAACAAAAATGGTGTAGATTTACATC
Organism: Neolamprologus multifasciatus; assembly: GCF_963576455.1. Classification (NCBI taxonomy): domain Eukaryota; kingdom Metazoa; phylum Chordata; class Actinopteri; order Cichliformes; family Cichlidae; genus Neolamprologus; species Neolamprologus multifasciatus. The sequence continues at coordinate 60,953,422 of NC_140445.1, read as the reverse complement.
TAGGTGTTAACAAGATCAAAAAGGGGTTAAATTTAAAAGTATAGGCCTCCTAAACTAAAGATACTTCAAATGCACAGCAATGCGAAAGCTTCAGAATTACTGGCTATTCTTTTCACTAATGCAATCAAAATGAACATAAATGATATCTCCCCTGGATTATCACAGGGTTAATATATTCCTGTTGTGAAAATATAGCAAACACAGCTTGTGCTGGTTTTTAATTAGCTGTCACAGCATTGGACAAGTCAATCGTTGTTAATGACAATGGTGAAAAAAATGGTGAAAAATGCATTTGTCTTTACACTTTCTGTTTTAAAGCTCTGCTATTGATTATTGACCAGTACTTACACAGTACTTTTCTAATCTATTTCAGCACTCAAAGTGCTTTCTTACTATACGCCTTAATTACCTGTTCACACACACAATCAATTTTTTCTAAAAAGTGCGTTTTAAGCTAACATTCACACACTCACGCTTTAATGGATACATCACGGGAAACTCGTGCAGAATATATTGCCAACACACCGACTTTCTGACAGTTACACAACATGCTCTACGTTCTACGCCACAGCCGGCTAGCACTGAAATTGAATGCCAATTTGTGTCTGTTTTTACTCAAGAAAGTACAAAGCTTATGTCAAAGCGATATGAGAAGATTTGGTTTTAGTCTCCCTAAATATTTATTCATTTCCTAAATATATACCAAATACTTGGAATATGCCTTTCTGTGATATTGCTCCAACCAAACAAGTCACTGGTGGGAAGTAAAGGGCTAAAAACACAAGCAAAGAAACCACTTGTTAAACATTTCCCCTAGCTGGTAAATCCCACGACAATGAGTAGGGAAATTGTAAGTCTGGTAAGTCAAACTGGCCGGGCCTCCCAAGCTTTTACTGATATTATCACTAAGTAAACAACATAGTACGCCTCTGTACCAATATTTTGTATCACCCCTGGCAGTGACAGCCTTGCCTGCAGAGTTTTAGTAGATACCAGCTAGGTAATGCCTTAGAAATAAAGCTTTGTATTTGTAGCTTTTTGCTTGTTTGCTTTGATTTTCTGGTTGCTCTTTGAAGAGCACATTGTTCAATAACAGAGGGATGGTTAGCCTTTTAATTTTTAATTAAAAGACTCGCTCTTCCTTTGATATGTTTTCAGCCTTAGCCTTTCCTTTCTGAGGATCAGCTTAAGTTTCATCAAGTGAATATTCTGCCAAAGCGTTCAAGCAAATCTGGAGCCCAGCTGAAGGTTTAAAGAAGAGGTCTCTGAGCAACCACATGAAATATAATTAAAACTGCATCACTAATCGAACAATTTAAAACCTTGAAATGTTGACACACAAAGCACCCAGCATGTTTATGCTTATAACCTAGAAGATTAATGTAGCTTTGTATTAAAAATACATATCTAAATGTACCTAGTGTAGAACAGCATATCGTACTTGCTTGTTTGTTGTTAAGAAACATTTACATATAATTTTTAGTTTGCGATCAAGATGTACAGAATGGGATTGCTAAAACAAAACAAGTGCCTAACAGGTTTTCTACGCTTTCTTGCAGCCTTAAACTCACTTGTTAATAAAATTGGTGACATGTTGAAAACATTTAACATAAATCACAGTGGTGAAATTATAAGAAGGATTATCTTATGAGAAAAGAAAAACCCACCCTAGTTCTAGGAGTAATCATTCTTTACAGCATTTAGTTTAAAAGACTTCATGCATACTTCCCTTACAGTCTAACACATACACACCCTTGAAAGCATATGGTCTGTGTTTCTATGGTCACCAGTGTGTCCCAGAGACTGGGTTGCTATGGCAACAGAAGTTTCTTAATGAGATCCCTCAGCAGGGTGTTAGTTGGGTAACGAGAGCATTCAATCAAGTCCCCACTGACAGCAGGTAGCCATTAGATCCTTGTCTGTTTGCCACTTTCTGTTGCATGAAGATTTAAATACCTGATATTTCAAACCATGTTAGAGAAATTTCTCCAACATTACTGTCCACATTGACCTGTTCTTCTAACATCTCCTTCCTTTAGAGATTCTGCAATATTATGGTGACTGATTACCATACCAAACAATCCTTTTTAAGCTAATACATCACTAACAGCGTAAACAGAGTACAGTGCATGCAACAACTGAGACTGATAATTTTGCTTTAAACTCTTGACCTTTCAGACTGACCTGCATATGATTATGTCTAGCATCTGAATCTATAGAGATTTTAGCAAACATAATAATCATTGGCCATCTCAAGGTTTGTGTGCAAACACTCAAACAACCGTAAGTCAAAGATTAAAACATAAGCCATAAGGGTGTTATGTGACATATGACATTACATTCAGTCATAGGCTATAGTGTTGGAACCTTCAACAAAAATAAGAAAAAAAAGTCTTAAATTTGCCAACATAAATAAGCTTGACAGCTTGTTTGCACTTTTTACAACCTCCAGCATAACTGATGCACAGATGTTTATTATTATAAGAAGGTATATATCCCATATGCTTGCCTTAAGCATGATATATCTTGCAAAAAAAAGAAAAAGACAAAAGAAAGTTAAACCAGTTAAGTGAAAAAACAAACAAACAAACAAACAAACAAACAAAAAAAACCCCAACTTGTGTCATTTCGGCACTTACTCCTTTGTGATTATTCCTCTAGGGCCTGTGGGTGTGGCCAGTTTTGGATCCAAACCATGAGTGTCCAGAATGTGTCGTGCTGCTGGGCTCAGACGTAACCTGGAAAAGAAAACGAGAGAGTGGCAAAACTTGTAGTTTTAAAGACCTCATCTGGTAGCTTCAAGGTAGTTGCAGAGAAACTTCAAATGAGTTTTACATGGGACAGCTTACCCAATACCATGTGGTGACACTGAACTCCATTGCTTAACTATAAAGACTAGTGTAATTTAACATCTTTCTTCTGACATATCAGTCAATGTTTTTTCGTTTCTAGCACAAAAACATGACCAGATAAAGAAATTTCTCTAACATTTATTACGTCCAGTTATTCATGAGTCCCTGAGCGTGCTCTGCTCAAAAGAGCTGGTTGTTCTGTTTCTGCATACAGACGTGTGCTGCCAACAGGGAATTTGTAGAGTCCCATCTGGTGGATAAACTATGGAAGATCACCAGTAATATGATGACCGAATTATGTTTTTGTCCATATTGTTTTGTTTTTTTTACTTTTTACTTGTTCATTTATCAGATTTTGTAAAGGCCAATACTGATGTATCAGCTAATACATAATACCGTTTGGGCTCTATAGACACAGTCAGTTATATGGTTCACTTAACTAGTGCAACAATGTACACGATAACTTTAGTGAAATAAAAAAAAAAAAAATCTTCACATCTAAAAATATTTATACTGAAAAAAATAATGCATAAAAAAGTCTTTAACTGTCAATGTTGTTTTCCACTCTAGACAAGACTTCTGCACAGCATATCCATGCTTGACCTTTTGGCCCTGCCTCAGTGATGTTACCAAAGTACAAATCTGAATATGAGAATGTGCTCAGCAAAAAATGTTTGCAAAACAAGTTCCGTTTGTCAGGGAGTGGTTCCTTTGCCTTATTGTGTAAATAGGGACATTCTGAAATGTGAACAGAAAAAGATCATCTCATTCAGCATATTTAATGGTGGTAGATACTGCAAAATCCAATCCAACCAGCACAATGTGCTCTAAACAAGAAAAGATAACCTCATTCATTCATTCATTATGTATCTTAAGGTTACGGAATCACTTAATCTACTTTTCATCAAATTGGAGTGCAAGAAACCACAATGGCCTACTGTGTAAGCACATTGAGCGCATGGAAAAACTCGTCAATAGGGGTTAAAAAGGATTGTTCTGTAGAGTGAATAAAGGTCTATAGACTCTACATCAGATTTATTAAACTAAATATTTGACAGATGTCATTTGACAAACAAACAAAAAAACAAAAACATGAAAGTAACACTCACTGTCCTGATGTGACTGGTTTTGGTGCAGAAGGTGGAGCGGGAGCAGAAGAGGTCACAACCGAGGTAGCAGCTGCTTTTGTAGCAGGTGTAGCTTCAGATGGAGGTGCAGCATCTGAAGAGGGGATCTCTACTTGTTTCCAGTCCTGCCCTTCCTCCACCATGACAGCAATGAGAGTGCCAAGGCGCACGTTGCGACTACCCTCTTCCATCTGTAGAGAGAGAGCTGTACTAATAAAATTGGTTCAATAATTTCATAATTACAGCGGAGACTGCTAGAACACAGGTGAAGGGCTATTTTGAAATAGATAAAGGGAAGGTGAAAGTGGGAAAGTGACATTCGTCACTTAACCTGTGGTAACTGAACAGATGAACCTGCCAGGAATTATTAGAGGATCCCTTGAAAGTGACGCCACCTTCTCAGTGACAACAACATCTACTGGAATAGATTCGTCGAGGATGTGTCTTATGCTCTTCAAAGCTGTCAACCATTGATTTACCATGTTCTTATGAAGTAATCCAAATCCAAGCAGGCTTTTTCCTACTCTCCCGCACCTGTGTAAGTTGTTCCTCACATATTGATCAGTCTAAATGAAAGGCCAAAGCTTAACATAGTGTGCTCAACTACTGCATTGGATCTCATTTCAAACCATATGTCCTTATTGAGCTGCCCCTAAACACGTAGCACAATTTGATGAGGAGGACAATCAGGAGGATGAAGAACTACCTATGTTGTTGTACTTAAATATCCAACAAGACCACAGGTAAGTTAAGGGAAAACAAAAACCTGACCAAATGCAAAAAAGAAAGATGAACAATAAATAGTCATTAAAGAAAATAATTAAAAATTATAATAATGAAATAATGCAATCTATGATCATAATGACAACATTGTAAACATAATCCACCCCTCTCCTTTAGGCTTGCAAAATCAAAGTAGGATTAAGAAGAAAAAAAAGTAACATTAACTCACATCTACTAATCTGCCCCATATGGTAAAACATTAAAGTTTCATTTAAAACAAAGTTTTAAAGGAAAACATAATCCTTAAATGACAGGTTAAAAAATGTTTTTTTTTTTTTTTTTGGCATTATATAAGTGTGCATTAAGCCTATGCGTGACTTATTCTTCATATTTACTGACCCCACAGTGCCCTTTCTGGCCAGTGGGAGGTGAAAGATGAGGTAATATGTAAAGAGGTTTTCCAATAAATATGTTGTTCTGCAAATTTCCACAGATATTCATCTTCAATCATGAAAAGGATTTTTCCATGCAAACAAAACACACAACTTACAATGTGTAGGCCAAATAACAGAACATAATGTATAAAGACAGAAACACAAATTCATTCATCCATTTGGATAACCCACCTAAAATTCTTGTGTGTGTAACAGATTGAAACACATCAGCAGGTGAAGATTTGCAGTCTAGTACAACAGTTCTGTGGTAGTTGGCTATGGATTTAATGCTGTTTTGTAACCAGTCCACTAACTCCCCTATGTCAACCGACACAAATAATTTCTTAAGTGATAGTAAATGCTGCTTAATATTTATTTCAATTTTACATTATGCAGAAGCACACAACCAGCACTGCTGATAGCATTCAAGCGCTAATAATCAGTAATAGTGTTACAGTGTATCATGTGCACGCACACACATAAAATACTACCATTGCCAAAGCACTTCAGTGGATCTTTGAAGTAAAAATCACATGCAATGTTCACAGCAGGCATTATAGATATTTGCATAAACAGGTGCTTCGTGCACTGCGGTGGTGTAGCACTCAACACTGCCATCAAATAGTTACGGAACACCAAAACCTATGGGAAGTGCAAATTATGTTTCTAACCTCATCTACATACAGTTAAGGTAACCGAAAAAAAATCCATCTCCACTGAAAGCAAGTTAAATTCTAAATCTTTGCTGCTTTTATATCCTCATGTCATCTTTATGACCAACAAATCTCTGCAATCAAAGAAACACTGCTGTTGTGACTTATCAAAGAGATGGTATGGAAAGTTGCAGTGGTCAGGCGTGGACAGTTATTTTGTGGCTAATTTTTCTATCACACATATTTGGAGGCATGCATATATTTTTATTTCAGACCACATTTGGGAATAACCATATTTAATAAATCACTTTGTATAACTCTCATGTCCCAGATGGAAAATTTATTGCAATCTGCACCCTTATTTGAAGCTTAAAGAGCCTGTCAGGTAAGTCATTTGAATCTAATGCGACTGTGACAGTTTCTACTAGTAGAGATTGCATAATTGCCACAGGGAGGTTTCCCACAGCTGTGAGAGTGCACTCACATCTATATGTTTTATCCCCAATATCACAAATCAAGTTTTATTATCCAGGCTATTTTTCTTCGTTTTAGTTCTCTTTTGCATGGCAACTGTGTAAAAAACAAAGTAGGCTATCTGCGAAAAAAGTGAAGCACGTGACAATGTCTACAGCTTACAATGGTGCAGCAATTTAGGATTTGCAGACACTGACTATTCTTACTGCCCAGTGAAAAAAAAGGTATAAATTTTACATAGAGCCCTTAAGAGACCTCTCATGAAACCTTCAGCACGGCTAAAGATATTACAAAACCAGACCATTTATGAGGCTTAACTTTCAACATAATGTTTTTATACAACAATACAAGCCCTTTGAGACTTTCAACAGCTTATTGACAATAATCTCAAAATAACAGTTGTTGGATGCTATACCTGTACGACGTTTTACATACGTTACCTGATAACGACCATTTCAGGTCTGTTTTTAAATTGTTATAGTCTATACTGGCATACACAGTGTACAGAAGAAGATGAACACAAAGCTCAGAAGGACCCTCTGATTATACAGTGTATGAGCAGTTTACTTAAAAAAGGAACACAAAAACAGAGAAAATGAGACAGTTTTGTTTAGTTAGTAAGGCAAGGTTTGCTCCTGATCAATAGAGCATGATAGATAATGTAAAAAGAGGATGGCATTTATATCTTTCACTTATCAAACAGACTGACAGTCCAATTTAAGCTCTTTCACATAAAATCACACAAGTGGAGGGGTGATAAATGACAAACTTGACAGGTTAGCGCTGCAGAATGTTTGGACATCCTTATCAATTCATTGATTCATGAATCTTCCTCTAAATCTTTCCTGCAATTTACTTTTGGTCTTAATCACCAACTAATCAACTTTTAAATACCATCTGTCACCTTTTAATTAATTTCTAGACAAGGCCTCTTTTATTTCAATTTGCTGAACGCAGGGGACCAACATGAATTTATCTTCAAAAATATTTGTTAGTTCACGAGTCGATGGGTCATTGTACGCTTGACTGAGTTTAGGATTGAAGTGCGAGGGTCAGTGTAGAGCAAAGCAGTAAGCGCTTAATAAGATGCAGTAATCCACGGTGCTAGTGTTCAATATCACGAGCAGGATCCATGGCTGATGGTTGGAAATTGGTAGTGTGCCATAGCATTACTTGACCCCCATAAATAAACCCTGTGGTGCACAAGTTTCATGTCTGCTTTAGTCCGTACAGGATTGCACCAGCTGCAGGTAATTATTGTAGTCTATGAATTAGAAACCCACTGTGTGTTTGGAGAGCCACAATTACACTTCTAAGGCGTTAATGCACTCTGACCCTGACAAAGTGCCATATTTTTTAACATATTTTTTTGTCATGTAAGAGGAAAATACAAATCTCTGAAACGGCACCAAAGTCTGCCGGTTTTTCCAATATACATGTTCTTTGTCACAGACTGAGAGAACGAAACCTTGGGGGCTTATCTAATGTAGACCATCTTTCTCCGCCAGCTAAAGCCCCTACCCCCAATTCTTCGATGGTTGCTATGGAAACTACTTCATCCCCACAGTGGCTAAGACAAGGATGGAGAAGGTGAATGTGAAAGTGCAACCAAATGAAAACATAAATATATTTCTAACTAAAAAATTAGTGTATCGTATATTCTGAATTGTCAGTATATCTGTGTGTATATTTGTGAGTACATCTGCTTGCGAGAACTGGCTGCATATTTGTTTTTGTTGTGGTTTCAAACACATTGCCTTATTGAACCCTCTTGCTCCCAAGCGTCATTACAACTTCAGCATGTCCAAAATTACATAGCCAGAGAACATGTTGTATAATAATTACATAAGGCACTCTTTGTGACATGAAAGAATATTTTGGCTTTTGTGCATTTACAGGAACATACACAGAAAATACCCAAACACTATTCCTAATTTTTTTTTTTTTAATTAAGGCAATTTTTTCTGAAATTATAAGGAAATTACCTCAGATTCCCCTTGCACAAAGTCATTAAATCACAAATATGTATTAATAAAGCAATAGAGATAAAATATTTTCATCATTCTTAGAGAGAAAAAAAAAAACATGTGGTGTAGTACTGATGAAAGACAACTGATTGCTTGGTCTTTGACAGCCTATTAAAAATTCAAACAGCTAGCAGACTTGGGGGATGGAAAGAAAGAAATATTTGCCAGTAAAGGCACCTTGTCAAAGCTTTGCTGTCACTGGAAAGAGGAAGCTATTCAACAAGCACTGCCAATTAGCAAAATCAATGAAGGAGCCTTGAAAGATGATGATATCCTGCGTTATTTAAATGATTCCGTAACATAACATTAAGAACTGCACACACATCTAAACACATCCTCAGACCACTTAATAACTTATCTAAGAAAAAAGTACCCAAGGCCCAAGAATGCCTGCTCTTTGTAAATAAATTCACATTTCTAATAATCTCTGTCAGAACAGCACCATGTGTGTTTTTGCTCACTCACCAATATCTTTGCCAAGACGCCGTCATCATTAGATTCCATGGTAACCACAGCCTTGTCAGTCTCAATCTCGCAAAGGGCATCGCCTGCTGCAACTGCCTCACCTGAAGATGTAAACAAACACATCTGAGAACTTTCAGATAATAAATTAAAATAAATACTTGTTTGGTATTTCAACACCAAATTTTATATTTTCTGAGAGTGTTTCGGACCTTTGTGGAAGTGCAGCTTATTCATTCTATCATGAATGCATGAATCACAATCATCAGTAGCGCTTTGAATCACACTTTATACACAAAGAGAACAAATCTGTTGCATAAAGATGAAGGAATTCCACAGAAAGAACAAAAAGGTTATGCAAAAAAAGTTTCTCCTCCAGCTTACATGTCAAATGAAAGAACCAATCAATGTTTCATGGGAAAGAATGTGAGATCTGAAAATGCAGCAAGTCTGATAGAAGGCAAGATCGTTGGCTATCCCAGTAGGTTCTCACTAGTCTACTTCATGAAAGAGCTGGAATACATTATCATCTGATTTGCAAAGAAGTAGGATAGCAATTAGGAACCACTGGTTCTGTAATGCTTAGATGCTTAAGAAATTCAAATTTTTTGCAACTTAAATGGTATTTCAGTTAAGACAGAAACAAATTGATGTTGTCAGTTCTTTAGAAAACCGGCTTTTGCAGTCAATTTCAATCAATTTCATGGACACAGTCAAGACCAGAATCAATATGAGTGAATCTTCTTATTTGCTGTGTGATAACAGGAAGTGGTAGGAACAGATAAGGTTTATAAAACGTAGTTTATTTTTGTGTTGCGCTCTGGTTTCCTAAAGGCCGGGGCCTGAAAAAAGGTTACCCAAATTTGATATCTGGTCACATTTTAATCAGCTGTGAGATGATACATAACATGACAATGTAGCAAATTTTGAAAACAGGATGCCTAAAAAATATTTTGCAAAACTGAAAATACTTTTCTAAATGTATAGGGTTTATTTCAGGTAGGATGGGGTGTAGGAAGAAAAAAAACAAAACAAAAACAAAACAGGGTAGGTTAAGGAAATTTTAGGTGGAAAGAAATGGGGGAAAGGTTGGAAGAGCAGAGGGAGTATTGATCTTGGAAGCCCCTGAGAGTTAATGCAGATTGGATTGGTATGAGGTTTTAACACCACATGACCCCTGGGGTGAGGTGCAATGTGCAGAAATAAAGATTAAAAAAGGTGACCCTGGGCATTTTCACCTTTACTCTACTCGAGTGCAATGGACATGATGACAAAACTAGCCTTGTGCCTTGCTGAAGAATTCATCTACCACCATTCAAGTTTCACCATGTTTTTTTCAGGACATTATGATGTCATAGTCAATTTGACCTCTTAGATATAAATGTAATCGCCTAATCATTTACCCTGTTAAACACTGTGTACTGTCATAATTAGGACTTTATTCTAGAGTTATGAACAGAGTGAGTGTGATCCTCGATCATCAAAATCCAATTAGTTGATCTGTCTAATCAAGCAAACATCTATGCCAAGTCCACAGAAATTTAAACCTTTTAAGCAATATTTCACCGGCTACAATGGTATATAGAAGGATAAGCTTAAAATCTATTAACAACAACCAGGACTGTCAGAGATGCAGAGGCAACAAAGTACACAAATCCAGCTTATCCGATTTCTCAAATTTATATAGGTTAATGTAGCATGGTGCTGCAGTGGTTAGCACTGTTTTGAATGGCTGGCTTTGAATCCTTCAAAATCCAAATATTGACTTTCAAGCTCGTTAGAATTGTACAAATATAGCACACCTCATATAGTGTGCATCCATGCATCTTTGCATGCTTTAATAGTTTGTTGCACCTAACTATGTAAAGTCTGAGAATAAGTTTTTGGAGACGTCTACATCACTGTTATTTCTGCACACTACTGTAAACAATACAGTAGACATGGTTTTAATGTTGTGGCTCACTTAAGAATACCTGTAAAAATAAATTCCCCTAAACTGAACCTTCTCACTACTGTTTCGATGTTTTTGCTGAAAAAAAAAATGATAAAAGGATTCATTTGACTCTTTCAGGTAGATCCTGTTCAAATACCAGTTCAAGCAGCAGTTGATTAATTGAACATATTATCTTATGCAAATTGAGTGCTTTTAATCAGTCTCCCATAAACTAATTTTTAAAAAAGCAAGAAAGTAGTAGTGTAGATATATTTTCTCAAATAATTCATCTGGTTTTTCCCCACCTTTCTTATTCACTCACACACAAACGAACTCAAATCTAACCTCAAGTCACAGCACATAGCAACACAGCAGAGAAGCCAATCAGAATTCAGCATCTGGCCTCTTGATAAATGAGTGTGCAGCTAAGGATCCTGGCTATGCAGAGTTGCTAAACAGTGACTGATAATGACTGCCATGGTCCTTGAGCCAATTAGCCACCAGAGGCCCTCAGGTGACCCATTTCTCAGGCCTCTCTCTGTTACTTAAAGAACTGAATATATTTGGAAACCAACTGAGCACTACAGGGGAGGATATTACAAGTACAAGAAAAGTGAAGCATCTGTCCCTTTGGATAACATATTAAAACGCAAAGAGGTTTAAAATCTGTCAAAGAAGCTCAGTACAAATGTGTGATGAGTGTCTGTTAAATTTTCTAATAAAGTCTTCTGTCAACGTGCTTTCTTTACCTTCCTTCTTCAGCCATTTGACTATGTTTCCCTCCTCCATGGTAGGAGAGAGTGCGGGCATCTGCACTTTGAGTGGACTGACGCCTAGAGGAGAGAAAGAAAATACCATATGATTTACGACGGCACATAATGTCAAGGGTTACATTAGGTTTAAATTTAAAACAAAAATCCCCCCTTTCTTTCAGAATAGGAAAAAAATAGCCCTTCCAGTAAGGTTTTGCAATTTCATCTAAAATATTTGAATGTCAAAATGCATCAAGTAACATACTCAGAAGTAGCACTGAATAGTTCGAATAAAGCCCTTGGGGGTCCGTATGTTCAACTTGCAGCAGAGCACAAGAGACAGCGGTACCATGAAAATGTTGCAATGTCACTTATACAACTGTGCTCCTGGATGACACTGCACCAGAAGATGCAAAGGCATTTGTGGTCCCCAACTGTCACCATCTGTAGTCACACAGAAGGCCAGAGTTCACACTAGAGCTTCAGGCTGCCAGAAGAAAACATAAATTCAAGATAACGGCTTTACTACATATGGTAGTAAAGCTGAAAGCAACAAAAATAAGGTTTAGAGCTCAAACACGGTACAACGTAAAATGAATAGCCCTTTGTTTTACACATTCTTTATGGTCACTGAACAACACACATATTACAGTCATTTATAATATAATTTTTTAATGCATGATACATATATTAAAAAAAAGTTTCTGTTAGCAGTAAACAAGATTAACCCAAACAGGTAAAACAAAAACAAAAACTAAGAAAAAAAAGCTCTTTCCATTTGACTCCACACTTTAAATTAATCTTACATAATAAAAGTGTTAGTCAGTTATATAACTATAAATTTATATACATTTAATTTAAAAGAGAAATGAAAAATTTAAATAATTTGGGGATTCAATTATTCAAATTCTTGGTGTGTTAGTTTTTATTTATTGTAACATGGCCTTTGTTTCATGTTGCAAGGTCTCTGGCCAAACTGTGTGCTGCTGCCACCTGCTGTATGTTCAGCAGTGGTGCAAAACTTCAGTGTGTAAGGAAGATCTTGATGCACGCTCAATCATCCAGGTAAGTAAATCTCCAAAGGTTGATTCTGTTTATCTGGACGTCCAGATGAACAGAATCAACCTTCGGAGATGTGTAAGGAAGAGTTGTGTATTTATATGGCATGCGTGTTGTTTCAGTACTCAAAAACAGAAAATCTGTCTGTTTACATTTTATCTTCTTCATGCTTAAAGTCCCAAAACATTTACTGGGCAGTTTTATTTCTGAATGAGATTCATTGACAAAGAATGACATCTGTGTAACTTTTCAAATTCACATACACTGGATTTGGGACTGAACATTTTATTTTCATTACTGACATGTTTACATGTCACAACGGGGAAAAAAATTAAGCGCAGGAATCATGGGCAAATGGGCACAACAAGTTCCACCAGAACAGCTTCAGTGCATCTCTTCAAATCTGCAAATAGTGAAGTGCCAATGCCCTAAAGCACCATCATCCTGGAGGAGCTAGTTTAAGGTTTCTCAATAAGATCCCTTTAAATAAAGTTCTGATACACCACATTTACACTCTTGGAACTTTTTTGGAACACTTTATGAGTCACGGCAACAGATGTGCCTCTGTAGCACCCTATCCCCAACGTCCTCTTTTGTCACACCAACCATCTGCATCTTCTACTTCACTACATCCTCTGTGGTCTTTCCTCTTTTCCTCCTGCCAAGCAGCTCCATATTCAATACCTTTTGCCGAACATATCCATGATTCTTTCTTTGAACATATCCAAACCCTCTCAGTCTCGCCTCTTTAACTTAAAGCGCTCAATCTGGGCTCTGATATACTGAGTGTCAATCTTGTCCATTTTTTGCACTCCCAATGGAAATCTTAGCATCTCCAAATCTGCTTCCTGTCTTTTAGTCAGTGTCACTGTCTCCAGACCTTAAATCACAGCAGGTCTGGCTGCCATCATGTAAACCTTGCCTTTCACTCTTTCTACTATCACGTCTGACACTCAACTCCACCCTGCCTACACTCTCTTCACCTCTCTTATACACTGTTCATTGCTTTTGTTGTTTGACCCTACGTGTTTAAACTCATCTACCATCACTCTTTCTCCTCCTTGCCGCTTCACTGTTAGCTTTTTGGAGCTAATACTCTTTTTTTTTTTTTTAACATTTAATGATACTGCTACAAATGTGACAGCTTTGATGGCGCAAGTTGGCTTACAGGGAGAGAAACAAGACTGGTTGGAGACATGCAAGATAATCCAAGTGATTTAGAAAGCGGCATTAGCAGCTTTCCATACAGTTAACTGCAAAAAATAACCATTACATTTTTCGCTTAACACTCATGCCAATACTCTCACTTACCAACAACGCTGCTATTTGTCACGCCCTGACAAAACGAGAGCAAAGTAACGTTGCACCACTAAAGGGTAGTGACGATTGCAAATGCCAGCGATTGTCAGCACAGAAAGGGCAACGGCCATTTACCTGGTAACTGTCAACACTTACCGAGTAACCATGGTGACTGAAAGAAGTGTCTGACTTGGTCTTGCCATTGGTGTGTCGACCTTAAACATTTATTAAAATTATTCAGTCTGAGGCCAAATAACATTCCCTGACGACCCAAACGCAAGGAGGCCGCCATGTTATCGTCCTCCGTCGGCGAGACGTGTCCATACAGATGCCTGACGACAAAAAAGGAGGGGGTGGGGTGAAGAAGGACAGAGCCGTTTTCTGCCATAAAATCTGTATTTTTAAAAGAAAAACATGAAGCACAGAAAATGTTTTAAACGCAAACACTGGACTAATGAAAAAAAACACGTTTACCCCGGTGATAAATGTATTATAAGCTCGTGTAGACATTAACGATCAGGCAACAAGAGTCTTACCTATATTGGTCCTTCAAGTGCCTTTACAATGTAGTTCTGTCGCTTTTAAATAGACTCAGTGAACTACTGCCCTCTGCTGTGAAGGTACTTTGTTAAAGGATGAAAAGGGTCGATGCTCGTGCTGAACTGCTGTTGTTGTTCGTACTATATCGAAGAGGAGAGCTATGTAGGCGGAGCCAGACTTTGAGAAGAACAAATTCTTTCCCGTTACCACAACAAAACCATTTATTAATTTATCTATAAAAACAAGTGTTGTCATTATGGAAGAGTGTGCTGTTGGTTATGTATTTCTCTCTGTAACTCAGAGACTTTTAGACAAGAATGTTTGTAATGAATGCATTGTAAATTGCACACATATTACCAACATACATTCAAAGATACATAAGGACATATAATTCAAAATGTTTCTTTATCCATTTTTATTCTGCTTATTCAAGATTCGAGATCCCTTTTTTTTGTCACGCACATAGTTATACAAGTATAACGCACAGTGAAACCTGATATGCTCCACGAAAGTAAGTAAAGTAAGTAGATATATACAAAGAGGACATTGTGTGCAATAAGTGAGTGAATTGCATACAAGTTAAATAGAATAAAACAATCTGGAAATTTACAATTTTAAAATTTGGGCATGTACATTGTGTGAGTGTGGTGTTAAAGTTGTGCCGCAAAGAAGTCAGAAGGATCAGGCATGATATGGGAATGTTTGTTTTTGTCCTTGACACAGCTGTTCGCATACCAGGACATGATGTTCTGTGTGAGGATGCTCTCCACAGCGCCTGTATAGAAAGTCCTGAGGATCTCTGGAGAGACCCTGAACTTCCTCAGTTGTCGTAGGTGGTACAGGCGCTGCCTAGCCTTTTTGTACTGGACCTGAATGTGGGCAGGCCATGTCAGATCTGAGGGGATGTGGACACAGAGGTACTTGAAGGACTGTATGTCACAATCCTGGGTCTTATGACCCAGTGTTTTGAGTTTTAGTTTATTTTGATGTTTATAGTATATGGTTAAGCTCATTAGTTTTTCTATTTCATTTGTTATTAGACTCCCCTTGTGTCTTCCAACCCCTGTTAAGTCTCCCTTGCCCTTCATGTGTTTCATGTCTGTGTCTTACATTGTCAAGTTCATGTTGTCACGTCTGCGTCTCATTATGTTTCCTGTTTTATTTTGAAGGGGTCCTGTGTTCCTATGTTCAATGTTTTTAGTTTTACTCTCCCCTTGTGATGTTGTTATGTTCATGTGTGTCAGCTGTTTCCCCATGTGTTTCCGTTTCCCTCATTATCCTCCTGTGTGTATTTAGTCCGTGTGTCTTCAGTCGTTCCTTGGCTGAATCCCAATTCAGGGTCTGCACGCTGGAGAGGTCAGTGTATCACAACCTGACATGCACATGCCTTTAGATTGTGGGAGGAAGAGAAAACCCACACAGGCACAGAGAGA
The DNA here is from genome assembly GCF_963576455.1 of Neolamprologus multifasciatus. Classification (NCBI taxonomy): domain Eukaryota; kingdom Metazoa; phylum Chordata; class Actinopteri; order Cichliformes; family Cichlidae; genus Neolamprologus; species Neolamprologus multifasciatus. The sequence continues at coordinate 60,937,654 of NC_140445.1, read as the reverse complement.
GCATGCATGCAACACATTTTGAACCAGGAAAGATCTTGCAGTGAGGCAAATCCCTTTTTGTTTTTTTTTGTTTTTTTGAAACAAGGAAATTACAGCTTTAATTGTCAAATGCAAACAAGGAAATCAACATTGATGGGAACTCCAACATCTTCAAAGGAAACTGGCTCCGTAACATACTGGAAACAAATAATTTGTGCATTTTCATGAATACTTATGTTTTTGGTTACAGCAAAAAAATATGAACAAAGGTCATTTCAGAATAATTTTTTGTTTAATGCAAATGCAGAAGAAAAACCAAAATACTTAATTTCACAAGTACTTTCAATGCTACTTTCCTTCCCTATCATAAGACTATGATCTAGTGTGTCATTTTTGGGTAATAAAATGCTAGATTGACCTCCCCATAACCCCAAAAAGCAAAGCTGCATCCGTAACAGAGCACTAATCTGTCCAACTCAGTGTTGGGTTGGACGCCTCACAGGTCCATTTGAGTATGAGACAAAAATGATAAGGGGCCCAGATAAGCTGAGCCAGTGTATCCACTGAGAGAACACAATAGCCCCACTTATTGGCATTGGATGCAGACATAAAATCACATCTTGCTGTCTTCATGCCCATGCTTAGGCTATCTTTTATCACTTCCCTGTTCTTCCTCTTGCATCTATCTGATTGAATTAATGCTCTCCCTTTTAAATAATAAAATACCCTTTGCTTGGTTTATTCAAATCAGAAAATCATTTTGTAACTATGAGAGATAAAGGTACTCGTGGGGAGGTATTGCATATGCTTTTTGGCCAAACAAAGGCAGCCATTGTCTAATAAATCAGAACAAGGAGGCCACTAGATAATTAGAGTTTGTCATCTTCCTAGACAATTGTCTGGACTGTTCTTATTATAATAGCATGTCTGTAAAAAAACAAAAAACAAAGAAAAAACTCACACAAGAATTCAAAGTGCTAAAGTGAGGCACATGGATTAAATATCTCCTCAGGTGCAAATGTGTTTTTTCTTCCTTCCCAGATCTGTTACAACCGGTTTGGGCGCATGTTTGCATGAATGCTTTCGTTACCAGCACTCGATGACTTAGAATCAAGTCCTGTAAATACATGTCACGCTGGTTTAACGGTGCTCTCTTGAATTCGTCAGATATGCTGTCTTGTCATACGTGCAGCTTGCTTCTGGGAGCCATTTCGGTCACATGCAGCACTATTCGTGTCACAGTATCAGAAGTATGTAAAGCTACGATTTGTGGTCACTGGGCAGTGGTCTGTTAGGAAAATCACGCTCATGTTTGCAGAGGTTACGTGAGTCTAACATTTGCATAACTGCTCAATCATCTTCAGCGACTCACATCAAAGTCTTGTCTTATCACAGCTCACAGCAGTGATATAATATGCTTAATATTATTACAAAGTCAAACTAAGGCTAAATGTGAGCTGTTGATGTATGCCTGTGCTTCTGGTCATTACATTCATTAATTTCTTAATTCATCTCTTTGTAATACAGTATATCAGCGTTCATGTGCAATGAGCCTTAGTTTGCCTTAAACCACTTGCTGGTATGGTATCACGAGCAAATGCAGTAATGGTTACATAATACACAATTCAATATCTGCCTTGGTGTTTGCTTGACAGTTGGACTTTCGCCATGAGTATCCAAAGCATTAGTTTTGTTAGTTAATTTTGAAATTTTCTTGTCACATAAACAGCACAGATTAATTTCATTATCATTTCTTTTTCCTTTAATTATGTGCCTTATTTGTTAGAAGTAAATTTTAGGAAGTTCACAACGGATGCTACAACACAAAGCTGCTTTTAACCATAGTTGACATTTTCCATTTTTCTGTTACTTTTTAAGGATCATGTACAATCTAACTTTGTATACATCGAGCCTTAAATACAAGTAGGTTTGATTTGGTATACATTTCAAATGTATGTATGGATCGTAACAAGATCAGCTCCAGAGAAACTATAGAGTGTGATTTGTTGATAATAGCTCTGAAAACAAACAATGGGATTTGATGAATAAACACTTCAGTTTGAATTACATTGCTTCATGTAATACAACAATCGGACAATCACTAGCTATTATTTGAGTCCAATCAGGAAGATTCTGTTTGTACCACTTTACATTAATTCGTTCACCCATCCTTGCAACGCCTCTACTCAGATATGTTTTTTCACCAATAAGGAGTGTTCTGTTTATCTTTCATGCATTCCATCAGTTCTGATCACAACCTATTGACAATTATGCTTTAAGAACAGGCCATGTTTTGTCTTTCAGCGTACAACATGCAATTATTGCCTTATGATGCATACGTATGAGACAGAATAGTGACTAAACTGAAAACAATGCGGTGCGGCGCAGTGCGAAAGTGCAAAAGATAACGACCGAACGTGGTGTCAGTCATCAATATGTAAAGAAGGCTTGCATAAGCCAGATAAATCAAAGTTGAAGATTAGCAATGGATTTGCTTGTTGCAAATGCAAGTCAAAGAGGGCAGTGTTTTACTGGCACTGCCTTTATCTTGCTGGCCATCAAGGCCCTCTCATTTGTCTGCTGCCTGCAGGAACCAGCTTGGCAGCTACGGCACACAGTGGCAAACAATTAACTGTGTGGCATTTCACACTGTCATGATAAAGCAGTAACTACCAGCACTATCTTTAAGTGCATGGCTTTTCAGAGTCAAGCTTGAAACAGGTTTAGTGGGAACACGGCTTTCACTTGTGGATCTAAACAGCACTCTGTAGCTCATCAATATTGTTCAAGTTTGGGCAAGAATAGCTGCAGTTTGCATATTAGACTGAAGCCAAATGCGAAATTAATTGCAAGTGACTAATGCTGATTCATATAACTAAAATTCTTGAATTAAGCCTCGGGTCCTGGGGCTCTTATATTTGGAATTTGATTGTTTTCCCTGTGCTCCCGAGGTTCACTCTGGCTTCCCTACCGCAGTCCAAAGACATGTTCGTTAGCTGGTGATTCTAAATTGGCCGTAGGTGTGAATGCGAGTGTGATTGTCCAGAGTATCTGCTCTCGCCTAATGACAGCTGGGACAGGCTCCAGTCCCTGACACCCTGAACTGAATAAGCAGTTAAAAAAATGGATGGATGGATTTCAGTTTCTTAATTTACATTCAGATCTTACACATGGGATTCATGAAAATAAAGAGTTTTATAAAATAAAAACAGTTACAAGCTTTATTTGTAATATCAACAAACATTTACACACTTTCTGGACAGTTCAATGGATGTAAAGTATGAAATAGTACAAACCATATTGTCACATTGTAAATTTTTCTAGTTCATCACTAGTTTATGCATTCAGTGCTGTGCTTTGGCCTTATTATTTTTCTTACTATTGTTTTTTTTTTTGTTGGTTGGTTTTTAAGCAGTGAACAATCATCCTTTCGTAAGTACACTTCACAGTATCAGTGTCAAAACACGCTACATACATTTCTTTGCCACATGTGTTTTGAATGTGTTATCAACATGTGCTCTTTTGGTACTTGGAAAAAGTATCTGTTTGAAAAGAAACATCTGAAAACTCTTTAAAAAATTGGTTATTATAATTTTTTCATCTTTTTAAAGCAAGATTTTAAGTGACCATATCTGAGGTTTGACTGCTATTAAGGCACAGTAAAGAATATTTCAGTGCAGTATCACAACATAGTTATAAATTGAAATAAAAATAAAAAAAAACAGGCAGAAAAACAGTTTAGACATCATCAAAAACAGTCAATGCAAACTATAATAAAGCATTAAGCACACAACACCAAATAAAACATAAATTAATGAAACCGTCACTTGTCCGACTCTCTCCATCCTCTCGCATTTCTTCCAAACTTGTAAACCAGCCTGCGGCCATCTACTCGTTCTAGGATTTCTCTTTTGTAGTAATATCTGTAAGACAGGACGGACAAATGAAGTAATTTTAGATTATGAAAAACATATGTATAAATAAAAGTCTTGCATATTTGACTTAGTTGGATTGACTGAATTAAGTAAAGTTTTACTGCTGTTTGTGTTTCACTCCATTTTCCCCCAGTCAGTTCAAAATAATCCGCAGTACTTTCTGATGACTTTTGCATTTCAACTGACAGTTGAAATGCAAAAGATTCTTTGCGTTCTTATCTGCCATTTGCTGGAAATGCCATTAAACCTACTGACAATTCAGGTTCTATCACATTGGACTACCTCACAGTTTACGGTTTACTTGTTCTTAACTTTCTGTTTAGAAAAAGACTGGCAACCTCATACATATACTCGCTTGTGCTACCTTAGCTTTGTGCTTGCATTTCAGACAGAGTTTAAATTCTTGCACCCCATTAATTTAAAAAAATAACTCCTACACCAGTTTGTTCACACCTATTTACGCATGTAATATTCTCCATAACCTATTTAGAATTCAGCAGTCTACAGTACTCATTCTTTCATCAAATCAACTAACAGAACAAAGAGGTACTAAAAAGAAAACAACCTATTGTTAAGGTAAGAGTCAAAACAGGTGCAACATCAGTTACACAAAGAGATGAATTAATGCATCAAATAGAAGCACAAAGTACACGTTTTCATCTTTATTCATGGTCATTCAAACAAAAGTTATTGTTTTCTGTTGCTGACAGCACCAATCTGAAAAAAACAACATCCCAACGTCTTAATTATGATTGTGTGTTTATTGTATGCAAACATAAGGTTTATATTTGAATAAATAATGTAAGAGAGCTGTGAGGGGTTGTACCTCATTGCACGGCTTAGTTTCTCGTAAGTCATGCTGCTGTTATTTTTCTTCTTGCCCCATAATTGTGCCACTGCCTCTGACTTCAGGAAACGAAAAATACCCTCTGTCCGATCCTCCCACTTGATCAGTCCTGGGTTTCGCTCTGGATTCAGTAGAATGTCCCTGATAAACTCCCACAAATGGGTCCCCCTTGGGTCTTTGGTAAAAACAACAAAAAAGTAGATAGTGGTTGTTTAATAAACATCAAAATTACATAAAAGGCATTAGTTTAAAAAGATTTTTTCTATTACTTACTGTGTTTTTTGACTGGATGTGGACGGGTGAAAGATCGTTTGATATCTGGGAAAGAGATTATTAATTGTGAAACATAATTTTCAGTTACACAGTTTGTTGCTCTCTATATAGTACAAATAAATCTTCACCTGGACTAGGAGCCCTGGGAGAGGCAACAGGTGCAAGGGTGTGAACCGAGGGGTCATAGATTTCTAAATAAAAAAAGAAGTCAGGTCAATATTTTTTGTCTGCGATGAATAAAACTTGAATAGACGATAGCAAAAATATCACAGCAGTACCTCCAGGTGGATAGCTGACATCTGGAAATGGACAAGAGAAGTCTACTGTGAAAGAAATAGGTAGGAGGCAGGCTTAATTAGGGCAATAACACAATGAGTACAATGAACAGGAAAATGTATTCATTATAATGCTGATGTTTGTGTTTTTGGCTAACATTTTGTGTGAAGGACTCTTACATTCAGGTTTGCTTTCCATTTGCCCTATATCCACGTGGTACTGGCCTGTGCAGAGATAAAGACGGAAAAATAAATGAAATATAAGCATAAATTGCTTATATAGTACATTCACTATTTTCAAAACGGCTGGTATTGAGGGATTGGTCATCAAATGACTTTCTGCACTCCTCTCTCCCATTTCCCGACTGTCTCAGCAGAAATGGGAAAAGCAACAGTGAAGCACCGACACACCTTTTTTGACCAAAAAAAGTAGTAACATCAGAAATGTATTCTAAATTCCAATAACCACCAATGACTTCAAACTCATATAGCAATAACACCCTGTGATCACAATCAGTGTGAGAACAATATTTGATGTATTTAAAATGTGACACCTTATCTCAAGAAACTGAGCTGGTTTCTTACAGTTGGTTACAACAATAGCAGAACTGTTCTCTTGGTTCAGTTTACTTCGAAATTCTTTTTAACCTCAGAGTTAAACCTGTTGTGCAAGATCTATTGGTGCTACTCTTGAAAAGGTATTTGCTTTATTTGCTAGATAAAACATAGTCTGCTTGTGTAATTTACATAAATTTGTATTATTTTATTTTTAGCCACATGCTATACATACAATTGCAACAGGTATAAGCCAAAAAATGAAGTATTAGGCCTAAGAAACAAAATTGGAAAAGGAGAACCTTTTGACTTTGTTTAAAAGCTCTAATTAAAAAACAATGGACGATCCAATTCTCAGCTTGTTTCTCAGCTTCACACCCCCTCTGTGCTTTGTTAGGAAACCCATTCTAGCAAGAGCAAACAACAAATCCATCATCTCCTTGGCTCTAAGCAATCATTTGCCCCTCTACAGCAGCATGTTGTGCGACCCCCTGACCAGCTCTGCGATCCGTTCTCAACAACTCATCATCAAGACCTCGTTCCAGACACAACTCGGATCACCCAGCTTCTTTTTTATTGGCACTAATCATCTTCCTTTGCTGCCCCTTAAACCTCTCTCCCAGAGTTTTTAGACGTACCGCTCCACTTGAGCTCTGTGATGCTGTGGAAGAGAATGGCTCCCACGCTGCCAGCTGCACGGATGAAGTCCTGGTAGCTTAGGCTGCAAAGCTGATGGCCATCGATGTCAAAGTTTTGGAATGGGATGCTGGAGGCATCAATTTGGTGCATGTCCATAATTTGCTGCAGCCATTCCCACACTTGGTACTTACTCCAGAACTGAGGCTGGGACTCATGAGGCCACAGACGGCTCGTGTAACCAGCCATCACCAATGAACCTGCAGGCACAGACATAATTGCTCTTTTCTTAGACTTAACAGTGACTTCATTTAGTTTCATTGTAAAGGTGTATCTGATGAGGGAAGCATGACTCCCACAAGCAAAGGTATTTGTCAACAATTAAATAGCAAATTCATTTTTAATCATTGGTGTTATCTTAAATTAGTTTTTAAATGTATAAATAGGATGGCCCCAGAGTGTCTCAATAGATACATTCAGAGACAAGACAGTAATCGTGTTACTAGGAGTAAGGTGAACGGCAACTGCAAGATATTATATCGCAGATCTACATTCGGTCAGTCAGCTTTTTCTATAAAGGCTTGCCATCTGTGGAACACACTTCCAACCGATATCAAACTGATCACAGACATTAGATCTTTTACATTGAAGGTTAAAGTGTGGTTAAAGGGAAACCAAAGTTGTAGTCATTTTATCTGATGATTTTAATTTTATTTTAAATTATTGTCTATCAATTGTAATTGTATTTATGATATAATTTGGTTTTATGAAAATGTATGTTTTATTGTAATATGTATTTATTTAGATTGTAAGCCCAACAAGTAAAGTAACAAGTTTTACAGTAAATTCAAATTTACTGTAAAACTATTTCTTAGCTGGGTATGTCTAATTCATGCCTTGTGTTTCAGAGCTCTGGGCTCTCCTGGTGAACAATACATTAGCTGCTAATTGTTGAATTATTTACATTTTGAATTGCAGCTTTGTAACCACTGAGTGAACTGGAGTCTTCAGAATATAAGAGTAGGAATAAAAACACAGTAGGCCTCATTCTGATTGTGTCAGTGTGTGCAATAATCCTCACCATCAGGATAAGGGTTAGCAGGGCCCCAGGCACTGGTCACCTGGCTGTCGAGGCTGGTGGATGTAGTTACACTCATACTGCTACTTCTATGCTCAGATGTACCATGGCCCAGGGGCTGAGGCAGGAGGGTAGTACTTTACTGTATAGACAGAGTCAAAAATAATCTGTCACTCATGTATGCACACATACTCGCATAGATAAAGGTAAAGAAAATTGAACTTTTGACCTCGATGATGACATTCCATATTAAAAGATTATGTATACATCTCATGCATGACTGAATCTACTTTATTTAAGCACAACAGATTCACAGGATGTCAGCACAGACGCTGTCCTCTTTACATCGCATCAAAGCTAAAGTAACGCGCTAATAATGCAGACAGCAAATGCTGCAGCTGCTGCTTCACATATCTGATGTAGCAGTATTCAGTGTATTCGAGCTAACTGCCATCTGGGAAGTAGCTGCTCTGGAAATGTTTTCCCTTATTTTTGCATTCTTCTTGCTGTTATTGTGATAACCACAGGTGTCAGAATCTCAGCGGAAAAATCAAACACAGGTCTGATTGTTTGTTACCACCAAAGCATGGTCACAAACTTATTCCGTGTCAGCACAGGTGGCAGGTTGGGCATGTTGTGTACTCGTTATGAAGAAAGGGTCTGTTGGGTTTTGAATTTTAATCAAGGTCTAATCTATTTGTTTTTACCCAGCTTAAAACGTGAATTTTATTTCTTCTTCAGTTTTTGGTTTGCTTGTAGCATCTTCCTTGAAGAGGTAAAGTAGCAGAAGACTAACAGAAAGGTACACTCCGCTTAATCATTAGATGCAATTAAAGTACAGCAGCTTATGTCGCCGTTGAGTTGATGTTTATTAGCGTAATATCGACTCACTGAGGACTCGTTATTCACAGGTGCAGTTACTTTTGAAGGGTGAGCTGTTCACATATAAAAAGTAAATAAAGACATGTTTCAAATGTAACCACAAGTATATTTGCATTCCATGTAAATAAAGTCAGTGTGAATTTCAGCACCTCCACTGTTTTGGTAGCACAAGTGTTGCATGTGGACAATAGCTTAGTCATATCTTCGATGGTCCAATGCCAGCATCTGGTTTTCTGCACTGAAATTCCCCTTGAAAGCTCAGAACATAAGGCAGACATAGAAATCCAAACGTCCAGCTAATACTGCTGTTGTTAAAAGAAATAAAGTGTTGTCTGTATACGTAAAGTTTTGGGACGATCATTTATTATTTTTCTTAAAATCTTCTTTGAATCTGTATCTGCCCAAAATGACAAGAAGAGCTGCTTAGGTGTGAGTGCTGTTATTCTAAATTTTACTGACTTACTACATGATAATGAAACTATGAAAGGCTAGCAGATGAGATGCCCGTTTTAAATGGCTACACATTAAACAGTGTGGTACACAGTACTCTGACTGTTCCATAGAAAAACTTGGCTGCAGTTTTATGGTAGGTTATAAACAAAATAGCTCCAAGCCATGACCCACATTTCTTCAGTAAACACTGAGTCGCCAGGATAACACATCTGCATACAGTTAGAGAAATTTATCGCTTTAAACACCTAGCAAAACAGTTTTATAGCAAACAAAAGCCAAGATTTATGAATTCGATTTCTACAGAAGATAAGGTATACATTTGTCAGGTCAAAGCAGGACATCTCATCAGCCGCCAATCAGCCCGAATCTCTTATGTGTTTATCTTCAATCTATGAGTACTACGAGTGCCAAGCACGTATCTTAACAAGAGAGTAGTTTCTGCAACAGAAAGTTGTTTCTGTCAATACAACGCGCACGCAGCAATTCAAGTCACAGTCATGAATCAATATGCTGTCGGCCAAGTCACAGAGAAAAGTCATTGCACTGGATTTGTCGTGATGCAAGGACACAAGCAGCAGTTGAAGAATAAGTTAACATGAACATTTTGTCTGCTCTTGACCAAACTGGCTGCTTTCCCTTTAAAAAGCCTTGTGGTAGCACTGAAACATAACTGAAAGTAACTTGGTGGACTTTTAAAAATCTTATTTGTCTTTATTCTTAATTTTGCATTTAATTTTTATTTAATTTTGTATTTTATTGCATAAAATTGATTCGTAAAGATTTTTCAGATTTTCAAAGTAAATGTGAACAAATATAATTAAGTTTAGGGTGTCTGCACAGTTTTGAATGCTAACTTCAAAGAGGAACCTCTTAAAGTTTAAGTTTTGTGAATTACACAATACAGCTTTCAGTGTCTCTAAAACTGACGATGTCCTGTATGACTGAAACAGATAATGTAGCCAATGCATAGCTAAAAACTATTGTAACAAGAGACAAACTGTGAAATGAAAATACCACATGCACAGCCAACCTGACTAAAACAAGGTAAAACATCAGCATATTAAAGCATATTGAGAATTCTTATTAGGATTTTGTACACTTAGTACACTTTGAGTTAATTATACTGCAACCAGTCATTAGTGCTGATTATCCAGAACCAGTGTGACAGCCTACCAGAGCAGTAGAATGGAGTCTGACCAGACCTGTTAGAGGTCTCGCGAAGATCCGCTTTCAACAGTCTCCTGAGATTCCGACACCGTAGTTTACTAGAGTGTAAAGTCAGATAAGGTGAGTCCTTTTGCTAACGAAAGCTTAGAATTAACAGAAGCATGTAGAAACTGCAGGTGCTGCCCCACCACAATGGGTTTTTTATCCTGTTAACTTCCTTATCCCACTCCAATTGGCTACCTGTTCACGCTCATACCAGATAGGTATTTGCATAATGCACACCCACACACAGAAACATAAAACAGATCCACACACACACCTGACAAAACTTTTTATTATCTCTGTTGGCAGCATTTCCTCTCACGGAGTCAAGCACACAAACGCAAGCTCACTCACGCAGTAAAGCTTACACTTATGAGGAAACACATACACATATACATATACAATAGACCACAAAGTTTAAATCCTCAAAGTTCATCTGCTTTCTTAAAATAGTGTTTGACCTTAGAGAAACTTCCCTCTGTGCTATTATGCAGGAAAACAGTTGCTTGCTTTATTTCATCATGATGAACGAGGTGCTGACAGTTTGGTAGGAGGGCCTGAGAGAATGTGTTCCTTTTACTCTTTTAAAGTTGCTGGAACTGACAAAGAAACATTAGTAACTGTGTGCCTGAAAAGACTGTAATAAAATGGGGTTATGGGGGTTAGACGTTTATAAATGTCTATAATTTTACACTGTGGCCTCTTTCAGCTTTGAATTTGCATATTAGATTTGTCTCTGAGTGATGATCACTATTAGGGCGAGCTTGTTTCAGACTGACTCAGAGCAATGCGTGGGTTCACCATGTTGCAATCACATCCAACTTTGATCGTCTAGTAAACATACTAGCTAACAACATGCAGGGATCCACAGGTGTCTGAGTAAAGAGTGACAAATGCCAATTAGTTTCGGTATGTGTCCCACAAATTCCAGTCAGTATCACAGCACCGTGACAACAGTGAGCCTCTTTAATTAATGTGCATTATTTGCCAGTATGCTCCCGTCAGGTATTATGTATTTCCCTATTGCAACATTTACAAAATTTCCTTTAGAAAAATGTGTCAAACAAGACTTAACGAAAAATGTGAAATACTGTTAGATGGAAAGCGTAAAATCTTGTGTCTAATTGAATGAGCCCTTGTACACTAGGAGAATGTATGGCAGTGGGTCTGTTTGGTGTTTTCAAATTCCTCAAAACATGTTTGTCCTGTTTAGCTATTTTTTTCCACTTGACATCAAACATGAGCGGAGCAGGTATTTCCAAAAGACAACTGTACAGTTCAAACAGCATACGTGCACAAGGTAGTGTGTCAAAAAAACACAAAAGCAACAAAAACCATTTTTACTGAACTTTGTCACCATTTATATCTGCTGTTGGCCCTTACTGACAAAGATCAGAGGACGTTCAAAAAGTCTATTTTTACTTGACGCCAATTAGGGTTTGGGCAAATTGTAACATCTTTGATCTGAGATCTAAATCGGATCTATAGCATTGTACTATTACAATACCTCTCGGGACCAGAGGCACTCACAGTATCATGCTGATAATTGAAGTGACTTTGAGCAGGGTTGAACTGTATAATAGGCTGAAGCAGAGAGAAGTGAAAGCCAGGGATGTCAGGGATTTCTCAGATCTTCTTCAGCAGAGTCATGTGGAGGGAAACAATAGGTGACGCTGAACAAATTAATTTGCTTTTACGTAACATTGATCTGTTGAGCATGTAATCATATAAAATCCCTTCAGAGTCTTAATATTCAATACTTTCAAGAATAAAACATGCATTGCGCTATTACACCGAACATTGTGTTATCCCAACAGGCTGACTTTAATAGCCTAATTTCCCAGATCCTTATGATCAACATACTGCCTGTGTTCATACTGTGCTCACTCTGGGAGCTCTCGCTCTCTGAGCACGTGCAGTATGCGTATTTTTGTGTGACTTGGACTCTTGCCCATGGCTGAGCTTCAGAGGTAATGAGGGAATTCAGTGTAAGCATGATTATCTCTGAGAGTTCCCCTCATCTGCATGCCAGATCGCTACAGTCCTAATGGCAAAAATCACCACTCCTGATCTCCCCGCAGCCCTCCGACACCACCCTAGCTGCATGGGTTACAGATAACTTGCCTCCAGCCCTCCCGGCAGCCCGTCTACTTGTAACACAGGTGCTATTTTCTGGATTTTATGCAGAACTTTCCCATCCTGCTTTTTAAAGGGTAACATGCCTCCAGGGGGCAATTTGGGGCCTAAGCTGCATTTGGTGTCCTCCCGTTGTGAATGCCTGACCAGATTTTATTGCAGTAAGATTAATATGGCCATCAGCGGTGAACAGAAGTCACACACTTCTCATTACAGTCCGCTGTTTAGGCCGCCTCGCACCGCCTCGCACCGCCTTCTTTTTTGTTCTCTCTCCATCAGGCTTTTCATTTGCCGTGTCACAAGGAGAGCCTAGTATTTGTCATCTCATTTCATGGCTCTTCATTCTGCTTTTTCAGGGTGGTTGCGGGTCGACATGTGTAAAAGTCCACTGGGGGAACAGAAAAAAGCTGGAGAAACAGAGGGGGAGAGATCAAAGCCTGTCATCTCTGCTCCACTCTGTGTGAGTCAGCCCACCAACATTGCAAGACGCAGCGAAGACATCCTCCCAGACTCAAGAAAATGTCATCAAAATGCTGGCAATATAGACAGTGTCATCTATTTTTAAGTAGAGTCAAGTAGGAGGCTTATGTCATCCTCCAATAATAGTACACTACTGATCCATTTATAAAGAGGCTTATAACTTGCTTAGTGCTGCTGTGAATTATTAACGTTTTATCTGAGCATGCGGTCAAAAGTTTCCCTTTGACAGGAAAGGCTGTCAGAACTGTCAGTCAGAAGAAACAGACAAGACAGGAGGAGGGTACAGTTGTATGCTCTAATGAACAGGAACTTATTAGCTGGAGTATGTCTATTACTGTCCCACTTGCCTCCCATCTTTCATTAACTGCTTATCACGCCTGTTAGTGTCATCTTTAATACTTCACATTTTGATTAGCATATGTTCCATGGGGAAAGAAGGAAAAATCATTTTATTAGTGTCAATTATTGCTACAAATGACAATTTCACTGCCTAAATTGTAATTTTACATTTCCTCCCTGTCAAAGAACAATGGCTGTGTAATTACAGTAATGAGAAGTGCAACAGAAAAATGAATTATTCAGAATCAGTTTTCTTTCATGTTCTTTTGAACTCCACCGTGTCCGTTTGTTTGACATCTGCCCGGCCTCATTAATGTCAGTGCGCTGAGAACACAGGTTCTGTCCATTTTGCAGGTAATATATACGAGGAGCAAGAGTGAGTATATGTTAAAAAACACACAAAAAAAAAAAAAACACTTTTTCACCCATTCACTGTCCAGGAGCAAAACTGCACTTGACTTGATAGGGTGCAGATCTATTATTAGCCCATAGGTGACACTGTTGTCCCGTGTAGTGGCAGAGATCTCTGAAATCATGCTTATTGAATGAGTGATGAATATAAATGTGATATGAGAAAGTGTAGGTGGAACATGCTTCCTAACAATTACTGACTACAGTGTCTACAGAGGGAGGTAGAATAACCTACATAAATTATTAGCTTTGTTACATACATGAGGAACAAAGAGAAGAAAGACCATGCAGGGAGGGCAGTGAAGACTTAAAACAGTGCACGGCCAGCTTGCTTTAACATAACGTTTTTTCTTTCAATAAATGGATCACAGAGTTCATCTGTCAGAACTGTCCTTTTTGGGCATCATTGTCTGCTTTTCTGACCAGAGGTGCAACACATCAGTGAAGCAGCCTGTCATTTAAAATGGGACGATGAAAGCTGCAAAATGATGATGTAGACTCCAGCATTTAACCAGCAGGACTGCAGTACAGCATGATCACTATTATAAGTTTAAAATGATTTAAATTGGCACAAGTTTTATAGCTGATCTTCTTAGTCTTTAATAATGTATTCAACTGAAAAGAGCTGTGCACAGGGACAAAACTAATGATTATTGTTACCAGACTCTGCATTTCCCCTGAGCTGTATCAAAATAAGCATTTTGTTTTTACACTTTCCTACTTAAAAGGTTCCTTCTGCTAGGCTTCATCTGTGTCATTTCAAAACGTAGTTTTCCAAAAAAGAAACCAGAAGAAAAAACCATTGCACAACCTACTGCACGCTCTGCCTCAAAAGGCACACAACCAAGAGATGCAAAACGCTGGAGCAAACAAAGCTCCATTTAGCAGCTAAAGAGCTAAATATTCCTGTCAGGAACTGGTCGAAAGCAAAACGTAACATACAGGACAGTGGATATGGGACCATTTATTAGGTGGTTGGAAATATGACACAGAATGAATGTTCATGTATTGTTCATGTTGATTTCCTGAATATGTACAACACAATAGGCTAAGTAACCTTTAACTAAACAGTGACAAAATCTATAAAACTGTATTGCACCACATCTAAAAATTGCTCTGTTAGGTTAAGATCTGGAAGCCGTTTGAGAACAAAAAACTCATTTTCGTGTTCAAGGAACCAGTTTGAGATGATTTGAGCTTAGGGCTGGGTATCGTCACTGATTTCTAGAATCGATTCAATTCCGATTCACAAGGTCCCGAATCGATTCGATCCACGATTCGATTTAATTCGATTCGATTCACTTCGATTTGAATCTGGGAAATTTTGACAGTCAGAAATATTATAATTCAGATCAGTACATTTACATATTTTTGTATCTATAAAAAGGAAGCTGACACACAAAGACTTTATCAAAGGTGTGAGCATCACAGCAGATGCCTTTGTGTCAAAGTAGCTGAAGATAAAACACAGAAAAACATGAAGGCGATTTTCCTGGCCTGGGATTTTATAAAAATATTCTGCAGTACATCAAAAACGAAAGAAAACCATTAATCAACATATGAACATTACCTCTGAAGTTACAGCGGTTTTATTAGAGACATGGCTAAGCATTTTGCATTTTGCATAATTTTAAAAAAGTTTAAATTTGTTCAGTATTGAACGGCAGAAATTAGGTTTTCTTTTCGGAAGTATATAAAACGGAAAAAAAACGTCGGCTGACAGCGCTGTAAACAACGGTAGTCTTGTGCATAACAAGCAACCGAATAATGCAGAAAACAGTACAGAGAGAGAGAGAGAGAGAGAGCTGTGGTCGAAGCAAAACAGTAAAAGTAAGAGTGAATACATGACCATGTTTATGTGAAGCGTAGTTTGGATCTTCTTTTGCTGCTGGTTCGGTCAATATTGTTTGGAGAGACATCAAACTAACAGCTTCAGAATCAGCGCATAAAGGGCGTGAACACAAAGCGCGGACCCGCCGACAGATCAGAATCAGCGAGCTGTCGGCTTTCAGCCCCGACCGTGAGAAAGGCGACATCTAACTGATTCTGATCCGCGGGCTGCGCTGTGTGTTTAAGTCTTTGTGCAGAATCCGTGTTCCTGCTCTCATTTACTGTCTTAGCTGTTTGGTGGTTGTTGAAATTTTGTGAGATTTCACCAGAGATTCTGGCATTTCGGGCAAAATAAATTTATATTAAAAAATCGATTCAGGATTTTAATGAATCGATTTTACGTTATCCAAGCCAGAATCAATTTTAATCGATAAATCGATTATAAAAACCCACCCCTATTTGAGCTTTGTGACAGGTCATGCTGCTGAAAGCAGCCATTAGAAGATGGCTGAACTGTAGTCATTAAGGGGTGGATGTGGTCAGGAACAATACTCAGGTACGCATTACAAGTTAAGTGGGCTAAAACACCACGAAAAAGAAAGTGTCTAAAAGAGGTTCCCTTTACTCCTTCTGAATAGATGACAAATATATATATGTTCAATTCTTATCACCAACATGTGTAACTAATGATTTTCTGGGGATAATGATAAATTCAGTGAGTGAAGAGGTTCAGAGACAAACTGGCTGGTTCAGCAACAAAAGACAACAGCCACTAGTTGCTGTGATGGATAAGGTGGAAAGAAAACATCCAGTCTGCTTTCCACTTGCATTCTTCAAACTGAAGTTCAGGCAAAACAACACAGCTGTACATGACGTGACAACATAGCCTCAGTTTCAGCCTTAACTATTTCTTTAGGACTTTGTACGGGAGCTTGCTGAGTGCCGTCCAACTACCCGAGACAACCATAAAGGCTAAATATGAGCCATGTACAGTAGCTGACAGTCATGTGAAAAACAAAGTGTTCAGTGTCTTGTGAAAAAACTAAATACACCCCATGATTCAGTAGCATTGGAACTGCATTTAGAACCAATAATTTGAAGTAATCATTGTCTGCATGGCTTTATTAGTCTCTCATGTCATTGTGGAGGAATTTTGAGTCACTTTTCTTGATAATACTTCAGTTTATTGAGATTTGTGGTCATTCATTTATACACAGATCTCTGAATGTTTTGCCACAGCACTTTGATTCTTTTCTTTCAGCCTTTCTGTTCTAGATGTGCCCACAAGCTTTGGATCATTGTGCTGTTGTATGACCCATTTTGGGCCTAGTGTCAGATGTTGGACAGATGGCCTCACTTTTCACTTAGAGAGGAGTTCATCATCAATGACTGCAAGGCGCCCAGATCCCGTGGCCGCCAAAGAACCCAAATCATCTGTTCTCCACTGCTGTGCTCAACAGTTGGTATGAGGTGCTTATGTTGATATGCAGTGTTTGTTTGCTTTTTGCTTTTGTTTTTAAATGTGGTGCTGCAATATGGCCAAAGATCTCCATTGGTCTTGACTGTTCAAAGGACATTTTTCTAGAAGTCTTGTGTTTTGTTCAGATGCAATTTTCCAATCTCATGCTGAGATTGTTTTTAGAAAGAAGAAACTTTTTCTTGGCAAACTTGGTCGTGCCAAACAAGCAGTACAACCAAACCTTTTCGGTTTTCTTATTGTACTGTCATGAATGTAACTGAGGCCTGTAGCGTTTGACATGTAACTCTTGAAGTTTTTGTGGTTTCTCTGAGCAGTGTGCACAGTCTGACCTTGCGGGAGAATTAGCTGTGACGTTCACTCCTGGGAAAGCTGTGGCTTTGTGTTAACTCACACTTGAATGCTCCAGAACAGGAAGCTGCCCAAACCTCTGTGTTTATAGAGGTAATCACACTTTCCAGTGATCAGTTAATCAAGTGTATTTGATTAGCAGCACCTGGGTGCTACTTTCCATCTTTATTTCCCTGGAAGTAGCTACAATCCTGTTTTTTTCATGCTTCCAATAGGAAGGCAATTGGGCTTTTTCTGTATCTCCAAGAGGAAGGCAGGGGATCACTGAAGAAAGATCAGAAATCCTGGAAAGAGAATGAGTTATCAAATGTGAAGATAAGTCACTTCTGACATTATGTTCTCATATAATCTATGTCCACCAGGCAGCTACTGAGGTTGGTTTGTTCTATATTTCGAGTCTGACATGCTGACTAATCCAAACCTTCCACCTGGCTGGAATTGGTTATTCACACCAGTTCCATATCATCCACAAAGCAATCCAGTGGACAGATTAAGCTGCAACCTCTATTCAGATATTAAAGATATAAATGGTCTCCATATACAACATTCTTATGCTGTAAATGCCTACAACTGCATAAGGTGTAAATAATCCCCTATTTTTCCACTTTGTTTAAACTCCATGTTTAAAATATACATTTTTTTTTAAAGATTTTCACATAAATTTTTTGCAGACAAAGATAATACACTCTGTACATGAAATTAGAGCAAATAACTGAAAAATCCTACAGTGAAAGGTGTTGTTCTCCTGCCAGGTGACAGCGTTGGTGAAAAATGTGTCAGACAGAGTTAGGCTTGGCAATCTGCAGGCTTCCTGGGAGCAGGTAGGGTAGCCTTATGTTCTTATTATACTACCTTCAGTCTATTTGAAAAATTAGAGGAAGCATGCACAGTTGGTGCCTTTTTAAGGTAGTGTCTCAGCAGACAAGTCTGCATGGTACAACAAATTGGAGGATACATGGGCATAAAAAAAAAAGCCTTGCAAACACCTTCTGATAATAAAAGTTTGTCACTCAGCCCCAAGTGGACCTTTGTATACGCACAGATATGGAACGTATAACACGCTCATTGGAACGATTTCAAAGCAGTGTGTGTGCTCTACAGGAACCTGCTGGTGCCAGCAAACAAACTGTACCTGGAAGAAAATACAAGCAACACTGGAATAACAGAAATAGAACACTGTTACAGTCCCTAACTTCGTGGCTCAAAGGAACTTAACATATAAGATACCACAACACTGCTGCCTCTCACTAAGCTTTTAATAATGAAAATACAGTTACTAAGTTACAAAGGATAAACAGAAGCACAAAGAGACGGGATTCCTGCCTAATACAGACAAAAGAGACAGGAGACCATAAACCAATCATGCAATGGGCTGTTGGACTCAGGCTTCTCAATAAACTAGTTTGGTAAACTAATAGAAGCAAAATTGAAAACAGGACTGCCAGTAACTCTAAAATATACTTAATAAATAAAGCTTTAAAAGCAATAGAAAGTTAAAGCCGGTACTGATGCGGATGAAGGAAGAGGAGAGAGACCAAGACCGCAGTTGCCGACGACCATGCTCTGCACTCTCTGGGATTATATTCGTGCAACCGATCTGCACTAAAAGTAAAGAAGAAGTAGTGAGAGAGCAGGTTAATGTATGATAAGAATGCCACAAGGTGATGACTCGACCAATGCAGTAAGGTTGTGTGTAACAAATGCTCATGAACCAAACATAGACAGGACAGAAAATGCACTTACCATGAGATTTCATGCTAGAGATTGATGAGATCTCAGCAAACAGATCATTGTCAGATCAGAGTCTACTGTAGTCAAGCTGACTGAAGAGTGTGTGAAAGACTCAGGTCAGAGAAAATAAGCATTCAAAAATGAGGGTGGAATGGATGTGCCACAGGACAAAACTCTTGAAGATGTGGAACCAGAATCAAACTTAGGAAGAAATACAAAACGGGTTGGCCAAAGATGCTGTAGCAGAGGATGATGCATACCAGAGGGAGGCTGTGGCAGTCAGGAAGTCGCAACAGACAAACAGTCAAGAGAAACATTCACCCAAAAAATTAATGTTACGCTTCAAGAGCAGGAGGGGGTACCACAACTCCAGAAACTCGGTACAAGTGTAATAAAGAAAAACAAGTTTAATGGCAGTTTTCTCACAAAAACAATTACCCAAATTCATACAACAAATGTGGGGGAGAAAGGGACAGTTAGGTTGCGCCAAAATAAACACCTAAAAGACAAAACCAAAACTTAGCTGAGCTCTTATCCTAGAAAAACAAAAAAGGGGAAAAGACCCTGATCCTCAACTCAAACAAGCTCACAATTACATGGGTGGCACCAACCTACCTACTAGTGTTTCTAACAGAAAGGACTCGACGTGAGTAAGTGTATGTGGTCCCCAGACTTACCCTAGTCCTATTTACTCCCACCACAACCTTCAAACAAAAGAAATACACCAGAGCTCAACACATGTGCCAAACAACTCTAAGCAAGGAAGAGAGAGCCGCCTCCAGCCACAGGTGAGTCTCCTTATCAAGGTGTGCACTCCTAGTTTGTCCAATCAAAGCCTCCTTTCTCTGATTAGCTGGAGATCCTCAAACTGACACCAGCCTGCAGTCTGTGTACCTGAGGAAATGGCAAACAAAAGGAAAGGGAAAGAAAACATGCAGACTGCAGACACGTAACACTCCCACCCTCAAACAAAACATTTGAAGCCTTCATACACACAAAAAAACAAAAAAACAAAAACAAAAAACAATCAGACTACAGGGCACGAGACAGTGCATCAGCCAAGACATTTGTCCCTTTTTTATGGCAGATTTGAAGATCATACTCTTGGATGATTAAAGACCACCTCATAAGCTGACGGTTGTTATTGTACATCCTTGAAAGGAAAACAAGCGGATTGTGGTCACCTTTCTCACTCACTATGTATTAACAGACCTCTCTGCATTGAATCATATCTGTTATTAACTTCTGTCTCTCTTCCACAGCATGTCTTTATCCTGTTTTTCTTCTCTCGCCCCAACCGGTCGCAGCAGATAGCCGCCCCTCCCTGAGCCTGGTTCTGCCGGAGGTTTCTTCCTGTTAAAAGGGAGTTTTTCCTTCCCACTGTCGCTAAAGTGCTTGCTCATAGGGGGTCATATGATTGTTGGGTTTTTCTCTGTATCTATGAAGCAGCTTGAGGCGACTTTTGTTGTGATTTGGCGCTATATAAATAAAATTGAATTGAATTGAATTGGTCTGTAAAGACTTTTATGGGTTCCACACTTAATCCAAGATAAACCGCAAAATGTTGCAACAGAACAGCAAGAGTTTCTTGTTCGATTGTAGAATACCTTCTCTGAGGATGAGTGAACTTCTTTGAGAAGTAGCACACAGGGTGATCAAGTCCATCCTGATCTTCCTGTAGAGGGACAACACCTACCCCAACCGCGCTATCATCAACCTCCAACTTGAATGGTCAGCTAAAATCTGGGGCAGAGAAAACAGATGAACACGACAGCAATCCCTTGAGATCCTCAAAGGCATGTTGGCATTCATCAGACCAGGAAACCAAGACCAAACTCACACTTTGCAAGATTTAAAGTCAGCGAGGCAGCTGAGAGGCGCTCAAAACCTGCTAACAAAGTAACAAGATGCTCTGCCCATTCCCTGGAATACACAACAATGTCATCCAGATACACCCGGCAGTTTGGGGAATCACTCAATACTTTGTTCACTAGCCTCTGAAATGTAGCTGGTGCATTACATAACCCAAATGGCATGACTGTGTACTGGAGGAAACTGTCCGGAGTTACAAAAGCGGATATCTCTGATGCCCTTTTGGTTAAAGGAATCTGCCAATAACCTTTCAACATATCCAGTTTAGTTATAAATGTGGCAGGTCCGATGTCATCAATGCAATCATCGATGAGCGGCAAGGGGTAGGCGTCAGGAACTGTCACAGCATTCACTTTGTGGAAGTCCGTACAGAACCGTGGACTCCCATCAGCTTTAATGTCCAACAAACATGGGGAACTCCAGAGGCTACAACTGGGTATTGCAAGTCCATTTTTACAAGATACTTTACTTTCTTTTTCATAATTTCTCTTTTGATGGGATTGACTCCGTATGCACGCTGTTTAATGGGTGCAGGATTGGTAAGAACAATGTCATAGGATATCAAACTTGTCTGGGTAGGAACATCACCAAACATACACTGGAAGGACACAATCAGGTTCTGAATGTCTTCAGCCTGATTAAGTGACAGATGAGACAAATAGTGGGGCAAGTCAGATAGAATCTCACTATTACTTAGTCTCGTCCCCTGTGACGCATCTTTGCGCAGGGGAGCTAGACTTAACCTTGTGCGGAGTGAGGGGATCATCTTCATTCTCTCTAGAAAGATAATGTTTCATTATGTTAATGTGGCATAATCTAGTCTTGCGACGACGATCAGGAGTTTGAACAACATAATTGGTCTCACCGAGTTTCTTTTCCACAACGTACGGTCCAGAAAACTTTTTCAGAGAAGAGCCCAGAATGGGGAGCAAAACTAGAACCTAATCACCAGGTTTAAACTGACGAGCAACTGCTCTCCGATCATAGTGTTTTTTCATCCTTACCTGTCTAGCAGCTAAGGTGTCCCTGGCAATAGCGCAAGGTGATTTAAGGCGCTTTCTAATTTTAGCCACGTACTCAGGGATGCTCTTCAGTGTTTTAGTTGGAACAACTAGCTGTTCTTTAAGGATATGCAACGGTCCTCTAACAAGCTCTGCAGGACTAAAGCCTAGGGACTCTTGCACTGCTTCACGATCAGCGAACAATAAGAATGGGATACCCTCATCCCAGTATTTGTGGAGCATGGACTTGAATGTTTGGTGAAATCTTCCAAGTGCTCCCTGACTTTCAGGATGGTAGGAGCTTGACGTAATGTGCTCCACTCCTAATGCTTTTAATGCCTGAGCAAAGGTCCTAGACTTAAAGTTGGTTCCCTGATCAGTTTGGACTACCTTTGGAAGACCAAACACTGAGAAGAACCCTACCAGAGCTTTACTGATGACAGGGGCAGTGATCCTTTGCAGGGGTACTGCTTCGGGAAACCTAGTAGAAGCCCACATCATTGTTAGAATGTATTGGTGCCCTGACTTTGATTTTGGTAAAGGTCCTACACAGTAAACAGTAACTCTGCTAAATGGTTCACCCATCACTGGAATTGGCGACAGGGGTGTAGGCAATGTTCCCTCTAAGTTGCGCACGTGCGCAATTGCGCACTGTTGGCACGGTCTCTGCGCAGAGAAAATCTGTGTTGCGCACACAAAAAGAATTCTAACCTGAATTGAAATTAAAGTAAATATGTGCCGGTGTTTTAGCTAGCAAAGCGGCGTGGCTGATGTGGAGTGAAGCCACGTTAATGACAACGTGTACAACCATTGGAGATGTGAGCAGGACAGACGGAACAATTGACGGAAAAAGTGTGGACTTTATACCAGTTTTTAAATTGTGTTGATAGGCCACGTAAAACCAGAGTTATGATAAAAAAATATGCAATGTTTGGTTTTCTTCGTTGTTTATATTTACTGCGGGAAGAAACGGTAAAAATGGCGTTTTATAAGGAAAACGCTCAAAAGCACTCGCCACATGTGAGCAAAGACGAAACCAAAACACCCCACCCTTTCCTATTGGTCGAAAAATGTACCATGTCGACCAATCAAAACATGGCATTTAGTTGTTAAGAAACGGGAAGAAGTTTTAGGAGTGACGGCGGTGTTTTGAGATGTGAAAGATTTGCAACGTTTAGCTCAAATCTTGTGTAGTTAGTGTGTAGTGTAGTCAATAGTTTTGTTGTGTGTGTCAGAACAATGAGGCGACTGCTGAATGTTACAACATCTCCTGTTGTCAGGCCTGCAGGTATCAGGCTGTTGTTCTCCTTTATCTCATAGTGGACAGAAATTATTTTTTGGAGTGGCACAAATAATTTGTGTGGCATCAAATTTGACGCAGAACAGCTGATTGTTCTGTAAATAGTTTGAAATGTTTATTTTAAAAAAAAAAAACACCTTGGCTGCATCTTTAGGTAAACAGCTGCAAAACACTGGTGGGCTAAAACAGTTAATTAAAAGTAGTCTAACATAAATTTAAATGCTGTAATTTGATTATTTTAATAAACCATGTAACTTGGATGGAGTCGACGCTGGCGTGACCACAGTGCACACGTCTAATGTCGCTCACAGTGGTCCATGGGATCGCTCAGGGAGTTTGTGTGTTCGCTCAGACAAAAAATTAGAGGGAACATTGGGTGCAGGTAGGTAAATTTGATTTGGCTTGCCCACAATTTGAGAAACATGGAAGGTACGACAGTAATGTACAACATCAGACTTGAATCCTGGTCCAAAAAATGTTTGAGGACCTTATTATATGTTTTATTTATGCCATTTATGCCAAAGTGGGTTATCATGTGCTAATGCTAGAACTTGCAAGCGGAAAACGTTTGGCACAACAACTTGATAAACTGTCTGCCAGTCATCCAAGTTTTCACCAGCCCAGCGACGTAGGAGGCGGCCCTCATCAACAATGTACGCCACCTTCTTTACCTTAACTTTCTCCTGAGTAAGTACAGAAAGAAAGAAAGTCATCTTAATGCTGTGCAACAATAAATTCCTCTCTAGAAGCGGGCAGTGTAATGTCTGCATTAGGAAGAGAAAAGATCTTTCTAGACTCATCATTAAGCTTAGCTTCTGGTGTAACACTATCAGGTGCTTCTTTCATAATGAGGAAAGAGTCAGACAAATCAGTCATTCTTGGATTGAGATCTAGTTACCACACAAGCAGGCAGGAAAAATGCTGGCAAACTCTTGTTGTTTAACTTTGAAGCTTGCTTCAGGCTAATCCAGCATCTCAGGCACAGGCAGCACATTTCCACCAGCCAAATCATTTCCGAGGATAAAATCAACTCCTTTTATGGGCAGCGAGGGGAGGACAGCGACCTTTCCAACTCCACTGAAAACAGAGGAAGTGATATGAACATTGTGCAAAGGTGCAGACACAAAAGTCATTCCAATACCCTGGACCACAACACTTGACTGACAGGATGACTCAACAGACAAAGGCAAAATACCCTCTCGAATGATAGACTGCGAACCATCCGTGTTTCTCAGTATTGTTACAGACTGGTTGTCACCTCTTAAAGAAACACAACCCTGTGTGATAAAAGGTTTAAAACAGGGATCTATTTCACTGAGATGTTTGGGTTCTGGGAGGCAACATGTTTTTAATCAAACCCACGCCCTTGGGCTGCGGCGGTGTAGTCTTATTTTTTAGTGCAAGGCAATCAGCAATGACATGACCTTTTTTATGGCAATAGAAGCATTCATGTAGCTCACGGGAAAGAAATGGTTGCTTAGCTTTGACTTCAGGCTGACCAAGATCAGGCTTTGGTGAGCGTGTGATCAAAACTTTATCTGAACGAGGGGATGATGAAAACACATGTTTAAAAACATTACAAGCTTCTCTGGTAACAGATTCTTAAAAACTTCCAACAGGATTAATTGAGGAAGAGCTTCAAAGTCTCTCACTTCACTTGCTGTGCACCACTTGTCAAAAAGAACTGCCTTCTCACGCGCAAACTCTACATATGTTTGACCATTAGACTTCCTGTGATTCCTGAACTTTTATCGGACCAGAGCTCAACACATGTGCCAAACAACTCAAAGCAAGGAAGAGAGAGCCGCCCCCAGCCACAGGTGAGTCTCCTTATCAAGGTGTGCACTCCTGGTTTAACCAATCAAAGCCTCCTTTCTCTGATTAGCTGGAGATCCTCAAATTGACACCAGCCTGCAGTCTGTGTACCTGAGGAAATGGCAAACAAAAGGAGAGGGAAAGAAAACATGCAGCCTGCAGACACGTAACAATTAATTTTACCAGAAATGGAAAGCAAGGATGCACTGGTATCAGCCAAGCCATCTTCATCATTTTTAGCTGTTGTAGTCCTTATGCCCTTGTCAATACTTTTCTACAGCAGCATTAGTATGAATGGTTAAATGCATGTGTTATCATAGATGATTCAAAGATATATCTTGGACAAGTTTGTGTGTGTGTTTGAAATACTTCCAAATGCTGTCTAGTACACTGCCATTACCCACTAGAACCTTAATATAAGATTTGTCAAATTAAAATTTATGAAAAAGCTCTGGAACTTGATTGTAATGTACCTTATAATTTTGCCAAAGAGTCTATATCTACTTTATTTTTATTTACTTGTCCTCTCCCAAGTATTTTATTCTTTCATTTTACAGTGAGGCAGTTTAATTCAAGATATCGAGTACTAAACCCATTGGTTTGTCAGTAAAATCAAACATAATATATCAAATCATTCTTCATAGCTCCACATGAAAATTACATTTACATATGAGATATGAAAAAAATCTTTCAATATAGAGCTTTTGCTTAACAGATTAATTGAGTAAAAATAGGGGGTGAAAAGGGGGCAACAGTAGAAAAGATATAAGCACATGAACTGTCTGATTAATAGGGGTAATTAGATTGTAATTAGTAGGGGTTTGGGGAGACTTATGGATATAGCAGTTGTAGTTACAATGTAGCATGCATCTCATCCTTGTCCACTTCTAATACAAATACTGTTCTAGAAGGTACAGGTTTCCTACGTGGACGCACTGAATAGAATCACATCAATGATCAGTTACAGAAGACCACATGACTGACTACATTTGAGCCTGAGGTTTGAACCATCATGCCCACTCTGGAAAACCTCAGCAAGCATGTGTTATCAAATAGTTGGGAAAGGTCAACACATGTTGATAGGTTTTCTTGACCAAGACGCTCACTAAACAAGTAATTTTACTAAATTATGATGTAACTTATAGCTTGATTCTTCAGTAATGTCATAATAGTGCTTTATGAATGCAGTATAACTTTTCTATCTGCTAAAAGTATAAATATTCCCACCAGGATAGTGTCATCTGTATTTATTGAGTTTTATATCTGATACGTGTAGCGGTGCTATATTTCATTATGTTCATTATGGATCACTTAGCAGAGATGGGATGGTGGCTGCATACAGCACTAGGACTCATTTTGCAGACATAAACATTTCCAGTCCCTGCTGCTTCGCGGGTTTCAGTATGCTCCACGGCTATCTAGTTTCAAATGCAAACAAAGAAACAAACAAAGAAACAACCCCAAAAAATGGGTGCTATTTTGCAAACCTTTACCCCTAAATCAGCAACATTTAGTGTTAGAGGAAGATTTGGATTTGAATTTTAACAGTGACTAAAGTCAGCGACCCTCTTATTCTTACCTTTAACTTTATTTGAATCTTATTCTCCTCCTCTGTCTCTCTCTTGCTGTCTCTATTATAAAGTTAATAGGTTCTCAGCAGGGAAATTTAAACTGTAATTTGAAAGCTTTTCTGAGCAACTTTGACAGTCTAAAAGTGGCACACTATGCCACCTGCAGAGTGATCAAACCGGGGGGAAAGAAAGAGGATGTGAGGAATTGTATAGAAAGAAATGAGTGAGTGAGGGGAGGAGAGCAACACTTAGCATTCCTGAGGCTGCATGTGTAACTAATTATGTATGAGCATTGTGACAGTGTGGCTGTTGAGTGCAGTAATGGGATCCCTGCTGCTTAATGAACATGTCACAAGCTTCTGCCTGAGCTGAAGGAAAGAGACAATGTTTGATGACCACCGGGTATCTGCTGGACATTGTGCGTGTTGCATGTGTTTTGTACACTATGCCCTTTGTGAGTCTTCATTCCTTTGTGACAATTTCATATAGACAGTGGCATGCAATTTCACAGTTATTTACTTTTGTTAACATTATTAACATTCAACATATTGTTTGAGTTTTCCATGGTTGCACATACACAGATCTTTTCTTATTCAGGCTCTTATATACTATAGGTCCATTGAGTGTTAATTAGTTATTTCCTTGATAATATTGTGCATGGGTTTTTGTATGAATAAGTTGTATATGGTTAGCATGCACTTGATTGATGCTTACTTTTAATTTACCTTCATTAATAGTTACTATTAATCAGTGTGTTGTGTCATAATCAATAATGTTTTAGGTAGTTTCATACATAGTACTGTATAACAATCCAGGAGCTGATTCATTTCTTTATTGTAGTTAGTGATCAAAATTAACTTTGTGAAATTTGTACAATTGACTTGCTAATGGCACAACAGAGAAAAACAAACCTCATAACCTCATTAAATAAGATAAAATTGTGATTTTTTTCATACAAACATGTACTACCTTGTATCTGCACCATAATTCTCTGGTCCTATTACAATAATAAGAATTGAGAATAATTTTGTCAGACCTAATTGTACGTATTGAGTACTACTGAGCCCCGCAGGGGACATGGGAGAAAAAAAAATTAAGACGGACTTTTGCGAGATCTCGCAAAAGTTTCGCGAGATCTCGCAAAACAAACTCGGGATCTTGCAAAACTTTTGCGAGATCTCGCAAAACAAACTCGGGATCTCGCAAAACTTTTGCGAGATCTCGCAAACGTTTTAGCCGCATTCTTCGGACACTGGCTCGAAGCCGACCGGGAGGTCGAGGCACGATGTGCCGGGAAAGCGGTGTTCCTCCCGGCTCTAGTAGGTCTCGCATTCTTCCTGTTAGCTCGAAGCTAACGGGAAGAAAACGGCTAAACGGCTAAAACTTTTGCAAGATCTCCCAAAACTTTTGCGAGATCCCGAGTTTGTTTTGCGAGATCCCGAGTTTGTTTTGCGAGATCTCGCAAAAGTTTTGCAAGATCCCGATCCCGAGTTTGTTTTGCGAGATCTCGCAAAACAAACTCGGGATCGAGATCTCGTCCGTCTTAATTTTTTTTTCTCCCATGTCCCCTGCGGGGCTCCGTAGAGTACCATTTTTAAATCATTTGTATCATTTGTGTAAAATAAAAATATCATGTTCATTAATATTATGGGTGTTCCAACTATGTCTGCCAGCCAACACGTTGCAAACCATCTTCATGGATAACTATTTTGGGGGGAGAAGAGAGGTGAAAAACAGTTGTGCCTTCCTGCTCAGCTACCCCTGCCTCAGCTGAATCAAGTGAGAATGTTGTAGAGGGCAGAATTGAGTTTAGTTCACTGGTGCAGCCCACCACAACAGTCTCAGTGGCATTCTGGGAAAATTAATTGGCCTCCTAAAAAGAGTGGGTCAAGCAACCTTCCCACTGGCTGTAAACCCACATGCATCCTCTGTTGTTTAGAAGGGTGGTTGAGAGAGCCCAGGGTGCAGCTCTGATCCTTTTGGATACTGTTGTAGTTAAAGAATTGGACAACTTATGAAAACTTTCGCTCATGTGAGCCATCTTAGTGTAATCAAATCTGGGTGTGTCCATGTTAGAATAACCTCCAGCACTGCACCTGAGAAATAAAGTTTCTTTATTGTGCAGTCACCTTTTATTGCCATAGTCCTTGGTCAACTGTGGCATTAAACAAACTGTCCTAACTGTTTGGTTCTTTGTTGAAATTGTTGTAGCCACTTTTGTCTTTAGTCTGCTATGCCTCAATCTGTGCTCAGTCAAGTGCAAGTCTGGGGATTAGCACCCTGTTCTTTATGGTGTACCTTTCAAGAACTGTGCTTCTCCCCATAGTCCTTCTGACTGTACCAGTGACCTTATGTCTGACGCACTCCTCCCTAGCAGCTGCCTCTAAAGCCTTTCCAAACATGAACAGGTGGCCATGAAAAATATGTCAAAGACTCTCTGGCTGCAAGGATTATCTGTCCAAGACCCTCTGACTATTCATCAACTTCAGAGGCCCAGACAACATTATGGTAAAGAACAAGTACCCATCATCACTAATTAACTGTACTTTTACATCTCCTCAAGAAGCCATGCTTTAAAACCCCTTCCTTAAAAATTCCAGAAGAAGATAAGTGGAAGATGGTTTTTAGTATTCCAGAACACTTGAGATATCTAGTAATGCATTTGGGCACCTGAGATTTCATTCTGTCTGTCAACGTGAAGAAATGTAAAATCTCTTTCATTCCTGGCTCTTATCTTTATCAAGGGACAGCCAAATATAGACCTAGACAGTGTAAAAACAAACAGTAACTGAGTAGCTAGGCCCTGTCACGTGTAAACAGCTTAAGAAATTCCTTACCGGCACCTCTAATTGTGCTAGCCGACAATTCCTGAAAGTTAGAAAAAGATCCCTTGGGGAAAAGGTTGCCTACCAAAACCCTTAAAAGTACCTCGTCTCAGCCCTCTTCATGATTGAAGCAGACCCATCTCAACACTGTGTGGTGGAAGTTTTGTACTTTGTAGTGTGGGCACTCCTCTTGCAATGTTCTTTGAAGGAAATTAAGATTCATCTTTGTGCTTTACTGTCCAATCATCTTTCATTCAAAGCTTAATTGCAATTCTGATGTAGAAAGCAGTGGATAGCTAGCCGCTAGGGTAGTGCAAGAAAATTGCTGCATAACCTTGAAGGGCTCGTGCTCCTTTTCATGGTTTGGACTGATCATAAAAAAATCTGGCCCACATCCTGCTGCAAATGGCTCAAAGCTCAATACTAACAATGTTGTTACATGGGGAATTTAAGGGGGAAAATGTAATCCACACACTAAACTCATTACAGGTAATGAGCTCCTAGGCTGTATATGTTTCTCCCCAAAGTTTGTTAACTCCCATGGCTCATTCCTTTGAATTCACCTATTATCTTGGAATGACCCACACACTGTCTCTATAGAATGAGTCCAAAAATCCAAGAACAGCTTTGCAGCATTTTTCAGCTTTTTTTAGCACAACGTTTGTCGTGTTTGTGCTCAGATCTTGCTGTGTAAATATACAATTCCGCCGGTCTGCAGTTCCCCAAGAGAAATGCATGTAATTTACAAATCCAAAGTTTGGCAAGTCCTCTTTTATATTTCATTTAATATATCCAATGTAGAGAGAAACTCCTCAAATACAATTAAGTCAGCATAATCACTTTCTCAAGATGACAGAGCATGAGGAAGATTAATGGTTTAGAAGAGCTGAGGGACATGGTGCATTTTTCACCACTTGCTTGCTTCCTTTTAGCCCCAATCTATTTTAGAATAGCTGAAAAGTCTGAGATACATTATTGGAGCTAATCAGAGTCAAATGAGGAGAAAGGTGAGACAGCAGAAATCGCCTCCCTCCTCAGCCTGCCTATGTGCCCCTTTTCATCAAGCTCCTGTCCACATGTTCTCTGATAGAGGTAGTGGACCAAAGGTGGAGGGAGATAATGGTAGCAGGGGTGCTGCTGAGGCTTAGTCATAGAACTGTAACTATTCCAGTCTGAAATCTGAAATCAAAGACACGATGAAATGAACTCTAAGGCAATGAAATGAGATTGAATGAAAGAGACTAATGACACTTGACTAGTATGTTCATGAAATATATAATCATGGAAACACATAGTTATATATATATATATATTTTTTTCTGTTAGCAGGGATAACACAAACTTTGCGGTGGTACGACCTTCGCCTACAGATGAAAAACCTGACAACTTTATACAAAATCAGCCATTGAAGTACAGGAATGAAAGTTTTCTGGAATCCAGTCATACAAAAATGTACCATACCATCTTTTAGTTAAAAAAAATGCAGTCTGCAGTGGCCAGTGAACTTCTAGTGCAACGGAAAAAAGAAACATACCATCAATTCTTCCTAAAAGAAAAAAGAAATCTCTAGTTCTCTATTTGTAAAAAAAAACCAACAACAACAAATCAACTTAATTTTAGGTACTAAAAAAGATAAGTTTAAAATGACACTTTGGACCCTAATGGATTAAGACTATATCATTTTTATTTGTTGTCATGCAAATACTTGAGCTCTTTACACCAATATCACAATGAGGTTACAGAAAGAGATGTAGTACACAATTTCCTTGCAGTATGAATATAATATTTCATATAACATTATCAATCATGAAATCCAACACTGACGACTTTGTTGGCTTGAATCCTAAATAAGGTATCTTGTGTGTGCAGAGTGAAATTAGATTACAAGTAGGTTGGTGGGGATATCCAGGGCTAGTTGAAAGGTGATGGATGCAAAAATATTCAGTCTTTAAACAGGCAGATTTCCAAAATACAGGTTTAGTGGGAGGTAGCGTCAGCAACCTCCTACATGCTAACAATAAAAACACTGTTAGGACTTCCTCAAAATCATATCCACTATATCATAAGTTCGAGAAAACTTCCTCATTCCCTTCCTCATTCTCATGTTGGTGGTGTTTCCTCATTCCCATATGACATGTGTTGCTTTGTTTATTCTCAGCAGAGTCTTTATCATTCCCTCAATAATACACACAGACAGACTGAAGCAGTAAATCTGTCTAAAAGTGAAGCTCTAAGGCCTGAGGGGTGATCACAAAGAGGTTTGAAAAAGCAGTTTTACAAAGGGTTCTGCTGACAGGTGGAGTTCAAGAGGAAGTCTCAACTGAAACAAACCAACTTCACACTGATGGCACCTATATAAAATGTTTCGTAGGTCATTAACTGCTGTCAGAACTCTGATTAAGATAAGTTAGACATGAAATAGGCACTCCCACCCATACAGTCATGTTGACACAAACAAACAGGCATTTGCCTGTTTTATGTACACCATTATACCATCACCTCTTAAGCTTCTGTCATGTCAGAGGATGATCGCCAGTTTTACCAAGCAGTGACAGCCTGCTCTGCCCATTCTCATTCTCCCTGCTGGCAGACCACTTCTCCCCCTGTCCCCTTGCATTATCTCTTTACACATGGCAATCCTACCCTCCGGATGGACAAGAAGGCTTAAAAGGTTCATTAGGATTTATTTTTGTTCATTTTGTGGTCTGCCTATGGAGTGTTATGGTGCCTCCACAGCAGGAATGACCCTGCGGTTCAAATGCTCTAACAGCCCATAAACAGAGACAAGGCCTGCAGATGACAACCTGCCACCGCCCAGGCTCCATCATGTGCACCAAGCTCTTTAAATAGGTGTCTAGGGTGTCATCGTCTCTGAGGGCTGCCTTATGGGGAAGTGCATAATAAAACTAAGACTATAAACCTGAGTGGCACAGCCTCGCCGGTGGCACATGTTGCAACTTTTGAACAGCAGAATGTGGACTTTTTGAGTTGTAAGAGAGCACGAGAAGAGATGAATGAGGAATGATGAGACAGAGGTAATGAAAGAAAGACTTTATGACATTAAGAAATGAAGGCAATAAATCAGGATTAATGTCAGAATGATGCATTCTCTGCACATTTTTCATGCAAGCCAGTATTCTGTCATCATTGCATATTTGTCCAACTATTTCTATAAGTTATCATTAGCACATTGACTGGATTTAATGGTCTTAAAAAATTAAATTAAATTAAATTAAATTAAATTAAATTAAATTAAATTAAATTAAATTAAATTAAATTAAATTAAACCCCTAATGAAGTCAAAACTCCACTGATTGATTCAGTCTATACGAACCCTACAACTGAGAAGTCTCAAACCACTGAGCTATTTTCTTTCCCTGGAATTTACTTAGACTAGGCTTGTGTTGAGCCGCAGCTCTCACAGTCTGGCCAATGATGATGCTTGCTTTGTTCAGTGTTGAGAAAAGATGGCCAGTCCTTTCCTTTTAGAAAGAAAAGGGGGAAAAAAACACAGGGGAAAAGAAACAGAAAACGCTTTTTCCAGTGGCAGTAAGTGGGTTGAGCATTAACATCCAGAAATGAAGAATAGCCATCTGTTAAACCCTGAAAGTCATAAGCAGATGCTGTCCTCTTATCCTTTTATGCATATGTTGCCTTTTCTTGTTTTCTTTCTTTTTTATTGTTGTTTATGTCTTGACCCCCGGATTCAACATTTAAGCATTCAAGCAGCTGGCAAAATCATAAAAAAGGAGAACAAACCCTATCCATTAAATTATAAATGCAAATGTTTTAAAGATGCTTGTGTAAGGATTGTAAAAATGATTATTTTCCCCCCTTGCAAACCTTCTTCCTCCATCATGTGCAACAGTCACGGCAGGGGTTGAAAGGGTGATGAAATGATGCACTCCATTAGTCGGCTGGTAGCTGGTCGTGTTTTCTTTCAGCTGCAGTGTTGAAGCATGTTGTTAACCATCGTGTAGATGACTGTATTCGTGGCTCCTCTATCATATCTGTGTAATGACCACCTTCTTGTTAGGGGTCCCTGTGAGAGTCATTATCCCTGATTCAATTGAAGATGACAGGAGAAGGGGATGGAGAGGAAGGATATAACATGACAGGCGCTGTGCTTTCTGATGTCCCCTCTTGTCTCCAGGGGTAAGACTCACAGCCCCCACTCTTATAAAGAATCCACACAGCAACAAAAGTAATCAAGCCTCTTCAGCATCAAACCATGGGATTATGTTTCGTTTTCTGGGAAGCCACTTATTTACTCGTTGATGTGCTCCTTGAAGGGCAGCCTACCAGTTGTGTGCAGGATAACATCCAGGTCACTGGGGTTTAGAAGAAAGCCTCCAAACACAACCACATGTTCCATGACATTTGATGTGATGTTCCTATTATGAAGAGGCCAATGCAGCACAGCAGCTGCCTTTTATTTTGTCTTTGTATACATCGACAACATGTGGTTTGGTAATGTGTTTTTGACATGTTAAGCAAATATTGACTAATTTTTGTGCATGTTTGTGGTGTTAACTGATTACTTATATAGAACCGGGAGTTTGTATTTTAGTGATTCTCCTTGACTATCAATCTATCAACTATCAATTTTCTTTTTTAATTGAAATTCAATAATGGAAAGGCTGCAAGGTGGACTTGAGTTGGCTCTTGTGCACGTGAGAATGATCAGTGATCAATCATCTGGGCTCTTTGTCATCATTCTTAAGCTTTGCATTTTT
This sequence comes from Neolamprologus multifasciatus, assembly GCF_963576455.1. NCBI lineage: Eukaryota > Metazoa > Chordata > Actinopteri > Cichliformes > Cichlidae > Neolamprologus > Neolamprologus multifasciatus. Next base: position 60,903,657 of record NC_140445.1, on the reverse strand, counting down.
AAGCCATAGCACTAGTGTTTTGGCTGCCCTCGTGCTGGAGTAGTTTTGGAGAGTCTGCATATAGACTAAAAGCATGAGTTGCAGTCAACAGCTAATGCATGCACTGAAAAAAAGGCCATGTTGGATTTACTTGATTCAATAGTGGACATTTGTTGCACACAAATGTTTTGCTTTGGCAGAAACTTAAACAACTGAGTTAAATCAACACAACTTTTTCATATTCAATAAACCTGTGCATTTTGTGTTCCTAAAATGCGATTGAAACATGTTCAGATGAAGTAAGTTGAGCTCTTGGAATATTTTAATCCTTCACAATTTTGTCATTTTATTTCAACACTATTCAATAACTTTTACCCCAATACTACTTGGTCACTTAAATACTACATGTTGTCTTCATATTACATAATGTTCAACAAAGTCTAGATCCTGGTTACCATAAAAATTGAATGGATTTATAATGACTACCATCCTTTGGGTTGCAGGAGAGCTGGGAAATAACCCTGAAGTGATAGGTTACGAGGCAGGGTACACCCTGGACAGCTCACCAGTCTTTCACATAGAAACAAACAACCACGTGCACTTACATTCACGGGTAATTTAGAATCACCAGTTAACCCTAACTCTAATAACTGCATGACTTTTAACTGTGGGAGGAAACCAGAATACCCAGAGAGAAGCCACTGCAAACTAGCCAGAATGTGGATTTGAACCCAGGACCTTCTTACTGTGAAGCAACAGCACTAACCACCATGCCAACAATCTAGGAAATACAGGAAAGCTATGATTTCCTGTATTTGATGCAGAATTTTTTTGTTTTTGTCCTTGAAAGGTTAATCCACAATAAATAGCAATAGCATGCACGTGGTGTGTGTGTAGTTCTCTGCCTCTTATAACTCCACTGATTTTCCTGCAGTTTGAAATCTTGTGCGATCTTGTGAATTTCATGAGTTCAGCAACTAACCACTCTTACTAGATTGTATCATGTCATCTCAACAGGAACAAATTAAGTTTTTGAATTCTATGCAAATCCTACATGATTTAATTACGTTCATAGAAACATGAAATTATTGTGTTCAAATTACAAGGTAGACTTTTTTAATGTAACAACCACCCAATTTACTTTTTTTGGTATACCAAAAAAAGTAGAGGTGGCTGCTCGACTTGACTGAGATAGATGCCTTCCTGAAACCACGATCCAAAGAGTGCGAGACTGAAATCCCGTGCAGTGTCGCGGGATTTAACATTGCTATATTATTGACTTACTTCACTTGAACATGATATGAACAATTTAATCTACCCTCTCTGCATATCATGTAGTTTCTACACTATATAGTTACACTTAACTTTAAAGCATGAGGCAATTGTGTTAAATACACGCAAGATGCTTATGTAAATCCAAGAGCTGGCCAATCCCTTTTTTTCAGTGTGTTAAGCAAATGTCCTAGGGGAAGTTTTTGATGATACGATTGACACGCTTCATTATAAGTTGAAACGTATAATGGTCATTAAAAACTGCAATTAAAAATCTCAGAAAACACTCTGAAGACATAAACTTGCTTGATGAGTGTTCATAAAGTCACAAGCCAAAAGACTGGAGGTATCATCATACACTGTGCAGCTGCAGGTATTTGTGAACGGACTAACTGTAGCATTTCGACAGCCTGAAATTTAGAGCATTGGTGCTGCTGTGTATTTTCTTTTCTTTTTGCTGCTGAAAGTGTTGTTTTTCTGTAGGGAGCCGTGTTTTCTCATGAGCTCGGCCAAGGCAAGCTGTTCCCGCTGACTCTGTACTTTGTCAGAGTGGTCCTGTATTTAATGCCATTCTCCATTGTCAGACAAACTGCCATTCTCTGTCTCGTTACAGCCAGAGACCACATAGCATTTTGCTTTGTGCGTTTCCCTCTGTGCTTAAATGAGTGCTCACTCAGTGATGTAATTTGGTTCAGTTTCATTTATTTGAAGGTCCTGCTGAGGCTCAGAAACAGGTTTCAGAAACATTGAAGGGAGGAGCATTCTTAAGGCGTTGCTGACTTTTGTGTGAGGGCCATATTTGCTTGCATACAGTCTTTCTATACGTTTGCAAATTGCATTTAGGAAACACAATTTAACATAAATTATAGTAAAAGAAAAGCAAAAGAAACTAAAGAATCCCTGCTTCAATTTCATTTTCATCTTTTCTGTTCTTCGTGATTAAAGCATGTCTGTTTTTAGGCTCAGTTTCATATGTCTCTGCAACCGGAATTTAAAAGAAAATAACAGACAAAGAATGCCCTAGTTGATTTCCACTCAGCTGATTCACTGCTGGATACAGCTCATTAAACTCAGTTCAATATATTGTGTTAATATGCAGATGGCTGTTTTGTATTTTACCAGTTCCTTTATTTGAGTGTTTATAATTTAAATCTATCATCTTTTTTTGCATATTGCATGGATTTTCTTTTTTTCTGCAACCAACCTCTCAGTTTAATTTCTATTGAATGTAATGCCAGTGCCATAATGTTGTGTTTTTATTTCTTTGTGATGGTGCAAAGTTATCTGGTTTAAGAAAATGAAAAATAGGAGAGTTGTAGTTATGAAGTATACATTATGAATACTATGCAATGTAATAGTGAAAGAACAATAACTCATACAGGCACAGGTATGTGGTTCCATAAATTAATGAGTGCAGTTCGGCAGTGACATGATATTTCGTTTGTTTCTTGTTAATTCCCTAGAAGAAGAAAAAATACTTTATAATGTTACTATTTAAAACAAACAAACAAACAAACAAACAAAACCCTATATATATTTGAATATTAGCAAAACAGAGACTTTTAGCTGTGGCAATGTAATGACAGGGATCTGGCTTCTTTCTCTGCAAAGCCTGTGTCTGCATTCATTGCAATAGTCATTAAACAGACAGAGCAGGCTGTTGATGACTGGCTGAGTTCGGCTCAGCTGACGATACAGCAACACTTGTCTTATCTAATTTCCATGGTGATGGTTCTATCAAAGGCACCAATCAGAGAGCTTTACCCTGCAGAAATCAATAAGATATGTGTGCTTAGTAGCATCTCAGCAGATTAGGAGGCTGTATAAAGAATGAACTATGAAGGAGATGGAACAGGTGTGAGATAAAATGACACCCTGGAGGAGCATCTCCTGGAGGCCTTGACAACACAAGCACACACAGATGCAAGCCCACTGTGCACATGCACATAGACATTAATATATATAATAACACCTGTATGTGTGAGCAAACGCGTGAACATATTCATTCGCGTCACACACACACACAAAAAAAGAGTATGTAGTGCAAGGTGGTAACAGAAGTAGGGGAGGGTAGGAAGAATGGCCTTCTATAAAATAATAAGTAACCTTGACAGTGACATTGCTGCTTCGGCTCCCTCGATTCCATTCACGCACGCAAGCAAAGCGTATTGTAAAATCTTAATCCATCAAGACATGTACAGATATCTTGTAAACTATTCCAAGGGTACATTTATATGAAACATTAAACACAGCTCGGCTAGCTTTCGAGCTCTATTTACCAATTACATTAGGTAAACTGCTGATTCAAACAACAGTTTTTAACACACTATTATCAGCCGTGGTTATAACCCTGCTAGAGCTGAAAGCAAAAAAGATTCCTGCGTGATATTTTCACAGCATGTAAAAATTTTCAGATGTAAGATAATAAAAACACACCATGCATCTGTTATCGATCCTTCAATAATGTCATTATGGACTGCATGTGCAATTCGTTGTGTGTTTCATGTCCGCTGTGTGTGATAGTTAGTCATCTTAGACCGAGGCTTCTGCCACAGGTAATGTTAGGTTTGCAGTAGTTTTGTGCAATGCCAAACTTAGAAGGGATAGAATTATGTAAAAGGGTCACATAAGTCAAGAATGATTTATTACCTTTCATCTCTTTCTCATTGTGGTACTGAAGACAGTGTGATGAATCACATTGTATTCTCTCTGAGACTTCCATTGTCTTCTAATGTGGACGATTGTGAATGGGTCATGTGGGACTGCTCAAGCGGTGTCACACTCCCTTTTTATTTCACACAGCTTTCAATCACTATGCCTTCAGCACTATATTCGTGATGTGCTTTGGATGGTTGATATAGTGTAATGCTCAGATAAAGGTGGTGCACAGTTAGCTGCGAATGAAATATAACTTACACGTGACATCAAAAACGTTCATCAGTATGGTATTTTAGGTCTTGCATATATGTTCTAGAAAAATGCATTTTTGTTTGCATTGTTATAGGTAATGTGCGTTAGTTTAGGATGAGTGATTTTAACACATTACCTTTGTGGTAGTCTTTGGAGTAAATGAAGCAAATAATTCACTTCTATGCCAGACTATATCAGACTTCATGCCGTTGCCTATTGTACAACTGTAAAAGTTAGATCTGTGTGTTCTTTTTATAACAAGCGCATATCCGTGACCTTCAAAAATAAAATAAAAAATCAACAATGATGCGAAAAAGAGAGAACAAAAACTGGTGGATTTCACTGACATTGGAAAGTCACCTTTCTTTTAGGAACATTAATCTTTTTATTACTTTTTTTTCCCCCGGAAACAACATTACTTTGCATTACTTCCTTTGGGTTCTTTCTTTTTTGTTCAGTTTTATTTGTTTTGTTTTGTTTTTTTCTTTTTGCCTGTCCCGTATGGCTCTTTTGCCATCAGAATTATTGTCTAAAGGCGGAGAAAGATGCCCAACGGATTTACTTTACCAAATGGACCATCCCAGCCTTGCCGTAATGGTCTATTTGATTCACCTTTTATTGTTTATTTTATTTTATTTTCACTTGCTAAATACGGGACAGACTTGACTGGGGAAAAGAAAGGGGAGAAAGAAAGAGGGAAAGAAAAACAGCGGAGAAGAGGGACGGGGATAAGGGGCAAAAAACAAAAACCAACAAAATAAGCAGACAAAAAATACATATATCAATCACCTGGATCACCTGTTGAGAAAGAAAAAAGAAAAAACAAGCAGAAGAAAAAGAGAGCAATATAATAAACAACATCACGGGAATATATGGGAATATAACAGTAAATACTACATATTAAACACTATTGTGCAGCACGTAAGTTCGACAGCGCACAGTGTGCTTTGAGGTAGGAGCCAAAAAGGGTGTAGTTTGTGTGTGTGAGCACCCGTGTGTACACCTGTGAGCATGGACGTGCTTGTTTTTTAAAAGGTTCCTTCATGTAATGATCTGCTAGAGGGTGTGGGGAGCCACAGCCCCGTCCTCCAGGGCATGAAGCAGGTATGGAGGAGATCAAAACTCCAGACAGGAAGACCAACAAGGGTCAGCCGCGCCACTATCCCAGAAAGAGCTGAAGAGAGTCCCAGATGAGGGGTCACTCAGCAGCCGCGGAGCAGAAGCCAGGGGGGGGTTGCAGTGACGTGCCCATGAGCTCTGCCGGCAGCCAGCTGTGCCAGAGTGACCGAGCCCCAGGCCGAGAGGCTGAGTGCACCCCACCCCCGAAGTGGCCCAAGCGAGCCCCAGGCTCCAGGCCCCGACAAGCAGCCACCAAGGAGTGAGCCGGTGTGTACCTGGATGCCCATCCCCGGACACCATGGAACCACCAACGCACAGATGTCTGAGGGCATCTGCCACTGGCAGGGGAAGTGGTGGGGGGAGATAGGCCTCCATACCTTGGAGGACCTGAGATGTCCCTAGAGAGGTGATTCTGATACCCAACCTGACATATAGATACAGACATACAGGCACACACAGATACAAACATGCAATCCCACCCTCATGCTCTCATATGCAATTACTAAACACTCACCCAACATGGAGACAGACATAAAGAGACACTGTACACACAAACACACTCCCCAAGCGTACTCTAAGCCCCAGGTCTAGGTACCCTTGCCCCTGGAGGGGGAAGCTGCACCCAGACCCAGGTAGTGTTACCCTTTTTCCTGGGGTGGAGAGAAGCAGACTGCCCTGACTCGGCAGCAGCAGGGAGGCCCCACACTCCAGACCCCAATCGGACAGCCAACTCCTCCTTCTAGCCCCCCCGCTCCAACAGCCCGCAGAGAATGGGGGTGTGTGAAGACTCCAAAACCTCCCTCCGCCCGCTCATATGTAGTGTTGATGCGTGTGTTCTAAGGTGCATCTGAGAGGTGGGCAACGACGCCAGGGGTGAGGTTGTACACCCTGATGGTCTTTTGGATTCCATGTAGCATGCCCACCCCCAAAATCCTATATGTATGGGTTATGAGAGTGTGAGTAATGTGAATGTCTAAGTTGTGGGATAAAATTGAGGCACAGGCAGCCAGAAGGGGACAGAGTGGGGGGGGGGGGGATGCCTCCCCTGCTCCCTGGTGACACACCTTTACCCCAAGGCCCTGCATGTGTGGGTGATTGTGGTGGAGCGGGAAGAGGGAGGTAGCTGGAGATGGAGGGGAAGGAAGAGAGGGGCAAGTGACCCCTCCCTGGGGACAGTTCCTCCCAGGCCCCCCCATACTCCGCAACCCGCCAGGGCCCAGTTCAGCAGCACCGCCTGGCCCAACAGAGCCCGGGACAGCCCACCCGACCCCACCATAGAGAAAACTGCACCCACCCCATCATCCACTACTCTTCCAGACTACACAAGACAATAGACGCCCATTCTGAGATCTTCCTCCACCTCTCCTGTATCTTTGGGTTCTTTCTTTGTCCCTGTCTACATTCCTTCTGTGTTACTCCCTCTTTGTTGCTCCCTTCATGCAAGCCTAATGCCTTCTGTCTGCACCAGGTGTCGTCAAACACTCACCTGCCCATTGATGCTGCCACTCAGAACACTTCTAAAGTCAGGAATGTAGTCTTTCACTTCCAAATCACTGGTGCAACACCTCAATGTGCCCCTTTCAGAAGGCTGGCGACAAACTCCACAGACAGTTATCCACTGTGTGTGTGTGTATGTCTGTGTTTCAAATGCTCAATATAATGCTGTCTGATACACTGTCATCACCCACTAAGACCTTAATATACACCGTAAAAAAAATCCTAAAAAAAACAGTAACATTCCGGCAGCTGGGGCGCCAAAATAATACTATAAAATAACAGAAAATAACTTTCACATGAAAATACAGGTTATTTTCAGTAATGACAATACAGTTTGTTGCCCTAATTTTACATGAGAACATTACATTAGGAACATTTTAATGTGATTAAACAATGAAATTACCTAATAAACAAGGTCAATGAATGCAGCAATATGAATAATAATACTTAAATGTACAGAAATATACAGTTAACAGTTGGTTTAAATAATAATGGGTTGCATTCATATAGCGCTTTTTGACACCCTCAAAGCGCTTTACAATTATACATTTATAAATTGATTTATAAATAAAAAAAAATAAAAAAAATAAATTTATATTATATTTCGGCATTATAAAAATGTGAAGCGGCCGGATATCATCCTGTTCTTACTGATAGTAAGGAAGCGTCAGATCCCTAAAAATATTAATTTTATAAATTTATAAATCAATTTATAAATTGATTCTTCCGATATTTGTGTTATAGACTCAATTCTTATGTCAAAATATAAATAAAAAGAATGCGGCAATATGAATAATAATACTTAAATGTACAGAAATATACAGTTAACAGTTGGTTTAAATAATAATGGGTTGCATTCATATAGCGCTTTTTGACACCCTCAAAGCGCTTTACAATTCCACTTTATAATTCCCCTCTGGCCATCACCAGTAGGTGGTAGGTGAAGTGTCTTGCCCAAGGACACAACGACCGAGAGTGTCCGAGCCAGGGCTCGAACCGGCAACTTTCTGATTACAAGGTGAACTGCCAACAGCCACGATCGCCCTAAATAACAATAATAATAATCATTATTTGATGTAAAAAAAGTTTATAAGAATCATTTTATATATATTTTTCCATAGCATTACATTTGAATTTAACAGTGCAATCTTTCAAATAATGGACAAATATTTGTGAAAAGTATGATACATTTGTGAATGTATTTTAACAATCTAAATATGCATATGTACAGACAAATATATTTAAAAAACTAGAAAATTATGTTTTATTACATTTACAGTGATTTTACGTTAATTTACATTTGAAATGTAAAATCACAGTCTATTTATGTAAATTTAATGATATTCTAGAACAGGGGTGTCAAACTCAAATACACAGTGGTCCAAAATTCAAAACTGGATCAAAGTTGCGGGCTAACATTAATATTCATTGAAAAAAAAATCGTCCTCCAAATATAACAAGGAATCTTTTCTTATGGACTCAAACAAGTTTTGCTGAAAAACTGAATATGGAACAAGCAAAGCTTAATTCTAAACAATATATATAACTTAATATTGCACACATGTTATCAAATTTTCATCATATTCTCCCACCTGTCCAGAAAGCTCCTGTTTTCTGCCTTTCTTTTTGCCATTTTGGAATAGGTGGCACTGTATAATACTGGCAGGCCAGCTCTAATAGCAATTTGGTATGGCTTCACGTGCCAAATGTAATTAGGCTGCGGGCCAAATTTGGCCCGCGGGCCAGAGTTTGACACCTATGTTCTAGAAGAACTGTACAAAACTGTAAAATACACAGTAAAATACTTTTTTTTACAGTGTAAGATTTGGAAAATTTAAATTATGCCTGTATATATTCTTTTCTTGTACCTCTGAGAAAAGCATTTTATCACTCTGTGTTATAACATGGCACTAAAGGATGGCCACACCTCATTGATCAACAAGGAATCTAGAGTGTGCATAAGCATAGACATGAGTGTAGGAATAATATATCTACACTCTTCCCCGTTTCTGATCTTCCTTGTGTTCTCCTTGCAACTAATGCCAACTTCAGTTCAGATTTATTGAGTCCAGGATGGGACACTCACTCACACGAGCATCCCACCTTCACCTGTCATCCAATATTTCTTATTAAAGAAACAGTCAACAGTCGGTGCACCAATATGTTCAACAGTGCAGCCACCTTTTAATAATAATAATAATGATAAAATGACCTCTGACGACAGTCATGGCTGATGAGTTCAGGGCTCTTTCCGAGTTTATGAAGTTGTTGATATAACCATTTTGTATCCATGGCTCTCTGCAGTTGCTTCAGTGTCAGCTGTTCCTGACTCTGTCGTAAGTGTTGTGAACAAGAGTAGTTGTCCAAAGAAGAAGTAAACAGAAACTTGGGTGTGAAAACTCCCCTTTGGGTGACGGACATTTTGCACAGTCTGTTGTGGAAATGTGTGCTTTCCTCCAAATTCATCACTCTGTGTTTGTGCTTATGTGACTGAATTATTAATACCTGACAAATGACAGCCATTTTGAACAGGACCCTCCACTCAACATCGATTAAATATAAACAGTACGCACGTGTGAGCAAATGTGTTTCTACCATTGCCACTGAGTGCTGCACGCAACATTTCTCTGAGATAGGCTAATGACAGAGGTGAAACGTACAGTACCAGACAGTCCTTGAGTATTCAGACAGGTACTGTAACATCACTGCTTCATCAACATCTTAGAAGTTTTCTTTTGGGTTGTCTTTTTTATTATTATCCAGTGATTTCTCTTCCTTTGGTTTCATATATTTATTTGACTATAAATGAAAATGGCAGACGAGAAGAAATACAGAGAGGAAACATCATTTAGAGGAATTTGTTTGTAAGAGGGAAGAATAAAAGTGTAAGAAGTGGCAAGAGTGAGGAAAAATGGAATATAGGGTATATAACAGCACTTTGGTGTGTGTGTCCACGTGTTCACCTGGGAAAGTGAAAGCTGAGAATGAGATCAAAGGCAAACAACTTTATTGGCGGTCTCCATAATTCAGCAGCTATACCAGGGGTCATAGTCTTTCCTTTGAGGTTGAGCTGCAGAGATGAATCTTTAATGCACTCCTGCCTGGGAATAATGGATGGCACGGGCTACCTACTACCCACTACTGCTGCAAGAACTTGGAGTGGGGGAGAAACAAAACAGGGTAAGGGGGAGGGAGTACAAAGGCCATGTATGATCTGTGAATGAAGAGAGGAATGAACAAAGCAAGGGATGTGAAGAAAGGGGAGTCCAGTGTGGATTTTTGCTTGGTTTATAAATATGTGTGAGCTCTCTTTTTATATGGCTGTACGTATATGTGTATTGTGGATCGGTGTGCACTGCACACTTATTGTGCTGTGCTGTACGTACAGTATATAGGCTGAATTTCCTCTCTTTTCACAGCTGTGTAGCCCTGAGGCGCCCTTAGGGTAGAGGGATGATTGAGCTGCGCCACCCTTCCCACTGTGACCTTCTAAGCCTCTGAGCCCATTGTGGTCCCCTGGCAGTCCCGCCCTAGTCCACCTGCTCTCCCTGCACCTGGACTTGAACAGCACATGCATACTAGTTCTGTTCCCCTCGGAAGAAGGGGAAGCTTCAGGACCTCCTCGGAGGCACTGAACAATGCTGCAGAGGAGCAACACTGTAAAGCCCAACAGTGAATTGTGTAGTTCTGCACAGTGCATAAGTCTCTGTCTCAACAAAGTTGCCTTTTACACTAGAGAAGCATCTTGTTACTTGACTTGCATAAATCACGCTGGTCTCTTTTACATATAGCCTCAGTTTTCTACAACGTCAGATAGGGAATTTTAGCTAACTCCGGCTGACACCATGTAGCAGGTCTAAAAAAAGAGCGTACCTAGCTTTAAAATAGGACAAGTTTATGTTTATGTCATGTTGCTCATAGTTTATCTTCCTTATATGCCTCTCTTTACCCATAAACAAGCCATCTCTAATTTTAAGTACCCCATGTTTATATCCCTGACGGCCAAGATGAGCTTTAGCCCTTCTGATGTTTAGAGTGCTGTCAGAGCGGTGTCACGCACTGCACTAACATGCTAACGTACTGCATAGCTGTGCCTGAGGGGACAGAGGAGAAACTATCAGAGTGAAATAGCTAGAGTTTGTATTTTCCTCTCAGTAAAACTAGTTTGTAGGTATATTGCATTAAATCACATCCACACAGTGCAGCGTATTTACCAAAAGTAATGTATTAAAAGAGGTATGTTATATTATTAGAGAGAGAGAGTCGCACAGTGCTGTGAAACTGGGTCACCCGCAGTCAGAATGTGGAGCCGGCTCGTCTGAGCCGAAATGAGGTATAAAATACAAACAAATGAGCTTGCGATGCAATAAACCGAGGATCACACATCGGCCCAGCCCCTTCCCTCTTGCTCACACACACCCAACCAGAAGCGCACACTTCACATTTCAGCTTGCACAAGATTACATCTCAGCATCTTAGTCAATCAAAACCTCCCACTGCCTCCCTCATCTCCAGCTCTAACCCTGCGCAGGGTGGAGGCGGATGTGCGGGTGAAGAGGGAGTGGAGTGGGGGAGGAGTAACAGGTTTTCTGGGTGGTGGAAGATGAAGAGAAGGAATAGAGGATAGGAAAAAAGAGGGAAAATGGTACCTATAACCTGACAAGAGGCAGAGAGAAAGAGAGAGAACGAGGGAGAGACCCTTACCCCTTGCTGAAGCTCAAAACACATTTCACATTCAGTGGTTGAAAAAAAAATACAGGTAGCTGCATGGCAGCAGAATGCTTGGAATAGTGGAGGAGAGTTCATTATGGAATGACATTGACTCTGGCTGATTTGCTGAGACGAATCAGATTGCAAAATGAGACATATACGTTTTTTTTTCTTCTCTCAATTCCCATCTCCTAGTGCGCAATGAAATATTAAGTCTTCCTGTATGGCAGCGCCTTAAATTGCATGCACAGCTCACACAAAGGGCCTAGAAATGTGCCATTACCTAGCTTTAATCTGAACTATTTTCTCGGCTGCCTGCCTGCTCTCTCCTACCTGGTGGAAGGATTGTTGATCTGAAGGATCGAAATAGGGAACAGAGAGACAATTCCATTTAAGAGTCCCGAATTCTGCTCTCACCTCAATTTAAGGACATCCGTTCGCTGATGAAGATCATGTCTTTTATCAAAAATGCAGCGAAATCTGGGACATGAGGTGCCACAAGCACACAGTGACGTGTTAATAGCTAAGATATCAGTAACTGTTAATCACGTTGCTGCAATGACGCTGACTTTTTTTTTTTTTTGCTGAGACAGTTGTTTTTAATTACAAGCTCTTTAGGAGAACACTGTAAAATTGCATAATTTAGTATAGATAACAAAAGCAGAATTTCTGTAATAGTAATGCTCAGACAGGAGAAAAAGCATGCACTTCACAGAGATTTACTAATGTGGTATCCTTAATATATTTTATATGAATTTATTTATTTTGTGTTTGTTTCAGAAGTTTTTTTTTAAATATATATATGGCTTAAAATTAAGTTGCATCCATGCAGGAAGTGCTTTGCAGCGATTTGGCATATACAACGACAGTAGCATTGTGCAACTTTGAACGACGACTGGTGTAAGAACGTACCGTGATGCGCGAGCTCAGATAAACTTTTCTCAACTTCAGGGCAACGGATTTAAGCAGCTACCAGTGACAGTCCAGGATACTGTTGATTGACATTTGATAGTCTTATCTAGACGGTTAGAGGGTTATTTATTCAACTAGTCCCTGGAATGTGTGCAAGTAACCAAAGCTTCAAAGCAATGAACAACCATGGAATTGTTCCCTGTGTGGACATTGCTCGAGGCTTAGCTGTATTTAAACCTTCCACTGTTTAATGATATAATCGTTTGTTTGCTTGAAGCTTTCTTTCAAGTCCTAATTTTGCAAGAGAACAGGCAATCTTAATTAAAAATGGCAGTCGTTTTGTAAGTAGACAAGTGTGTGCCATTGAAATTTTTTTTATTGCACAAACAATGTTGTAAAGAACGCAGAGAGAGAGAGAGAAAGGGAAAGACGTGCAGCAAAGGGATGCAGGTCAGCCATTTTCAGCCTTGCAGCATATGGTCACCTGCTCATCCCACTGAGCTAAACAGGAACCAAAATGGGCAACATTTTGACATCTAATGTCATTCTTTGATGGTTTGTTTGAATTAATGATCTGGTGAACTGCCAAAGTTGAAGCTTCAAGATCAACATTTCAGGTATGGCTTACCTTATATTTTGGATCCGGAGGGAGCCATGTTTGAACAAGAAGGTGGAGTAGAAAGTTACGCACTAAGTCTTGTTAGATTGGTCAGCAAAGTGAATCCATGGACTGTATGGATGCAAGGCACAGACACAAATAGTGTTATTATGTAAATACAATGCTAGAATTTCAATTACTGGTACAACTGGAGCTCAGAATCTTTGGTGGTTTGTTACTATAAATAACTACAGTGAACCATATTGTCATGAAGAAATTTATTTTTTGAAATTTTCACTTGAACTTCATTTCACCCCTGCGAAGTATCGCTTATAACATGTGTTTAATATCTTAATCTTGATGATCAATGTCAGAAAACAATATGTTTTTGTGTTGTCTTTGAGAGTGTGGACAGTTAAATGTGTTGTTTTGTGATATAACTTGAAGAACTTGTTGCTTTTCCCATAAAATGAAACTTTCCTCATAAAATGCAGAGAGTGTTATTGTGAAATGCATGTGTGGCTATAAGTTGACAAAAACAGTGGTTAAAATAAAACATTTCCCCTATTGATACATCTTTCTTTGTGAAATTCAGTTCATCTCCACTGGTGAGCTTTCTCAAGCTGAATGCTGCTGACTTCAAAACGACTGCGGCGCTCTTTAAAGTTCCCCCAACCACTGAAATTTACATTATTTTAGCAGTTCTGTGGGATCAAGTGTTACCCATACTATTTCATCACACATTTTAACAAACCAGATATTTTCACTGGATTCTTGATTGCTACAATGGTGCTATTACACACCCCTCTGAATCGTCTCATAATGCTTCTCTCAGGGATTTTACTGGAGCCTAATTAGCCATGTTGATGGATTGTATAGACCATGTGCTGTGCTCTTTACACAGGGTGGTGGGCTGTGGGCTGTGAGAGTCTCTAGAGTGTATGTTAAGGCAGTACTTCCCTTTCGGAGAGTGCTAGCCATTAGCAAGCCTCTTACCCATCCAACACAGGGGATTATGGGAATAAACGAGTGATACTGCATGACCTTGGCCTCACACCACCACTCCAGCAACAGCACATCACGTTCTGTGGGTTTGTGTGTGTGCGTTTGTATTACCATGGCTGTGTGTTTATGTTGGGAATTTATGCGCTGTTTCCTGAGATGTGAAGAAAAAAATAGAGAGAAAAGGGTTCACCCATAAACACCTCATTCAAGGGCAACCTGTACAGTGCGGACCACCTTTTCCCTGCGACCTATATGCTCTCTTTGGCAACAAGTCAAACAAGAGAACAACTGAGATCTGAAAATTATGTGAAATCTCACCTCGGTGCATGCTGAGATGCTGACATTCTCCTCAGGATGAGCTGAAATTTCAAGGGAAACAATAGGGGATGGGGAATTACATCTTACTATACTCAGCAAGAAGCTGAATTCTCTTTTTTTAGTCTGTCTCTATCAAGCTATCAATTAACGTCAAAACGATCCCATGGAACTTGACAGCTTTGCAGGGGCTTCATAGCAAGCTTTCAAAGCCTCACTGCAGTGTTACCTTGAGAAAACAAGCTGACAGTGGATTGTGCGAAGGAAAAGAAGCAAGAAGACTGAAATGTACGCTTGTGTTTTTTTTCTTTTCACGTACCTGCTGCTGGATAATGTGACCTAACAGCAGATGATTTCTGTCACAATTGATCCGTTGCGCTGAGCCTTTACGCTCCGCTGCTAACAACTCTATTTAAGGCAAGTGTCTACCATCCGTCACCTGCAGAGATGAACTGCTAGATAGCACATTTACATTTATTTCTTAGTCTTTGATGCTATCACCGTCCCTCTTTCAACATCGCCAGCTACTTTCAACCTCTGTTTTATTCTTCATCTGTTGCAGCATTTCTTTACCTTCCTCTACAAATCCACACTCACAGAGGGTGCTAAATATGCACATGCACACAGATGCAAATATTTTACCCTGTTGTCTAGTCCAGATGGTGGTTGCACCAGTAACCAGTAGAGGGAAACAAAGCACTATCATTTTCCCTACGGCAGCTGCCGTTATGGTGGCCCTCATCTGCTGTTGTCATCAGTGCAACAGACATATCATTCAAAGTCTCTTGTCATCCTCCACAGAGTCCTTTCATAACTCGAAGGAGCATTTGGAAAAAAATAACGCTCTACATAAGGATAAAAATCTGCAGTTTTATCAGACTACAGTATGGGTCTAAGTCACTGTAGCTGAATTATGCTGCTATGCAGTTTTCAAAGCAGAGCCTGTGATGGGAGAGAGGCTCTTACATTCCTACCCATGGTATAGTGATCATTGTCCAGTTCAAAGCTGATTCTGCAATTCATTTGAATAAGAGCAGAATGTGTGAAAATGTATTCCCATTATAGTTATAAGAATATAATTTTATTTCACCTTTGTCATTTGCTCAACAATTTCTTTCATTTTTTATTCACCGCTGAACATACTTTGCAAGCTGATCCAAAAGGAACCATTGATGCTTAAGCATTTTGACCTATGACCTTGTGGTTGTGGCAGCATCAGAAGATAAAAGAAGAAGACGAAGCATAGTTAACTCTCCCCCATTACTGACTTCATTTAAATAGTGCACATCGTTGGGATAAATTATTCATACAATCAACTTGCTAATCATCTTTTATGGAACATCATCTAGGGAATGGCTATTTTTACTTTGCTCATTTTGACACGGTGTTTTCATTCACTTCCAGCTGAGCAGCTTGTGACAATATTAACAATTAGATTGATGCTCAGAAAGTAATAGCTGATCAGAATAATAGAGGGAAGGAAGAAGTTAACAACAACAGATACTAATGAAATCCAAAACAGAATGACAAGCAAACGCTCAAAAATACAGAATTTCTTCCACAGGTTCATTTTTTTTTGTGCGCAGCCTGTAAATACAGTATGCAAAGTAAACATTTATTTGCCGATCAGATATTTGGTGTGAGAAAATGATGAACAAAATGTGTAATACCACGTAGTTTAACAGAAAGGCAAAGTACGTGCACCTAAAATACCAGAGAGACTAGTGAAAAGTTTTAAAAGGTGGACTAATATGTTATGACAGGTGCCTATGTCCATCATATCACTGTTGATATGCATGCTGTTGTTTTGAGCCAACATGTCACACTCGGGCTTCCCACTACAGAGGACTAGTCATTCAGCAATGACAGATTAAAACAGCTTTTTCAGCAAGCCACACAGGAATGGTTGGTTATATAAAAAAAAAAATGTGGAAACGTCTTCTGATATTGGCAACATCAAAGTTATGTTCAGTGTCGCAAGTTTCAAGACAGATTTCCTATGATCAAGGTGGCTCTTACTGAACTATGTTCATAACAGAATCTACACGTACCCGCACTATATAGTCTTGACAACTTGACAAGACATAGCTCTAGGAACCTGATGAAATGAAGTAAGAGAAATGCAAAGTAAGAGAAGCCAAACACTCAGCATTACTGACACGCTCTCTCTTAGTCTTACTTGTCTTTTTTCAGTTATTTCTGAATTGTCATTTTTCATTCTATTTGTTTCTCTATGGTTAATGCCAGAAGGTGAAATACTCATTAAATCTCATTGATGGGGGGGAAAATGTAAGAGTCATGCTATTTTGCATTTCATACTTGCTTGATGTTTTCATTTCTAGTTGCATGCTGTGTTTTTTTTTTTTTTTTCACTTTCTGATTTCCTTATTCCTTATATTTTTCAGCAGGCAGAAGATTCATATGAAGGCTTAAAACAGGCTCTGTGTGGGACAGATAGCAGAAGGAATTAACAGCCATTTCACGCTAGCACCTCGGTGGCCGAGCAGGACACTGGGAGAGGGAAGCAGCTTGGGTGCAGCCGGGGTACTGACGACCCCCGAGACACTCTGTAATTGTACTGCTCTGAAGAGCAGGTAGGTGTGCAAATTACCAAATGTGCCGTGAAAGCCCATTTCAGCCAGCTCAATCACTGTTAAGCATTTCCAAGTTTTGAGCAATTTCGTTTTTGGTTCATTTCTGGGATCCCGATCTCATGAATGGGGCAAAATTTTCTTTCTGTTAAGACTTGAATACTACGGTGTCGATATACAAGATCTGCTTTCTTTATTTTGCAGTAAAAAATAAAATGTATTTACAACTACTGCACTTATAGATATTCCATTGATATAGATGTGCTGGAAAAAAGAGCAAAGTTGGGTTTAGCACATTAAGCTTTAGACTCTATTAAACATGACTGATGTAAAATCATAAAAATCAGCACTATCCACTTAACGGCGCACACCGTCGTTTATTTCAGTTTCCCCTCTTTCCAACTTTTCATTGGACAAAAACTCTCTTCCCCTTGATGTATTGCCTTTATATAAGAAAGTGTCAAAGCTGCAGGAATGTGAAGGATTGCGGGGCGACCTGGGAGCGCCTCGGGGTGGGCAAAAAATACCAGTTGATGTCACACTGGCTTCCACTAACAGAGCTGCAGCCTCAGTGGGCGGCATGGGCTTGGGGACCAGAGCGAGAACAAAGGAAACACTGACCCCTGGGTGCGTGGTAATACGCTGGAACTACAAAATTGTATAAACCATAGAGCAAGCAAGCCTGGCACCATACACTGTGATTTCTATCTGGCCTTTCCTTTTGCTGTCAACCACAAGGGCACTTGTGAGGCATGTGCCAGGACTTTCAGGGCACAGATCCTGCAAGCTGTCAGGTGTGGAGAGTAATGCTGACTGAGCGGAGGCTGGGTGTGAACAGTCCCCACCACTGACCTGAAGCGGTGGAACATTTCCATTTTCCTTACACAAGATGGCAAGTTGGTAAGAAGTAATTCTGATATTCCGCAACCACAGAACAACCTAAAGCTTTTTACAGTTAGCCTACAACTTGAAAAGGTAAACTGCTATAGCTTCTATTTTAAACCTCCCTCATTCTACTTAGTGGGGTCTACGCAGATTCCACAGGCATGTTTTTGTGTCATATCTCACAGGTTTTCTTTTAATCATTCCAGTTTTTTGTGACTTTGTCAGTCATTTAGTTCCTAATGACATCCTTCATTTTTCTGAATTGATTAGTGATTTTGAAAAATACAAACATTTTGTGTCAAAAATGCCTAATTGCACCAATGCAGATTTAATAAATGGATTTATTCAGTTGATGCTTTCCATAGGTCCTAGAATAAAATATAATATACAATTTCAAGGGAGGTAGGGGAACTCTATGAGTTAATTTGAAGAAGTCTAATAGAGTCTTCATTGCTTTCATCATCTGGATGGGAATCTTCCAAGACTTGAAGGTATCAGAGCACTGGAGATGTTGCAGGATACACACAAAAATGGAGCACTGATGCTGCTATGCTGTAAACCCCATTCTGAGCAGGAATGACACTCATGGGAGTGAAGAAAATTCCATCTGCCGATGTGACTTCCAACTCTTGGCTGTACAAACTACTTGAAAAATGTTACCCTTGCTCGACAGCAAAGTAGCAACTGTTTGGTCCTCCTGTCACATGCTAGCATGTCCTGAGCATAGCATGAGGTAAATTGTGTACTATTAGTGTGTGTTTAGCTTTCGTTGTTTAAGTGAGAGCTTTGTTCACATTGCCAGTAATAAGTCAGACTGGGCAGACAGGGCTGCCCTTTGTCATGGATCCTGCTCATAATATTTATAGACAGAATTCAAGGTGCAGCCAGTGGATAAGGGTGGACGGTGGAGGCTAGAGAGTTCGTTGTTCCCAGGATCTTCATTGAGTAACGATACCAGGCTTGCACCTGTGAGTCTGCATCCATGGTTCTCAGTTGGAAAACAATGTTGTGCCCACTGTGGGAAGAGATCATGGGCTTCTTCCTTGTCTTTCTTCCTTGGCGACAGTAGAAATTCTTCTACCTTTTCTAGAGTGGGTTAAAGTTAAAGTTTATGCTGTTTATGAACACAACTTCTGAACCATATGCGTGAGCCTTTAAAAATGTACGTACAGTACCGTAAGCAAAGTACATAGACTAAATTTTTCACATACTTTATTTTCTACAATGTTGGATGTTGTGAGCATATTTTAAATAAGAGCACATTTTATGTTTTCACATTTACACCAAAGTAGGCACAGATAACATTCAGACTTTTCACGAGAATATTTATATTGATTTTTGATTTTCTGAAGCATGCCCATCAGTGCCAACAAATATAGTGGGCAAATAAGCCCAAAAACATTAGATTACATAACACTTTGATCTGTCAGTACTTGATGCAGGGACTGTAGACAAATAATGTTACATTTCTCTTAAACTAAATTTAAAAAAAAGAAAAAAAAAAGAATGAATGAATGAATGAATTCCTGTGTCTGGTTATACCACAGAAATTGTTGCAGTTGTTCATCTGTGATTTCAAACTGAAGGGTGTGACCACAGTGTTGGATCTAGAGCTCAGTGTGGTTCATTTCATTTTTGTGACTGTTTCCTGTTGCTGATAGCAACAGGCATACAATCAGTAGTACTGTAAATATATGGATTTACCAGTGTGTCAGTAGATACCCTCATTTGGTGATCGAATGTGGAAAAAAATCTATTTGAATAAAAAATACTCAAGAATTCCACTTTAATTAGAGAATAAGAGAAAAATGTAATCTATTAATATGTGCAGATGTGTTCAAGAGTCCAATAATTTATGCATGTTTTGCAGACTTGAGCAAGAATCGCATTTGCAATTCTAAATAATATCCACATACTGAAAAAAGTGAGGTCTTACATTTTAAATAAAGAAATTCATTATGAATCATCCGAATTCAATCCAAGAGTCATACTAGCAACATGTTTTAATAATAGACAATAATTTCATTATAATAAGAGTGCAATTCAATTCCACTCAGGAAGCACCTTCTCAGTCCAGAATAATAATATTAAGCATAATAACATTAAAAAGAAGGCTGAAGCCTTAATACTTATTCCTTTCTGTGTGCAGTCAAAATTTTCATTAAATATATATTCAGAAACTCTCATTTTTTGGCACAAATTTCTAATGCTAAATTAGCGTCTGTCAGGTTTTTAGGCACTAAATGATACACTCTAGTGTCTTTTAATACAGCTGGACTGGCAAGGTTTATCATAAAGGTATTTTCAAGAACATTTTTTAAAAAGGCATTGTAAAATAACTTTTTTCTATCCTTTTTTAAATCTATGAACCTGCCATTGTGAGACATTACAGTAGACTTCTTGTGTCAAGTCATGTTGCTTTGACGACTGAAAAAAACGCCTTGTTGATAAGAGAAAAAAAATGCTATGTGGGGCAGAACAAAGCACGAAAAAAACCTCACTCCATTGCTCACATTCCGCCACATTCTGTGGGTTTGAGTGCCACTCAAATGATGTCCTATTTGGGGCATTGCATTGGTCACCAGCATCTATGGCGGGGAACTTACCTCAACTGTAAAATTGGGTGGGCATGTTGACCTCAGAATTTCTACATTGGCCCCGGTTCCTCAGTATTCAGCCACTCAGCTAGATCAGAAGCAACACAGTCTCCTTCACTCATCTCACAGTAGAGAGCATCTATGGCCATTTCACTGAAGCGCTCATGGTCCACAGAGCAGTGATAAGACAACTTGTTGACGTGTGGCACCTAACTCTATGTGTCATGGTCTAGAGTGTTTTTCATTCTGTGCTTGTCACCGTAGTGGGTAGCCAGCTGCCACACTCGATTGGTTCTCTGACCAGACGAGATACTTTTGCAGTGTTGTTGAAATAAAATAGAAAGAAGAAAAAAATCATTGGGATTCACTCACAGCAATTTATGTATGAAAGCGACCTCAGAGAACAGGTTGTTCTAGTTTTCTCTTGACTCATCATCTAAACAGTTATGTTAAATGAATTGGTACTTATATAGGCGCTTTTCTACTCTACCTGAGTACTCAAAGTGATTTACACAACTTCTGATTCACGCATGTATTCTTTTCTATGTACTTTCTATCTAACCTTCCGATGGATGCATCGGAGAGCAACTTGGATTTAGTACCTGGCCTCAAGGATATTTAGGACGCAGACTAGAGCAGATGGGGATCGAACCACCAACCTTCTTATTATCAGATGCGCTGCTATACCACGTGAGTTACAGCCACCTAATAGTGGGAGGACTGTAGATGCCTTTTGGGCTTTGGGTACCTGAACTAAAGATATGCTCATGTCATGCTGGCCAATCTTTTTCTCTCGTATTGCACTGCATTGGGAATACTTTAAAACCACCACTAATGAAACCACAGATGCACGACAATAGGCATTTAGGGCTTCATCACTCATCCACAGGGGGCATCGAATCACTCAGGCGCTTATCTAAATGTTGACATTTGAACCTGAGAGTAATATCTAGAGGAATTATGGGTTTAAGCTGCCCTTAACGGTTGAGCCGATTGGACTGAAATCAGCAGTCATCCTGTAGCAGCAAACTTCCAGCCCCTGGAAACACAATGGAGTGGAGAGTCTTGATTAATAATATATCCAAAAGGGTAGGTGATATGACAGCAGGAAATTAAACACACTTATACTGGGGATGGAGGACAGGATGATCAGGAGTTAATTAAAGACTTTGAGGGGTAGAGGGCATGATTTAAGGCCAGAGATATACTACTTTCTTGCCAACATCAATGGTGAGCAAAGGATTATGGGGGCACAGCAAATGGGTGCGTTTCCAGAGACCTTGTGCCCTCATATGACTCTTGTAATGAGTTGCTATTTCTGCTGTGGGGTGATTACCACCCTACACATGCTAACATGATATAAGTGTCTGGAGAAGAGTCAGCTTTCTAATATTACACGTGTTGGCAATTATTTCACCTGACTCCCACCTCTGTTGTTAAAGAACAGGGGCATTTGGGTTGTTGTTAAAGGCAATGGGTCTCATGTTTAATTATGTGCACGTACAAGCATCTTTCTTAGTACAACATTCTTCTTATTGTCCAGCAGCTATTTAATAGAGATGTGCTACACAAGACAGATGCTTCGGTGAAGCGGACACTTGCTCAAATAATATACAGGTGCAATCTATTAAAAAAGAGGAATGAAGGAAAAGGGATAAAAAACCACACACACTACTACTCT
This sequence comes from Neolamprologus multifasciatus, assembly GCF_963576455.1. Classification (NCBI taxonomy): domain Eukaryota; kingdom Metazoa; phylum Chordata; class Actinopteri; order Cichliformes; family Cichlidae; genus Neolamprologus; species Neolamprologus multifasciatus. The sequence goes on along the minus strand of NC_140445.1, from coordinate 60,881,586 downwards.
CCTTCAGTTTTTAACAGCTGCATCATACATCTCTCTAGGGGGGCCCATGAAAAGGTGGTTCAAGCTACGATTCATCTTTGGTGGCATGTTTATTTTTATTTACACTTTCTGTCCCGCTATTTGACCATAATTTTATTTGCAACCACAAATATTGTTAAGGTCTGCTACACCTGCATATTCGCACATGCATCATAGAATTTTAAACATTTAACTTCCTAATGGCATCGTTATTAGGATATATATTGTGTAAAATCCAATACGAAAGCATTGAATTTAACGTTGGTGGATTGATAATGAGCTTGTAAATACAGTCATTATTTCAGTCTGCCATCCTTGTGTCAAGTTATACAATTTTAATTATGCGGCATTCCAGTAAGTGTAGCTATAGTCTTTGAAAAGAGAATTTGATACATGATAGAGAAGTTTGTTTCTTTTAAGTTAGATTCCCTCAGCGCAGAAAGAATATTTCAGGAGACTCAGATGTAAGTTTTAAAATCGTTTACTGTGTTTATGTGGTCCAAGGGCAAGCACATGTCTTTACCCTCCTAGGACCCAGCAGTTCATTTTTATTCCTCTGTGGTAGGACTGTACATCAAACACTGCTTATGCAATTTATCTGATTCCTTCTGTACTGCCAAGAGGATGTCCTGGGCTTTCCAGTGATGCCACATTTGTGGGGGTGTGGTTAAAAGGACACATTAACTTTCATTTCAAATAGGCAAGCATTGCAGCTTCATACATTTTTACAGATGTTATGTTTCTGTTGTTAAAAATCAAATAGTTTCATCAACGTGAGTCTTAAATGTGGTTTAGTAAGAATTCACAAATATACACTGATTTTAACCCTTTCAAAATAAAACCTTTATTTAGTGTCCTTCCTATTCATAGTGACAACAGGACTTAGTACCTCCCATTTTGAACCTATGACCATATTTCAGGAAACAGAAGGAGGCAGAACTAATTTTATTCAGAACTGTGGAGGGGGAGTCAGACTTAGAGCGTTCAGGAGATGAGGTGGAGGAAGAAGTTCAAACATTAAGAGCAGGAAGGTGACATCTTGGAGGAGTAGATACCAGCTTTCGAGGAGGCCGAGTAGGAACAACGTGATTGCATCCACCCTCCTTTATGAATAACAAATATTGTGTAAGCTCTGAAGTTGTGTGATTTGGTTTCCCTGGCATTAGCTGCTATGCAGGACACCGCCCTGTGAAGCGAATCAGCTGTTCGCCTACACAGGCTTTCTGTGGTCTCAATAGATTGAGACAGTCTTGTTGCACTCTCTGAAACAAAGGTCTAATTAATAATATATTGACTAAAAGTAGATTAGACTCAATCACTCTTTCAATTCAATTTCAACTCTACTGAAATTGGGTTGAAATCGTTTTTAACCTGCAACATGAAAACAGGTCAACACCAGCCACAACCACCGAGACTGGAGTTGCTGTGATTATATAAAACTGTAAACAGGCAACCAGCTTTTGAAGAAATTGTCAGAGAACACAACCCAAAGGGAGATACTCATCTCTGAAGGTAGCCGTAAAACTGAAAGCATTCTTTAGCTTGAAAGTTTATCTATGCTCATTGCACAAATCGATCGCCCTTGGATTCAAATATACTGGACAAAATCTTCAAGATCAGGCAGTCTATCAAGCTTGTACGTCCTACTCTGACCTTTGACCTCCTGACAGTGCTAAGTATAACTCCCCTGCCACAATGTTTCTGGCTCTGCCATACCATGTATGATCACTGTTAGTCTTACATGGTCTAACAGTCTGCCTTAGGTGACTTTTAGGTGTGCACAATACAGTTAAATCAAAAAGCTCAACTGTTATTTGTTAAAACAGTGTTTTAGTGTTCAGATGTCTGTCCTTCATCAAACTATTTTAATGTTAATGTAATAAAAATACATTTTTATAATAATGAAAATCAAACCAATAGTGTTACATTACATCCTATCATTCAGTGATGAGGAAAGAACAAATCTAATACAAGGAATATAAGATAAAAAAAAAAAAAAATAAATGTCAAAAGGTCAAAATCTGAAAGCCTTTTTTTCCTCTAGGTCTTTGGGGGTCTTTTTATTAATCCAATTCTGAGACTGTCCTCTCCCACTGATAGCTTTTCATACTCCAGCCAATCTTCTACTCACCCCTCCTTTAGATAAGGTATGTTGGAAGATTTTGCCTATACAAATAAAAATATCATGGACAGATACCAAAGATAAACAAGAGATTTTATCTAAACATCTCTATCATTTAGTGAAGATTTGTTTTTGTTTGAGGGTTTCTTTGTTCATAGGTAAAGGCATGTTAATGTGACACTCATTTAGCATGATTTAATTAGCTGTCAAAAGCATTTGAAGATTTTCTTATCAAAGCAGACACTGTGTCACTTTGAAGCAGAATTATTAAGCAGTTAAAACATAAAACAAACAAAATGAGAACTGATATTTGTCTTCTCCATTAAACTCTGTGCCAGTTTGAAATATCTTCCATCTTAGTAGTCTCCTCTCTCCCTTTACCTTATTTTCCCACCTTCACTTTCCCCTTCCATAGATAGTGGATATAAGGTTGATAAATGGAGCTAATTGTTTTATGGCATGGCTGGCCTGATGTTGGCAGTGCAATCAGGCTGAATGAGGAGGCCTTGGGGAGGCCATTACCCTTCCCATTGTTATAAAGGACAGGAGGACAAGGCTAGGCCAGTGCACTCTGGAGGGACTGGGTCACTGAGACACCCTCTGGCACTGTGCACTGCAGTAGCCTCTGAAACAGACTTATACATATCGTAGGTGCATGCCAACCTCTAGAATTAAATAAAGTTTGTACAGTTTAAAATGCCTTGCACTGACCTTAAACAGCATGATTTTACAACAGAATAATTTACCCAATTTTAATTTCACACACTTAGAAGTAAAATTTATGTTGGGTGTAAATTTAAAAAATGTGGAATTCATCGTTATTATATTGACCATGGATCAAGCGACTATTTAAATTGTGAAAGGGGTTGCTTGTAGCAATGTACGCACTTATAATTATCACCTGTTGTGGTCCCCTCTCATCACCCTCATCAATCTTGCTTCCACCCACAGTAGACAGCTGTTTTCAGCAAAAATAGCTCAAACTCCTATTATTCAGCCTCAGTGTGAGTAGCTGGTCAACACAGACATACAAGGGCCAAAAGCAGAGTAGTTAATGAATATAGACAAGACAAGATTCGAAAGAAGACTGAATATTTGACTTCTATCTATCAAGTAACCATAAACGCAACTACAAATCTGTGTTAATGACACTAAATCTAACGACTGTCTAAATAAACAGCTCTCTTTTTATTTTCTTACCAGTATTGGTTTCATATTTATACAGTAATACCTGTATCCCACCTCCATTACACATCATGATTTACACCAACTGGCTACTTTATCAGGTGAACCCTGTCAGCTGCTTGTTAGTGCAAATCTAATCAGCCATTTACCTGCTACTCAATGCATTTAGACATGCAGACTTGGTTAAGACAGCTGGCTAAAGTCCAAACATTCAGAATGGGGAGAAAAGTGGAAAAGTGGTTTAAATGAATTTAAATGTGGAATGGTTATTGGAGTCACATGGGGTGGGTAATTTATTGGGATTTTCCTGCACAACCCTCTCTAGGGTTTACAGAGAATGGTAAGAAACAGATAAATATCCAGCAGTTCTCTGAGTGAAAATGCCTTGTTGATGTTGGTAATCAGAGGAGAAGGACTTCAGTCTGATAGGAAAGCAAGGAAAGCTCAAATAATCACTTGTTAACAGTGTTGGGTAAGTTACTTTAAACTAGTAACTTAGTTACATTACTAGTTACTTCTATCAAAAGTAACTCAGTTACTTCAAGTTACTCGTTACTTTCAGAGTAACTAGTTACTAGGGAAAGTAACTTTGGTTTTACTCAGAATTCTCTTGTTAATGTGTTGCTTCCATAACTTTGCCAGTCTTCTAGCTTGCTTACTTGCCACAAGTGCACTGTGCCACCTACCAATAGAAAGGAAAACATAATGTGCACATTTCCACGAGAGAAATCCCACGTCTGATTCTATCCTAGCCTGCTTTTTACATCCAACACAAAAACTGCAGTCGTGGTGCTTTCGATTGTACTCAGAACTCAGAAATTCTGCCTTCTGAATAGGAAGATGTAGGTAACACCAGACTGCAGATGAGCTGCATACAGAGCTGGACTGGGACAAAAAAAATCATCCCGGCCCACCATTATAGGAAAAATCATAAAGCCTTTGAATGAAAACAAACGCTGTTGTGACAATGATGTACACTGTTCTGATGGTATATATGTATCAATCTATCAATTGTTTGTTGTAAGACTCAGATAATTATTTTTTTAAAAGTGAGACATTTTAAATGAGAATAAGAAAGTATTTCCTTGTGCCCCCCTTTCCCTTTTAATGCCCTACATGGACCCCTGGCAACACTTTGCTAGATCCGCCCCTGCACAGTTACCAGCTGTCAGCTACTTAGAAAAGGATCCTGGTGTTATTTGTCTCTCAGAAACAGTTCATAACTTCCCTTCAACTCATTCATGTTAACTAAAAGGTAAACCTGTTTCTCCATCACAGCTCTGATGATTCAGTAAGGACATCTCCTGGTTTCATCTTCATGTTTCCCTCTCACCAGATAACCAAATCGATATCATGACCAGCAGGTTTACAGCTGTGGCTCCAGCAAACATCAGCTGATACTAGAAAGTGATATTAAATAAATTCTAACAACAGCTGATCAAGCTTAAAAGTGCTACTGTTGTTTACCGCGACATCCGCTGGTTTCCTCTTTCTGGCGCAAAGTGGGCGATAAATAAACAAGAGAGAAAAGCCAATCAGCTGATCATTGATCAGTTTCATGATTGAAGTAGAAACAGGAGAGGGAGGGGGAGAGAATGAGAGGAGAAGAGGCAGCTGACAGCGTAAAGACACAGAATAAATCCACCTTTGTGTCTTTTTCATTGTAGCTGAAGTCCGGGACAAACTGTGTTCCTTTTCACCTCAATACGAAACGCGTAATATTTTCTCTGAATACGAGAGGACTCCGTTTTTTACAGGACGGTTGGCAACTCTAATAATTAACCTTATGAACAAAATAAAGTTCAACATCAGTAACATAGCACCCACCCAGCTGTATAGAAACTCCGTCATGCTAGCTAGTACGCAGTACGAAAAAGTCAGCATAACGAAAATAAACTCCACCTAAACTTGGTTCATATCTGACCCAGATGGACTGCAGGTTATAACTTCTTACCTGAAGTTCAGTTCACCTGACACTCTCGGACCAGCGGCCGCTTCGGGTCTCTCCTCTTGCCTCCCTTTTCCTTCATCCACCTGCTGCCTCCACCACTTGCTAATGTTATTGAATCTGTGGAAGCTCCGCGATAGCCACCACACGAAGTAACGAATAACGCGCCTATCTAAATCCCAGTAACGACTAACGCGTTCCCGGTTTTGGCATAATAACTAGTTACCGTGCTCGTTACCACAATAATAACGTAGTTACTGTAACGCGTTACTTAATAACGCGTTAGTCCCAACACTGCTTGTTCAAAGCAAGATTGGCAGTAGGGCAGGAGAATATCACACCTTGTCATCTGAGAACAGGAAACTGAGGCTTGAATTTGCACAAGCTCACCAAAATTGATTAATAAAAGATTGGAAAAGTTGACTGATCTGACTCGTCTCTGAAGAATGTTTCCAGCACCTTGCTGTGCCATGAGATTTAAGACAGGTGTAAAACCAAAAGGTGGTCCAACCTGGTAATAGCAAGATGCAGGTAATAAAGTGCCTGGTGAGTGTGTGTAATGCATTTGAAAAGTTCACAGGGCTTCACATCGAATGCCTTATACCAAAATGGCTTAATTTCATTTTTCACCCCAAAACTCCACACACAATATCCTGTAATGACAAAGTGAAAAAAAAGTTTGCTTGAAATTCTTGCACATGTATTAAAAATATACCAGCAGTGTTGGGAAGGTTACTTTTAAAATGTATTCCATTACAGAATACAGAATACATGCCCCAAAATGTATTCTGTAACGTATTCCGTTACGTTACTCAATGAGAGTAACGTATTCTGAATACTTTGGATTACTTAATATATTATCATGCTGTTTACAACTACATGAATGTACTATTGCTGTGATTTATTACTGTTACTGAAGGTCCGCGGCTCCGAACCATAGTAAAGGGACCTCTGGCTAATACGGTGGGTTCTCTGTCGGGCTCGTAGCCGAAAACTAGCTTCACTTTGTTGTCTGGGTCAACTTTGCTAGCGAGAGACAGAGAGAGGCGTTGAACGGCTGCTCCAACGGAACTTATTGTTTTTGGAGGAAAACACGAACACGGCATACAGTCGAGTCTTAATAGCTTACTTACAACTGGGCTCGTCAGGAACTCTTCTTGGCTGCAGTGGTTATTATTATATTTACATGCTTCCAGCTCCCGTTTTTGCTCGATGACAGCTCGTACTTTTCCTTTTTCTCCCTCTCTCGCTCACAGACACATAACAGGTATGGCAGTCCATTCTCCCTGCAGCACGGACTACACTTCCTATGATGCTACATTCTTTAGAGCTATACCGGTAGCATTCTGCCTATTAGCTTAGCACAACAACAAAAAGGCCTCTCTCACCCAGGAAACACAGAGAGAGAGAGAGCGTCACCCTGTAACCATGGCAACCGTAACGCTGCCACCTGGAACAACAGAACGTAGCTGTCAAACAAAACACAAACAGTCCTGACCCACCACAATGAAACAGGGAAGTACCGCCGTGTAATCCATTTATTTCAACAAAGTAACTGTATTCTAAATACCACCTTTTTAAACGGTAACTGTAACGGAATACAGTTACTCATATTTTGTATTTTAAATACGTAACGGCGGTACATGTATTCCATTACTCCCCAACACTGTATACCAGTGATAACAGGTTAATCAGGTTAACTCCAATCAAGTTGCACAAATGTCTACAGGATGCACCTGAGCTCAATTTTGAGCATCACAGCAAAGGCGTGGAATACTTACATACGTGTTATTTTCTTGCTTTTTTTATTTTTAATAAATTTGGCGAGAATTTCGAGTCATTTTTTTCACTTTGTCATTATGAAATACTGTGTGCAGAATTTTGAGGCGAACAATAAATTTAACTATTTTGGAAAAAGGCTGTAACATGAGCACAAAATGTGGAAACTGAAACATTGTAAATACTTTCCTGACATAAAGTGTGGTTGACACATGATTGCATTTCATCACTTTGAATCCATTTGTCATCTGGAGATTCTGGAGACTGCAGCAATGTAAGGTGGATAAAGTAACATCTAGATGAATGTCAGGTTTTCCTAGAAGAGCTTTGCTTCAGTGATTCTAATACAGTGATTTATCACTGTTTGTATGTATACATTAATTACATTTACAATGGATGTAATGATTGCAGCAGTTACCTATTTTCAAAATGACTAATATCTCTTACTATTTTAATAATATGAGCAAGGACAAATAAATATGCCATCAAAAACATTATACTCCGAATGTGAGGAGAATTTGTTTGGAAATACTTTTTAAGCACATTTCTTAAAAAGGGCAAACGTTGTTAAGACCGCATGCATCTGTAGTAGCAGGAGGTGGCTTACATTAAGAGATGCCTGAGTTCCCATTTATCATTTTTAAGCACATCTTGAATTGGAGCCAAAGAAATTCTGAAGGTAAACATCAGGTTTATAAAAAGTTTATACAGAGACAGAAAAGTTGGCACAGTGATAAAGAGAAGATGTGCGAAAGTAAGAATGAAATAGTTCTTTGAATAAATGAGGCCATGGAGAGATTTCTGGCAGTGTAGAATGCACAGAGCTGCATTCACCAGTTACACACCTCCTCATCACAGTCGCCCCTTTCTCACTGACTCATATATCATTCATGCGAGATTTAATGGAACATGTCAAGCTATGTGGTGTACAAAGATGGGTTCCTTGTGCTTATTTGGTTACGTGACCTGAAATATTCTTGTTGACGCCAACATCTGCTGATGTAATCTATTTAAATTGCAAAATGAAATCTAATATCTATATAAAATAAACAAAATATCTTAAATCATGGCAGTTTAAGTTTGTTTGTTTTTGTTTTTTTTGCAGATTACACCCATTACACTGATTTTGCCAGCTTTATGTGATCATAAACAAAAGCAGAGCAGAAATCCACTGGCGATAATATCATCATGATGCACTTTTGTTTTTCTAATAGACCCTGAAGAAAATCTTGTTTCTAGTTGTAGCACAAGTGTACGCACATTTGTCAGGATCACCTATATTAAAAACAATATTATAGTGTGTGTGTGTGTGAGGGAAGCTAAAGGTTATGAACATCAGTTAAAATGTTATGCTTGTTTAGTCTGAGTTATTCTATGTTTATTCTGTTCTGTTTCCATTTCCATTTCTAATGTCATGCTTTATTTACTTTCACGATAGCTTAGTGAAGCTGACGTTGAGTGCTGCGTCTTACAGGGTTGACGATGATCCTCGTGTCAGCACCGATAGCAGAGTGCTAAGTGATACTCTCCTAACTGTACAAATTAAGTTGAGATGATGTCTTATTGGTGTCTGTCAAGAGTGAGTCACCACTTTACTACTTCAACGCTCAAGGTGATTTCAATAGTGCTGAAAAACAAAATGCAAGGGCATTTTACTACACAGTGAGAATCTCTGGCTTCCTTGACACTGGATTTTTTTCTTGCTTTAAGAAAGCTATTAAGTGAAGATTTCCTGTTCAAGTCATTTTGCTTGCAAAAGAATATTTTTATAGGAGTTGTATATTGATTCCCCCCCCCCAGTCTCATTTTGGAACTGCTAATAACAGTTGTGCAACAGAAATATTTTTTCTCTGCTCCTGTCAGTAGACTTCAAAACAACTGTGTGAGATCCAACAGCTCAGTCTGAATAGTAATTCCACTGCCAAAATACAGCATCTGTTGGCAGCAAGTGAAAATGCTTCTCTTTCAGTTTATAGCCAGTCTGATCTGAGGTCAGGTGTTGCATCACCTAGACTGTAAAGAATATGACCCAGACTGTAGACGAGACCAGGGACAATGAGGTTTTTGGAGTGATTTAACACTCGTCCCTAACCCAAACACAATCATACTCCCCACTTTATAGTGGAGCTTCGGTCTGAAGGAGTAAAAGTGGTGGCCCTGGAATTTAATTTAAATGTCTGCTGAAACTAGTGTCTGCTCAAGTGGAAGAGCTGGTCGTTTGATGAAGATTATATGTGAAAATTATATTCAAAGGTATGAGAATTAGAAAAATGAACTACTTTAACCTATTATCAGTACCTGAGTCTGTGTGAGTGCATCAGCAGAATGTGAGCCAAGGTGCCGATAGCGACACACTTTTGCTCAGGGCTGGTATTGGAACATTTTTAACCTGAATCACAGAAAGAGTGTTTGTGTTTCCTGTTCTTTATTTTGGGGTTTCTACTGACATTTGCATCACTGATCACTGTTAAAACATAACTTTGTAGTTCTATAATGCTATCAGAATCTCTTTGGGAACCTAAAAAATGATGGGTAATGTTCAGCATATGTAAGTTAATCACCAGCACTCTTTTCATCACACAGTGTTTTGTTCCCATGGTTACAAGAATACAAATTAGCTGGCTGCTCTTAGCATTTAACAGCAAATCTACACTGTTTCTGACATGCCTGTTCCTTTTAAACGCTTTCACAGAGAAAAAATTTTCTCCTTTCCAGTTTTGTTCACATCCTCATGGACACAGAGCCGCCACACATCGTGTCTGACTTGAACAGTGGTAATCATTTCCCTAATGGGAGTGTTAGCGATAAAGCATTACAATGTAAGACATTAATATAATCACTTTATGTATGTTTGCAAAAAATTAATGCAACATAATACCGATCCTAAAATCATTAATCACAAACTCTTCAATTATCTTGATGATAAGAGGACGGAAAAATAAATAATACATGCTTGCCTCTTTATGTGTACTTACGCAAGCATGTCTTTTGATGTGAGTTTGTCTGAGAGATACGACAGAAGAACTGAAGAACATTTTTTAAGGAGGTGGAGCACATGTCATGACTTTGAGATGTTTTTTTTTATGAGAAAACAAGAATGTAACAATAAAATGCTAGGCTTCTGTCCATGTCCTCTTAACCTCTTAAGCCCCAAGGGGGTTTCTGAGTTTCCTGCTCGAAAATGTAATGCCCAAATTTAATTGATTATTTCTCTGCAATTACAAACTCTGTCCTTACAATCTTGGTATCAAAATAAAGCTAACACTTGGGAAATTTCATCAGAGGTTTAAATACTGAAGCAGATATTACTGTGTCAAAGTTACTGAGACTGGAACACAGAAAAAGTAAGTAGATTTTATCCTCGCCTAATTATTTAATTATTTATTATGGGCTAACCAGCCCATCTTTAGCGGTTACACGAAGTCTGAAGAATTTCTGGTTCGGTTTTGTTTGTTTAGCGGACTTCTGCGCATTTACGTAACTGCTCGTTTAATCACGGCTTGTTTTCGGTGTGTTTGGTGGTTGTAGAAATGGTTTATGTGACATTTTAGCTGAGAATTCAGAGGTTTCTGTGGATACCACACATGTCTGGACTTATATTTCTCAACCCGCGTTATAACCGATTAAACGTGATCTCCTCCTTTTTGCCCCCAGTACCGGGGGCGTGGGGCTTAAGTGGTTAATAAGGAGCAATTTCTGCTCATATAAGTCATTTACTTATCTGGCACATATTTGAAATGAATTATTTTCTAACTTTTATTCTTTTATACATCAGAATCCATCCACTCATCCGTCCAACCAATGTAAGATTGCAGCAATTCTATTGTAACTGTCCCAATCCGTTGAGCTATGGTCATTGTTATTACTGCTTACGGTGACCCCAGTTCTACTCCAGTAGATGCAACACACAAAGTGATGATGGTGTCAAGACAATGGAGACCACTTTTTCTCACTCAAACAGTGAAAGAGCTGAGTTCCTTCCAGTTGATGCTACATATTCAAATCAAGGCCCCAGTTTCTCTCACTGCCCTATTGTCCAATCATTGGTGCAAACATAGTTCATCAGTTTCACAATGGCAGTAGATATAAAGGTTTTTCAGAGGGCAATCAGCGCCAATGGAGCTCCTTCACGCTTTGGTACACCCTTGTCTATTAGTTAACCATAATTGTCTCGTACTTCTCGTAAGTTCCCATCACCATTTGGCTTTGAAAATTCCCAGTGAAAAAATGAAAAAACAAATGAACAAATAACTCCCACAACAGACTTCCCAAATATGTTAAATTGCAGCAAAAGAATAATGAAGACTGCTCAGGAGTTTTTTTTCATGTAGCAGACTGAAATAATAGACTCCACTTACACTGTGGCTATTACTCACTGAAGAGACGTGATACTCCTTGTTAGACCTTTGGGGTTTTTGTTTAAAGAATAAACTGTAATTTTTCCTCCACGCGCTCTGTTGTGCTGTGTTTGCGGTTGAGGAGTTACACCAACAAGAGAACCTCACAGGATGCAACCAAGCAATATTTAATAATATGTCTGTGTTTAATCATTACACTTCATGTTTCAGCTTTTCCTGTACACTTGGTTGTGTTTTCAGCAGAAAATGCAACACCAAGCCTTCATCATTTGAAAAGTCACTACTCTAAGAAGTGACACTTAACACTTATACAGAAGCAACTTGCCATTCAAAAAAAAGCCACACCATACTCTATTTGCCCTTTTCAACTAAATGAGACCACATTTTGTAAACATGATACTGCATTTGAAAGAACCAAAAACATAATAGAATTTCTCAAAGGAGCTCTGGCTGGTCGTCAGAAAGAGTATATCTCTTATGGTCTATGGCAGCGGTCCCCAACCCCCGGGCCTCGGACCGGTACCAGTCCGTGAGTTGTTTGGTACCAGGCCACGAGAGTTGAGGCTCAGGTGTGAAATGTATGGTTTTCAGGGTTTTTATCGGTTTTCAGCGTTATTTTTGTTATCGTTTTTATCGTTAACTCGATTTTCTTGGGTCTTTTCACGTGTGTTATGAATAAATCTTCTTTTTTTCGGTACCGGTACTAGTTTTATTTTGTTGTATTTACCTGCGACACCTTAAAGGCCGGTTCATGAAAATATTGTCAGGCATAAACCGGTCCGTGGCGCAAAAAAGGTTGGAGACCGCTGTTCTATGGTAACTCCCAACACTGAGATTCATTCGCAGGATAACAAAACACTTGGACATCCAAGTACTGCTAAAAGCAGCACAGTCAGAGTCAGGAGAAGAGTAATAACATGATCCGTTTATGTTTAACATAAAGGAATTCATTACAACAGCATTTTCTTTGTCAGCCAAGTTACCAGCAGCTGTCAAGCCATAGGTACAACAACAATGAATTTCCCCAGAAAATATCTGTATTATGTTAGCGGGTAGAGGTAATTATCAACGGTTCCTCTCCCCGTAGAGTTACAAGGTGGCTGATCTGACAGATGGATTGCTGTGCTCTGCATATCTGTGTTGAAAGCATTGATCTCAGGAATTAATGCCGGCCCCAGGGGAGTTAGTGGCAGTCAAGTAGTGTTTCTTTAATTATATATTTACATCAGGCAACTATCTCAAAAGGTGCTGACACATTTACTTTGTTTCACCGGTTACTCAGAGGGGAAAAGAATATCCTTTCAATAAATTAATCTGAAAAAAGAAAAATGACTGTTGTGGCTTTCTCAAATGATTGCATTTCATTAAGTCTTTTTAAAAAATATTTATGGAGTCTTATTATACCAAACCACATAGAATTTATGGTGCCAGGTGAAAACTCAGCACTGTGGTAGCATCAGTAAGGCAATATCAAATTACTATCCTACTCTATTCTTGTAATCAGAAAGGATATGGTACTCTTTCCCATCTCACACTGTTCAGAAGAGGAACTGGCAACAAGGTTCAACACCTTTCTTAAATTAAGACACCGAAGAGAGTTGCTTTCTGTCCACAGGTGTAATAATGTAGAAAGTGGAAAATTGAAATTGAAATATTACACAGATGCAAATGTAAAGCATAATTTTGAAATTACATTCCCTTCTGAACTCTGTACTCATAGCATAGAATAAGCTAAATCAATATTATATGGTGCTTCAATGACAACAGTGAGTTTGACTGCATTCTGAACATGCAGCTTCGACAACGTATTAAAGTTACAGATAAAATTAAACTGATGTTAGAAAATACAAGGATAAAATCAGACTATCAAACAAAAAATATACATACAGCGAATGTAATGAAAGATGACAGATGAAAGGCAGTTGCATGTGGACTGATAGTAGTCATCAGGACCAAGTGTAAAATTTTCAACTTTGTGCTTACTTCAGTTTCTTGTGATGTGACTATATACATTCAGAGCAAAATCAACCCTGAAAGGGTGCTAAAGGCAAAAAAACAACACGATTGGCACAGTCCTCACCTCGCCTAGCATGATTTAATGCCACTAATAACATACAACAACAAATAGCTACACAACAGCCCAGTCCAACTTGAGGTGTAACAACAGAATGAGCTCTGAATCAGGTCTCAGAAATTGTTTTGTTCCATCCTGATCTTTGATCTCTGCTTTGATAACCTTGTTTTGCTCTCTGGGGTAAACTTCACATGCTGGTTTTCCAGCATGGTGCATCACCGCAAGGTACATGTGAAGGATTAAAGATTCATGAAACAAATGATTCTAAACAAATGTGGAGTCAGTATTGTGTTTTTGAACTTACACCCACAAAGTTTGTAACTCTGTCAGAATGGATTTATTTCACAGGACTTTAAATGGCTAAGGACAGGTGGTGAAGATACACAAGATGTCCAGAAGTTCTATGACCTCTATGTGGACTTTTTAACACAGTCTTCTCAGAGTTGGTGATCAAACGTCACATGGAGAACTTCCTGTAGAAGAAAATAATCTTGTAATGCTGTGGCACATATAACAAGAAATATAGCACCCATAGTAACATGTAGGCTGTGATAGTGTCTATCAGTGAAAGGGTCCTAGTTTGATACAGGCCAAGTCTTCAGCATATGACTCTTCTTGCACAATTTTAATTATGATGTGCTCTGAAAGAAGCCGTTTAGATGTGCATGCTTTATAGATAGGTGCCAACTCTCACAATCCATGGTCTCTCCCATCTGAATATGTGCAAAAAGCTGTGCATATAAAAGAGATGAGAAATGAATCATCTCAACGCTGACCAGAATGAGTACTTGGAGGATCCAAGCAGTTTGAGAGAAGTATGATTTAGGGCTGGATCTTGGCATCTATGTTTTAAAATGAGATTCTGAAGATTCTCAGGTGGACTGATTCAGGAAAGAAGGTTGATGGAACACATCTTCAGCAAGGAAGATGCAGTGGGGCCTTAAAAAGGAGATATATCAAAGAAGTCAAAGCAAGCCAGAGAACTATTACTCTATACATAGTCCTCTCGTTAAATTGTAATAGACCATTTATAACAAGATCATGTTGTGCTGGAAAGCTGTCAAAATCTGTCATGTATGGATAGGTAGAATGACTGGGCCACTCTGCATTCCCAGATGGCAGAAAGTGAAGACCTTCCAAAGTATCGTTGGTCCTGTGAGGTGGTGGATTTGCAATGAAGCTGCATGAAGGCATTAGAAGTGCTTCATAATAATTCTCTTTGATTCCTCAGTACTGGTGCTCTATCTTTTGAGCTGATGAGTAATTCAGATCTGTTACGAAAAATGGGTTGCAACGTTTTCATTTACTCACAGGATACTGGCGAGAGCCATGGGTATCAATGTTAGCAACATTTGGGGGAAAACAGTATCTCACTGGATTGAAACATGGCGTATGCCCTGTAATAAACAAAGGTAGCTGAAAAGGTGATTTCTGTATTTCATCTCACAATAGGTCCTCCTGCTGGGCTGTCTGTATGTTTTCACATATTTTAGCCTATTTCTCAGCAGAGTTGAGTGATATTGAAATGAGATTAAATTTACAGTTGTATCTTCCTTCAGTAGTACCAACCAAAGCTTCTAAAGCATCTGCCTTTGCCTTTGTAGTTCCTTTTTATGGACAGCATCCCTACAGAAGTTTCCAGCTAATGGTAAGCATGCTTTTGCCACTTTGGCATTAGCCCCTGGCTTTTGCAGCTGCAGCACTTATAGTCAATCCAGGACCTTGACTTCAGAGCTGATAATTTTGACTCCATGATGCAGGTAAGTGTTATATAAGCTAATGATCTGCAGTGTAGATACTGATGTGTGGTGACAGTTGCCGTAGTAACATGCATTACTTTGTCTGCAAATTTACATGTTTTCACTTAACTGTCTTTCCCTCATCACACTGTTCAGAAGAGGAATTGACAGCAAGGTTCAACATCTTTCTGGCCATTAAGACACTGGAATAATTACTCTTTTTCCACAATTTAATAATGTGGAAAGTGTGAAATGGAATTAAAAAAAGAACACAATTACAAGTGTAAAGAATAATCTTTAGATGACATTTCCCATGTAATCTGTAGCCACAGCATAGGATAATCTAAACTGATATCATTTAGCACAGCTGCAAAAGTAAGCTAAGCATGTGGCTTCAGCTTGCTAAAGTTACAAATCAAATCGACTACTCGAGATGCTAAACGTATAGCTGTGTCAACACTATTGGCACACTCACTTTGAAAGTCCCCAGAGTAATTTCTCATTTAGCCTGACCTTCTGTAACTTATCATAAATTTGTCATACTCATCATCAGTTTTTGGCAGGAGCCTGAAGGATTTAAGGCATCTTGCTCATTGGAAAGCATGGGTCATATCATATAAAGATACGGGTCATATCTTTAGCAAATATTAAAATGCTGGACTTGTCCAGAGTGAATGTAAAGATGGACCGAGAACAGTTTGTAATCAGCAAAAACAGGGGTAACTATGGCTACAGAGCCTTACATGGGCGATTGAGAGTGCTGTCAATGTAAAAGCTCGTCTGAGTAACTTGCTGGTTCTTGCCGTAAAAATATCAAAAAAAAAAAAATCCTGAAGTTATCACAACTTACAATTATTCTTAACATATTTTCCCACTTGGAAATCCAAAATAGAATCTTTGAATATGAAATATTGCGTAACACATTTCTTCTGGTCTTTAACATAAATTATAATTCAATGAGCGGTATGAAAGCAAGTGATATGTGGCACAAGTTTTACCTGTTGAATAATTGATAATAGTGTTTGCTTCTATTAATTGGCAGAAGGGAAGGTAATACTGATTCCTCTGAAAGACAATGACCAGTGGCTAAAGATAAGCCCTCTCAGTAATTACTATTGACATTGCCTTAACGGAAATCCATGAAAGAGTTCCTATGGGGTATCGGGTATTGGTCTCCTCCCTTAACACTTGTACAATAGTAGAAAAAAAGACATAATACCAATTCAAGCGAGAGACATTTTTAAAAAAAATTTATTGAAAATATGTCATTGTACTTTAACCTACTCTAACTAACTGTTCTAAAAATTTCAGTACAAGTGCCCAAAGTTCAGATACAATAAATTATACACAACTGAGCATATCTGAGCATAAATGTCAGTTTTAAAAGTGGCAAATATAATCTATGCTCAGTACCGGACATATTTAAGTGTACAGATACAGATAAGTTTTAGATAGCAATGACGTATAAATGTCTATGTAGTGAGCAATCTTTTCTCCGTTCAGCATTTGCTCAGTTCACCTGTTTTCCCCAAACATCTTGATTATCTTATTTGATGAAGATACTCCTATTTCACTAATGTGGCAAAATCAACCTAACAACGCAGGAAAAACAGGTGAACTGGAGTTGTTGCTTACTTCTAGCTAAAATACTTTACACTGACAGTGATTCTGGGAAAGCTAAACCAACCCGGAGTATTGACAGAGACATTTGCACAGATGATTAAAAGGTAAGGACAGGAAGGGACAGTAAAACTATAGCGATCGATGAGTATTGTATGGTTTGAAGATGGATACAAACCTCTGGTGGACGCTTAACATTGACAAAGGGTAATGAGATCAAGGGTTATCACAGACAACTGACAATAACAACAAGTGGCAAGATTAATAGGCCAAACTCCAGAAGGTAGGAAACAGTCTCCAGAAAGGCTGCTTAATTAGCTTATATTATCATCATCATATGTAGCTCTGGATAAATGGCAAGGGTTTAACAACACGTACTCTTCACCAAAGAATAGAAAAATGAAGACCGGATTAATTCCTTATCAGCTTACATGTGTTGTACTCACTTGTATGGAGTCCATCTGGAGTGTTTGGTCATTATGTTGTTAAATTTCTGCTTAGATGAGCAGAGCATCCTCTCAGCTGAGCTTTAGGTAAGCTACACAGCCCACCAAATGATGGAAAACTAGGAGCCAGTGAAGTGAAGTGACTCATATCACATTCAGCTGAAGGGCCCTTTCCTGTCAAGCTTGATTTACCATCATCTGTCATCCTGTGGAAATAGGTAATGCTACTTATTCTACCAAATATGCATGTATCAGAGCAGGTGACAGAACATGATTATCAAGGCTTGCTATGAGACATCACAGTAGCATTTGCTTGCCCTATAGTATTGCTCATATCGGATGCAGTATGACTGCACTGGGCAGCTGGGCAGGCATTTTAGGCAGATGTTATTGACAACTGAGTGAGCTAAGCTAAAGCGATATTGTTCGAGCATTTTTCTTGATTGTGTTTTGTTTATGTTTGCCTTTTGGACCTACACCATTAACTCATTGTCCCTGTTATTATCTGCAATAACACTACCTTGTGTGAGGCATATGCTTCCATCAAACTCTCATTAACCTTGTGTCTGTGTATGTCCTGCGTGGTGAGATTACTCACTGAGACTCCCCTCACAACGGAGTGGCCATTTACAGCTCAATGATGATTAACAGTCCAAACAAACAGTTGCCCTACAGGCTCGGCTCAGACAACTGCAGACATGCAACATGATCCTCAGGTGGTTGAGGAAGCAAAACAATATTTCTACATTTAGGTGATCAAAGCGGAGAGATGGCATTCACTTGAACTCACCAAGTATCTAAAAAAACAAACCTAGAGGATGTGAAGAAGAAGAAAAGAATCAACATTTTTGAAATAGCTACATTACATGTGAGAAGACTGACACAGCCCCTGCATCTTAAAGACTGAAATAAATGGCTTGTTTCATTTACTACGGTCAGCACCTCCTAACCAATAATCAACCTGCATTTTTTGCAGTTTTGCATAATTCTCCCTACAACCCATAATATAGGCTTATTAAAAAATCTTTTGCACAGCTTCATACATATTGAATACATTAATAGGTTTAATGACTTTAACTGTTATAACTCCCAAACTAGTAGTCACAGAAAACAACAAAGACAAAAGAAAGCTAACTTTAAAATTTGATTTAAAAAAGTCACTATGCAAGTTATGTACAGATCCTGAAAATTATTCATGAGTTGGTGTCTCTTCTAAGGTTTAGACCAAGTTATGCCGGGGAATGTCATCTCTCATATCGTAATGATGAAAGCCTGCTCTTTTTAATGTACTATATGTGCCTACAAATTATGAAGTAGAAAAAAAGCCACACTTTTATTATAGTTTAGCCTTTCAGTAAGGGACATGAAGGGATTTTGAAGTCAGGCAAGAGGATGAATATGAAAATCAGGTGTGTGGTCCAGGTGCTGAGTATAGATAATACTTGTGTGGCAAATAAAACCTTGCATTTTCAGTGTGCTTTGGCCCAAGATGGCACCCTCACACAACTGGAACTTTTGGCAATGTCAGTGGCAGTTTGTTTTTATATAGCACGTTTCATTGTACATAAACTCAGTGTGCTTAACGCAGAAGATTAAGGCATAAAACCTCTGCAGGTTTACAGTGCCTTAAGGCAGCGAAAACAGCAAAACTTAAAAACACACACACACACAGCTGTTGAGTGTAGGCCTCTGTTTTGAGTCTGATTTTAAAACCTGGCATGGATGTCTCATACTCCCCATACCTGTAAGGACTCGGGCTGCTGCTTTTTGCATGTGTTAAAGTCGTCCTACTGATTTGGAGAATCCTGCAAATAGACTGTTATAATAGCCTAACCTGAGTCAGTGGCTTTTTTAATTGAGAGAAAAAGTTCTGGTGACCTTCTTGATGGGATTATCAAATATTATGTAATAATTTCATCTCATAAAATCTTATATATGAGATTAAATATATCTAATCTCATAAAATGTTTTGAGACATTCAGGAATTATTGACATCAGCTCAGCTCTTTAGTTTGTGATGTTAGCTTAGATCATCTGAGGAAAATGATGGGTAAACTGTGTATCATCTGCATAAGAACAGTAGGACATAATGTGATTCTTTATTACAGCTTCATGTAGGAGTATGTAAAGGTTTAAGGTTAAAGTGTTTTGATTATTTGCTCTGAATTTTATCCCTCAGACACCTCTCCATGATATATGGTGTAGTCTTACCCCAGGAGATGAATTCATGGCATGCCGGTGAATATTATCAAAGGAATGAAAAATGACCACATGCCTAGTCTGGCTCCTCTCCCGACACACTGCCTTCAAGCTTAGAAACTGTGGACTGCTTGGTCCTCGCTGGAGGCCCAGCTTTTAAATTTGTGAAGATCTTTCACATGGAATTTGGGTTCATTTAAAAGAGATGTTTTCCTCTCTGTCTAAATCTGTACTGAGGAAACAGAATAGGACTTATAGTGGAAGTCTACATAGAAAAGCCTGTGAACAGGCACTGAATGCAGGATTGGCCCGATTTTAATCAGGTCAGCTTTTTAATCTGTGTGGATATGTTTATAAATGTTTGACCATATTTTGCCACCAGAATTCAGACAGTGAAAGAAGGATCAGCCACATCTTCTGGTAGATGAAACAGACACAAAAAATAGTGGAAAGGCAAACAATAGCGCATTTTCACCAGTTACTGCAAACTAAATGAATCGGCCATGCTCCAAAGAAAAGCAGTCTATAGCCTAAAGGATGCTCGGAAAACATTGCCAGTTTTTGTAGCCCTTGAATTTACATTTCACAGAGTTTCCATAAAACGCACCGCTGTTCCACAGTCAATGACATTTCCTCACATTTGGATTATCTCCTCTCTCATGATTCACAGATGGCCTATGAAGAGGTCCATTAACACTAGCCAGAGAGAACGAAGCTGAGATGAGTTTTAAATGCAATATGATGGAAAGCCATATATTTTCATCAAAGGGCAAGGTATAGAAGGTCAACAACTGCACAGCTACTAGTGAGTCTACCTGCCCTTTTAGGTGAAGTTTCTAAGCAAAATAGAAACCAATGAAATTAAACCACTTATGCCACACCATTTCAGATTTAAATTGATGTTGATAAATGGGGTGAGGTCTTTCAAAATGGTGAGGTCTTTGTTTGCATTCATTATAGGTCTAATAAAGTTTGGTGATGTGTCCACAAATGATTAATATTTGTTTTAATTTCATTCAAGCTCTGAGTTAGCACACAGAGTTAAATATTTAATGTTTTCAGTGAATATTTATAATTGAGCTGTGAGAGAGTAATTGGTTGGAGCACAATGGCCCAAATCTTCTTTGTGTGTAAGCAGGGACAAGCACACATTTCACCATCTATTTCAGAAAAGACAAAAGCAGCACTGAAAAAAGTGAATGCAAGTCTCAACGTAGTGAATGCGTATTATGTGTGTGCCTAAACAGGACGTCATCCACTACTACTATGTGTTTGCTGAACTTCAGTGTTATAAAACTAAGGGCCAAGCACTTTAATACATGATTATAAACATTACATCATCCCATGCTTATTAGCAACAAAACATAAAATCTATGGATATGTAGCATCTATATAAACACCACATGCTGTGACACAGGTCAAACAATAAAACACGATTACTTTTTTGAGATGTTTTGCTAAACAAGACAGATGCATTTGATATATTAAACAGAAGGGTACTAAATTGTGCATCTTTTCAGAATATGTTGAGAAAGGATGGTCTTTGAAATCATTTTGAAAATGATCACTGACATGTCATTCTGTGGCAAATACAAGTTTTATTATTTTTCTTTTACACTGGTGGAAGTTCAGCAGAACCATAATGAAACAGATCTGATGGAAGTAAAACCTTTGAGATGAGCTGACTTCACACTATAATTTAAATTTATGTCAAACTGCCCTTTTAGTCCAAGGTTAAAGGAAGCAAAGGAAAATGAAGAAAATAATAGTCTATTGTCTTTTCAGAATGATAGGTGGCAGGGCAAGGTGACACAAAGTATTACTGAGCTTTAGTCAGAACATTGAACTTGGAATGCTTCTGTATTACACCACAAGTCAGATTTTTCACATTCCACCACAGTTAATTTTAAAATCAGTAATCAAGATGTTATTGAAGTGCAGACTCTCAGCTTTAATTCAGTGGATTTAACAGGAAAATATTATATTAACTCCATGGATATTACAGCCTCAGGCTCAAACGTAGGTGGGCAACTGACTAACAGGCTGTTTCACAAGCAAAATAAGTATATTCCTTCATCATTTCATGACAAAAATAAATAAATGGTAATACAAAAAATCCGACAAAACATCTGGAGTTGACTGATCCAAGTCAAGAACATGCTTGAAGGGGTAGGTGTGTAATATTCGCCAAATTATAATACTAAATATATTGCCAATATAAAAAAATGTAAATCAAACAAATTTCTGATTACTGGTCTTGTATTTTTTCATGATCAAACACATAATGAGCCATAGAATATATTACACTACTGTGCAGAAGTTTTGAGTCGTGCATGATTTCTTTAAATTTCGCTATGGGGGAATGGTTGCAACAACCTTAATTGGCAAACATGCAGGGCAATATAGTATATATGGCAATACTGAGTTTGGACAGTTCTGATGATTTTGACAGTCAGTGTTTAATGTGATTACTGTCATTTTTCAACACAACTTTTTTTAGACAAACTTGCTTTTCAATAGTCTTCAGGAATAGTTCCCCACTCTTCTTTCAACTCATCCCTTTTCTATCCAGGTATGCTCTCACTGTATTTGCATTGTGCTTAGGATCATTTTCATGCTGAAAAATGAACCTAATACAAACGCTTTCCAGATGGCATTGCATGCTGGATCAAAATCAAACTTTACTTATCTGAATTCATAATTCCATCCATCTCTTAGGTTCTATATTAGGTCTTTATTGTTTGTTTGTTTTTTTCCTAATTCTTAAAGATGTGACTTTCAGATATTAGTCGGCTGCTGTAGATAGGTTTTTAGACCTGCCACTTCTTTTGTTGCCCAGTTTCCTCCTCTTTTTAAGGACGCACTACATATCATGTTAAGCTATGCCAGGTTTTTTGACTACTAGTGCTTTGTGAATCACTTTGTTGGTGTAACAATACTCTTTTATGACTGTCAAACTGTGTTATCTTTGACATTTTTTGTGAATTCAGCTAAAGAAATTGGTACAAACTATAAGTGCTTTGTCATGGTCTCTGCGTCGTTGACCCAGGGTTTTGAGTTTTGGGGATGTTTTGTAGTTTTTCTCATTTTTTAAAAAATATCTTAGTACTATAGTTCTGTGCTACTGTTTTTAGGTTCATTCAAGGTAAGACGAGTCGTGTGTTTGAGCTCCATAGTCTGCTGTTTAAGCTCTGTATTCCTTAGTGCCTGTGAGTTTTATTATCTATCTTTCTGGCCCATGACTATGTTAGTTTGTCCCTGTTTCCAGTCTATGTTTCTCATTGGGTTATGTAACCTTTAGTAATCATTTTGTGTTTCATTTCTGTCTCCCCAGTCAATCATGTCTCTGTGTTTGTTTACAGACTCTAACTTCGTCAAGTTCACTTCTTAGTCCTTGTCTCAGTGTTTGTTACTTACTGATTTATTTTGATAGTTCCTCGTCTTCTGTGCGTTGTGTGTAGCTTTGATTCCCAATGTCTTGTTACTCTGATTCAGTTCAGCGTTTCCTAACTCCCTAATTACCTGCTGTGTATATATTGTCCGAGTTGCTCTTTGTTCATTGTGTCCTCTCTGTGTAGCCCCTTATGGTTGTGGCCTTCCTTGTAGTTTGGTTTCCCTGAAGGGTCATAAATCTGTTTTTCTGTGTTTTCTGACTAGTGTTATTGTTGTATCTAGTTTAAGTTAAATTAAACTGCTTTTTACCTGTCATATTTCCTGAGTCCTACCTTTGGGTTCTACCCATGCCTGCTACACATCCACCCTTGACATTTTTTTTTAACAGACTATTAGTACCAAAGTGCCTGAAGATCATATTTAAAATGGATTGTTTGCTCAGTTGTATTGCATGTCCTCACAACACTGGTATCCTTTGAGTTAGGTGACTTTTTATGCTTGAATAATTCATAGAAAGATGTAACATGGTCAAAAAATGCCATTCATCTGATAATGGTCAGGTGCAAGGATTGTGGCTGAAAATGAGTGAAATTACAGACAATATGAAAAGAAAAAGTTTGAAAGACATTCAGAAATCCTGGAGAACTATTGCACAAGACTTTAAAATTACAAGAAAGTCTGTTTTTATTTGGAAGCCAGTGGAATGACTGGTGATTCAACACTTTTGTACCAGAAAGTATGTGTATTTTGTTTAAATTCATATTCTGCGATAAACTGATTTATACGATGTCCTAAAATGTACACCATAACTTCATTTTATGTGAGTCACAGAGAAAAAAGGTCAGAACTGAGAAAAATAAAGAATACAGGGACAGAATGGGGTCAGCTGGGGTTTTTAATATCAACCTGAGATCTGCCAGCGAAGCTAAAACTGAATTATTGAAACAACGGTTTCAGTAGCAGTTACTGATTGAGTAGATTATCAGTTCGCTGATGAATTGAATAGATTATTATCTTTGCCATTACTAGAGATTCCCCAGTGGCATTGATGCTTGCAGTCTCCTTCTATATCTATTGTTACATCTAGAGTCTGTGATGGAATGCTACAACAGCACAATACCATCTCATGTAGCTTTTATTTATTAATCCACACAAGCTTCAGTCACAATAATGCACCCGGGGTTCTTGGGTTTGACACCCACTCTTGAGTCCACTAACTACATTCTACTGTTTGCTTATTTGTTTGTTTGTTTGTTTTTACAACATCACTCCCTGTCAGAGTTTCCAGGCTTGGTGTATGCTTTGTCCACCAGTAAAACCTTTACTTTTTTTTAATTTACTATTTTCCCGTTTATTAACTAAGTTTGACCTTAGTTATGTAGTTATATAATGCATGCTTCAAAAAATGTAGGTTTTGATCTAAAAAAGGCATTTCATTGGCTAAAATATTCAGTCTAATCTTGTATTAAGATATTTCAAATTATCTAGACTAATAGTAACACAGTTTTTCTACTATCCCAGAGATTTCCTTCAAGCAGTCAATCGACCTCATGTATTCCTCTGCTGTACTTAAAATGACAGCAAGAATGATAAGGACTGAAACTCGGCTACCATGCATGCCAAGCATGATCAATGTCATTGATTTTATTTTGTCTCGAAGGACCAGCTAGTATGCCCTCAGGCATGTTTTCTTTTGCTTTGCAGGAAATTTCCGAGTCAGTCCAGATATGTAGCTGCAATTCACTGACCAAAAAGTAGCAACAGAACTGCAGGGTTAACCAGCTAACCGAAAACAAGTTCAAGCAGAGCATGTCTAATAAAACAATGGCAAGCTGGGTGCCATCTTTATTTTTTTTATTTGATTTTTTTTTTATGCTCTATCCAATGTCCAACTAATATCAGAGGTAGGTTGGTACTGGTGTGATCTTTTGCACTGTGACTATACACAGCTGAGATGTTGCATGACAGTTCATTATTGTGCATTACATTGATAGGAGTCTATTATATGGCAGATTCTAAAGGGCTGTCAACCTGAATCAGGCTACTTAAAAAAAAAGTCTCACTTCATCATTTTTTTACCCGAAGACACAAATGAGCAGCTGGTAAACTACCGGTTTCATAGGCATTGCACATGGGCAAAGTGGTTTTAGCATTGAAGGAAGAAAATTCCCTCTGAGTATGGGTCTTTAGGGCATTTTCTGCCCTTTCTTGCTTTCTTGGAGAGCAAAGAATTACAGATTAGCCACACCTCTCGCAACACACTGAGCAGAAGTGTAACACATTGCCTTTGTGAAGCGGTGAATGAAGGTGAGAAGGCAATCCATTTTATACATGCAAAAGACAGGCTTTTCTAGCCATGCCAGTCCACATAGACATACCTGTTATTTGATTTTAAATAAGTAAAGCTCTCAGAAAACACGTAGAGCTATGGCTAATCATTAAAACACAATTCAAAAACTGTTTTAATTCATCTTGATAAACAAATGGTAATTGCTGTTGACACTCGAATAGATTTTATAACAATTCTAACAAGGATTTAATTTCAAATTGATCTTTTTGTGAAAAAGAATTGTAAGCAAACAAAAATCAAAGCTGAACAAGTGAGAAGAACACAAAGTGGACTCATGGAAAATACACCGAAGCAGATTTATAATGCACAAATATTTTTGTTTTTATGTTTTTTGCAATAGTGATAATATATCTAAAATAAACGATTTCCAAGTTTAATCTAAAATAGCTTTATATTTATTAACCAAAATGACAAGAAGTTAAAGGAAGGAGAAATAGAGCTATAGAGGGATTTTTCAGGTAGACAATGAAGAAGAAGAGCAGCCTGCGACCTGCATCCCCCACCTTTCAAATCCCATTTGCCTCAATGAAATCAAGTGTCAAAGTTTGCAGAGGATGTAGTGAAAACAAGCCGAACTCAATAACGGTCGGAGTTGTCACAGCTATTGAGAGGGCCAATAAAATAAGGTCATAAACAATAGTAAGTTGACTGCGTTTGTGGACAGCAGAGCAGACATTTTTACAGTGGCATTTGTCCAAGAGATTTAAAAATACATAAATAAAATGTACTGAAGATTTCAAGTAGTAAATATCTATTGTGTGTAGAAAGAGCTTGAATATCACAGAATACAGAAAGCCTTATGTATGTATTTATGTAATTGTTTACTTATATGAATGCTTGGCAATAAATTGATGTGCTGCATCATTACTAAATTATAAATAAATAATTAATTAATTACTTAAAATTAGTCAAAATTAACATTAAAATGATTTTTTTTTTTTGTTTATAGTCTGTAGCTATGATTTAATAAAACAAATGTGATTACTTTATTAAGTGTTCAGTAGTTCAGAAACGACAGGAACATTCAAAATTCTACCATAAAGTCAGCAGGTGTCGCGATACTGGGTCTGTGACCCAGGGTTTTGTGTTTATTGGTTAATTTATATTTCTGGATTATTGCCTTTCATGATTTTCTGCTTGTGTTTAATCTTAGTTCTCAGGTTTTAGGTTCCCATTTCTTTTCCTTCCCGGTGTTCCACATATCATGTCATCATGCTCTTTGTCTCAGTCTAGCCCGCGTCTTTGAGATTATCTCGTGTTTCCTGTTTTAATTTGACGGTCCCTTGCCCCATTTAGTCTTGCTTCCCCTTGGTCTCGTCTTGCTTGATTACTCCCAGCTGTGCTCTCCTCCTGTGTCTTGTTCCCTCGTTATCCCTCTGTGTATTTAAGCCCTGTGTTTTCCTCCCTCCGTTGTCACGTCATACCACTCCCATGTGCCGTTTCTGCAGTTCCACGTTCCTTTGCCATCCTCGCGCCTAATTTAAAGTTCCTAGTTTCCCAGTGTTTTATTTCCTCGTCCTTAGCTTCTAGTTCTCTAGCTTTTGATTTTTGTTTTTAGCGTATTTTTTGCTACAGAGCAATTAAAGCCGCCTCTTAAAGTTATCCCCATGTGTGTTGAGTCCTTCATTTGGGTCCACATCCTGTCTGCCACACAGCAGAACATGACAGCAGGGCCACAAGCAATCACAAATCCAAACTGAAGCCAGAGATCTTACAGAGAAAATTTACTCTTCTCCAATTTTACTTATTTTTTGCATGTCTTTCTCTACCATATGAATAATGTATCTACCTCTGTATAATTTAAGTGCCTTCTCAATTTGGTAGACTAATTGGATCTGATGATTCTTAACCCATTAATATAAAAATCTAATTATATATATCTTTATTTCTTTCATTAATATAGTACTTGTTGTCACTGTGGCCACTTTTACCATAATCCCAATATGCCAAAATCATACATTATAGTCCTAAATTACATAAATTACCCACTGTTCTGTTTTTTCTGGCACACATAGCTAGTTGCAGCTTATACAAATAAAATCATATGTTGTGTATTCTTAAAATTTTGAAAAAAAGAGCGTTAAAGGATTGATTGTATTGGAAACAATTAAGTGTCCTTCATAACACTTTCAACAAACAAAAACTAATTGCATATGAAATGTGAATTTTAAGTAATTATTTTTGAATGACGTATGTTCTCATTCTCACTTTCTAATTAGAAAGAAAAAAATAAAAAATAAAACATCTTGCCAAACGGTAACAGTAAGTCGATAAAATACACAAACTGTCATGTTTCGGCTGTGTGCAGGCAAGAGAAGGACCCAAATGCAAAACTCACCACGCAGGAATAAAACTCAAAAAGCTGCTTTATTGCAGAATGGCACAAAAATATAACTAAACTAAACTGGGACATGGATAAACTGACACACAGGGAAACACAGCCATGAGGGAGACTACAACACTGACAAAGAGAAACACAGGGCTTAAATACACAGAGGGATAACGAAGGAATGAGACACAGAAGGAGAGCATAGCTGGGAGTAATCAGGCTGGACGAGACAAGGGAAGCAAAACTAGAAACACTCACATGAGACATGGACCGTCAAAGTAAAACAGGAAACACACCGACTGAACTCTAAACATGCAAACTTAACAGCAACTGAGAAGACAGAACATAGGGACCAGAAACATGGGACAAAAAGGTCACAGTAGACACAACATTGAACACAGGGAAGCCATATTACAAAGCCAAAGAACTAAACCTATGATAACCATAACTGAAATCTAGGGAAACAAGAAACAGTACAACAAAGGACTCAAAACATAATCCATAATATAAAAACACAAGATCTCTTCAAAATAAAATAGGAAACATAATGAGACGCAGACATGACAACCAGAACTTGACAACGTAAGACACAGACATGAAACACATGAAGAGCAGGGGAGACTTAACAGGGGTTGGAAGACACAAGGGGAATCTAGAAAAACTCATGAGCTTAATCATATAAACATCCAAATAAACTAAACTCAAAACGCTGGGTCATAAGAACCAGGATCGTGACACAAACAGAAAGCAAAGTTTATTTTTTCCCCAATATTATTGTATCAATAGCACATTATAGGTTCAAGGCGAATTGTAAAAATTGTCCAACTTGTTTTTTCCAATTAGTGCAGTGATAACTTGTGTATATATTCATGTTATTATCTTTTTACATAAGAGACCAGTACTATAATTAATTTTGTTAACTGTAAGTAGCCTATCCTAATTCTATAATAATATAACCTTACACTTGTTCACAAATTAGACCAGAGTATCAGACCTGAGTGGTGCAATTAATTATAGGATAAGATCAGCTATTGAGCTGTTTAGCCACTAGTCTGATTTCAGCAGTAAAAGAGGGTTGGGAATAGCAAGAAGTAGGCTGAGAATGACACCACAAGACCATAACGAGATGTGTCTTCCCCATTAATCAATGCCTTCCACACGATTTGCTGTCTGTGAATTGGGACTGACCCGTCTCAGGGGTCACTTGCCAATTTTCGGCTGCAGTCAGCCCATATAGCGCTGAGCTGTGTGCTTATGCCCAGTGTTCCTTTTGAGTGATTCCATCTTGAAGATCGTGGATGCTACATTTTGCTCTCTGTGAGTCTGATATTCTCATAAGAGACACTCAAACACATCAGCACTGGGGATTTAAACAGGTTATTTAACACTGCTAATGGTGGCTAGATAGATTCTGAATGGGTTTTTTTTTTGCTTTTGATCACGTCTATGCAAAAGACTTAAGTAAACTCCATTGTACTATTCAGATAGCCTTAGAGAGTATTTTCCATTAAAGGTTTGCTGAAAAGTTTCATGTCTTCAGTACATGAAAACAGAAATGTTTTCTATTCTAAAATTCCCTAAATACTAAACTAAGCTTTAGACTTTCCCTTCTGCTGCACTATATCTATTCTTTGCCCATTACTGCTGCTGTGATTCTTTCACTTTCTTTCATGGCTCATTTGAGATTTAAAATAATCTAAACATTTTAAATATATATCTGGGTTTGAATTTGAGAAAAGTATTTAGTGAAGAAACAAAATTTCTGATACGACAAAGTTTCTGGTTTCTATTTGTAGTCCGCTTTTTAAGTTGTAGTGACAAAACACATTTGTGCGTTTGGGCTTTGGTTGCATGCAGATAAGGCCGCATGCAGTCACACAGACCAAGATACCGGTATGTAATCTCCATTCCTCCGAGGAGAGGAATATTTCCCCTGTTGTTTTCTGATGTTGAATTCTAGCTGCTCAACAGTCCTTTTTAGCAGTGAATATACCTTTTCAGATCTGCAAGCTATCAGTTCCATAAGCACTGAAGTACTCCCCATATGCTGTTCCAACAGAGATGGTAGTGCAAGTGAGTGCTGCTAACAAGGTAGATGGTGTTTTTCCTCTTTAGCTCAGGAGGATGCAGTTTTCCAAATAGAATTTCACATTTCTGACCACAGAAGAGTTTTACACTGTGTCTAAGTCCATTTTGAATGAGATTTGACCTGAAGAATGTGGTGGTGTTTCTGGATCATGTTTCCATATGGCTTCTTCTTTACACAACATATCTTTAACCTGAATTTGCAATGATTTCCTTGACAGAATCATGCCTGTTTTTAATAAATTGCTGCCTGAGAGCCCAAGATAACAGGCATCCACTATTGATTTTATGCCTTGCCCCTTGTGCTCAGAGATTTCTTCAGATTCTCAGAATATTTTGATGAGAATGATTATGTGAGTCAGTTTATGCAATTTTATATTGACGAATATTATTCAGAAATTATTCCACAATGGTTGAACCTCTGTCAATTTTCACTTCTGAGAACAGTTGTCTCTTTACGATGCTTTTGAGACATGTTTCTTTAAAATAGGCAACCGCTTTTTCTTAAAATTCTCATTTCCTCTGTTCAAACATTGAATATGTTTTCTGTTCTTTTGTGTTATTATTTCAGCAATCAACTACAGCACACTTAAAAAAAAGATCTAAAATTTGAAAAGTTATGGATGCTGTTTCAAAGAACACTTTATGAATAGATACTCCAGGAAATTACTAAATAATTTAGCAACATTGCTATCGTTCAAATTTCTACAGCTTAAAATTCAGCTCTAAGAATCACAATGGAAAGAAGCACAATACCACAAAAAAGCAAAACAAAAGGGCAGTTTTTCTCTTCCCCAACTGGAAGGTTTAATCCATATATCTAATGGCAAGACACTAAGGGTTTGTGCCTTGTGCTGTGATGCAATAGAGGTGATTAAGCTGGCCATAACAGGTTCCCTTTCACCTGTGACTACAGCATTTTTTAAATATCAAGCTGCCTGTCTTTTCTAAAAGCATCTGCTGTCCTAGAAAATGTTTTTACATGGTAACTTAGGTAAGTCTACTTAAAATGTATTTCTTAGTAACTGATACCTTATGTTGATGTGGCAGCAATAATGTGCTTTATTTTATTTAACTTACACTTCTAACTCAGTGAAGAAGACGCAAGTAGTAGAGAAAAAGGAGAGGAAAAAAAAGATATGCTAAATTTAGGTTCCCCTGAGCCTCTTGGTGCTAAAAGGTGCAGTCTCTCTCTAGTGTCAGAAAAGCATTTTGTCTTCAGATTATAGACCCATACCCACAAACTACAGGATGCAGTATGAAATATGATGGATGTTTTTTTTGGGACTGACCGATATCATGATTTATATAAGACTCTGCTTTTACAAGTAAAAGGTATCATTGATATCTGTGCTACATGGCCAACCACCGCATTCACCTTGGTACACACTGTCATGTCAGTGCATCAGTGGTGATGGAATAACCTGCTTCAAAAAGAGATAGAAATGCCTATTGTTACACAACTACAACAGCAGAGAACAAATATGATTATTAATTTCTGTGAGTGAAGATAATAAATGTCAATTACATGGTAAGAAATATGTAACCTGCTTAAAAGCAATATTTTTTATGTGCATTAACATCATATAAAGGGTATACTGCTTATTAAATTTATTGGCTATCATAATTTTGCTTAAATAAAATAGGCCTCCACATGGATTTGTAATGGCGATAAGAGCGTGGAAAACAAGGCAATGCAATTTAATTTTCCTGACTTAGTTACTTTCCCTGGTATTGTGCAGGAAAGAGGCATTAGTGAGTATCTCTTTATTAGCTCTAGTAACAGCAGCCCTTACATCTTCCAATGATACTCATTGCAGGATATTGTGGTCACAATGCAGAAACACTGACTCTGTGGGCAGCATGCACTCTGTTCTAGTTGGTGTTGGTCGTTTATTTTGGTGTATCTTTTCAGGACAGTTTCAAGCTCCCCTTTTGCACACCCACCTCCCTCCCTCTGTACTGTGTAAGCAACAGAATCCAACAAAAACATTAAAGTGAAACTTGCAACATCACGGTGACTCCCTAAGGAGCACAGAGCTTATTGTCTGGGCTAGTACTGTTACTGGTTGGTCACAGCTTTGGCACTCTGAGCTGCTGCCTCTATTCATTGTATTTTCTGAGCAGATGGGCGATGGGACATAAAGGTGCTCTGACACCATTTTAAAGCTGCCACTGTATTGCAAATACACTAACCCTTAATATTATCTCCGCTTATATATATTCTGGGAGGTCGTTCTACATACCATCTCCAACAAATGACCTTTTTGAACAGATAAAGTAAAAGGTATGTTAAATAGCAATGTCATACACTGTAGTGCACAGGTTTTAGCCAGTATCTTTCAGATTAATCTGGTCTATGTGTATAATAAGAAAATATGTTATCTATGCAGTATTGCACATAGACTTACAGGCCACGGTTCTACAATAATACACATTTTCTAGTGTCAAAATGCCTCATTCAGCCTTGTTGCTAACTCTCAACACAAATCAATGAAAGAAATCAATGATGTTCATTAAGGTGGAATCCCATAGGATTAACTGTAGCAGGTTCATCACCGAGAAAACAAAAACACACACTCGAGCTGCTCTATCACTATAACTGGACACAAAAACCAAGTGACATAGAAGTACTCTGGCTTTTCACGCATGTGCTTTGCAGCACGTCAGCAGACAGTAGCAATAGAATCATTTTTATCCGCTGATTGAAATTCATGTTTTCTCCAGTATCTCTTGCAGATATTACACACGTACATGTATAAACCCTCAGTAAAGAAGCACTCAGTGACACGTGTAAATTAAAACTCAAACAATGCAAACTACAAAATACATAGAAATTACAAACAAAGTGCATTTATCCTCGAAGTACCACATCATTTGGAATGTATGTTAAATGTAACCCCAATGATAACTTGTAACCTGGTATGTAGACGATTCCACTCACCAGTCAGTTCATTAGGTACGACTCAGCTGCTTCATTACAGACATATCTGATCTGCCTTTCACATGGCAACAACTCAGTGCCTTTAGCAATGTAGACATGGTCAGACTCTGAGTCAGAGACATGGTCTCAGTACTTCTGAAATTGGTGCTCTACTTTCTCTAGGGTTTATAGGAAGGAAACAATATCTCAAATAGTTCGTTATTCATAATAACCGAGGTATACAAAAGTGCATTTTTCAACCCACAGCACATCGACCCTTCAAGCAGATGAGCTACAGCTGGAGAAGACCACAGTGGCTGCCACTCCTAAAGCCAGAACAGTGAATTGACAATTTACATGGACTCACTAAGACTGGATAACATTGCCTGGTCTGAGGAATCTTGATTTCTGTTGCAACAATCAGAAGGTAGAGTCAGAATTTCAACAACATTAAAACACAGATGTATCTTGCCTTGTATTAGTGGCTCGGGTTGGTGGTAGTGGTGTTATTGAGTGGCGGAAATTTTCTTTACATAGTTTGGATCCCACTTACTACAACATCAGCATTATATTAAGGGACTAAACAATGGTACCAAATGCAAGACATACCTGGGTATTGTTATTGTCCATATCCACCACTTTGTGGACATGTACATCAGGTCGGCTTGGACATGTTCTGATGATGCCTCCAGTAGGATAATGTGTCTTGTAGCATATTTTAAATAATCTCAAACTGGTATTTTGAACATGCATTCACTATACTCAGATAGGATGCACAGTCAGCAAATCTCATAATGCTTTGATATAATTCAGATACTGGATAAAGGATCATGGATGACTCACAGCATAAAAAGGAAATAATGACACGCAAGGCCGACAAGGTAACGCTGTAATGTATGTTAAATGTAGCAAATAAATTGAGCTGAAGTTCAAATAATGTCATATATTAATAATCCAACAATGTGATGGAACTATTAAGAACACATACACATGACATCAAGCAAAGCAGTAACTAATGTGAATTTAAAATGTTTTCTCTTTTGTTATGATAAGCTTGATGGAGCTTTTAATTAAACAATATACCATTTTGAACTACTTCCTGTTACTTGGTGCCTCATAAATTGCTCTTGTTTGATGATTCTAACAGATAAGTAGATGATTAGCAGTAAACTACAAAAACAAACAAAAATAAAACTAATATCTTCATAGTCCCTTCTGTATTGTGTCACAATGCTAGTTAAAAAGGGGCATGTTAAATTGTGTCCCAACAGAAGAAAATTCCACTGAACTCTATTGATCTTCTCTCCCTCTAGTTGCTGCACTCATGTAGAGTCTGGGTTTTATTTGATTAGTTATCTTGAGTAGCTATCTGAACAGTTGCTTATTTATGTTTTGGGAAAAACATTAATAAACCTAGCTACAAATCATCTGGGGAGGAGGTATGTAGGGCCTATTTCTCTGGGATGGACTGATGTTGGGTAAGGGCGCCAATCTATAAAAGAGTTACATACCAACACCCCATAGCAGAACCACGTAAAAGTGTTTATCAATCAGGTGATGAAATTGTCAAACAGATGTAATTCTCTAAAACAGTGGTTCCCAAACTTTCTTTGCTAGGCCCCCCTTTGTTTTACAAGAAAAACTTGCCCAACGCAGGGAAATTCTGCAGGGGAGACCTACCTTGGCACTTGTGCAGGTGAAGCCAAAGGGAAGATATGCTTCACCATATTTTCTAGTCTTTGGCTTAGAATGAAGTTGGTTTGGAAACATATTTGGCGATGCTTCATCTCCTGATTTACGTTTGTTTGGAAGCCCCGTCAACCAAAACCTGTCAGTTATGCTAGCAGTGTCCAAGCATTCCTTTTTTTTTTTCTTTTCATAATCCCCCGGCAATGGCTCCAGTCTCATGCCTTGAATTGAGCTCTCTCAGTCTCTTCCTTTCACTCTCCTTGCAATCAGGAGAAGGAATATTGCTTTTAAAGATGTCATAAGAAGTCTTAAACATTTGACCAAAACTGACAAACACTAAATAGTGGGACAACCAAAAATAGCAAGACTTAAGCTACTGTGGATAATCGGTCTTAATCATAAAAATACATTCAAAACAATATTAAAATATTTTCATATTTTGGTATTTTCAACCAAAGAAAAGTCATCAAATGTAAGAAAAACTGAATGATGTTTAAGGTTTGTTTTGCTGCTATCAAAATTCTATCAAAACACTACCTATTTTAAAGCTCAAAACAACACATGCAAGGATAGAGTGCCTCTGTAAGATTGCTGAAAAGTCAGCATAGCAGTTAGCTGCCATATATCAGCCTGTCAGTTAGGCCACATTTGCTCATTTATGAGTAGCAGTGTCTGAGTTTTGCATATCAACAAACATCTTACGCTCACCCATAAAGTGCCTGTAAGCAGTCTGTTGTAGTGTAATAGCAGCTGCATTTCCCATTACCCAAATGATGACTTCATTTTTCAAAAAAGTAGAGATGTATCACTGTTATTATACTTGAGACTCAAATCAAACTGTCAGAGTTATATTTATGACAAAAAACAAATTTGTTTCTAATTTACTGGCAGTTCTAGTCAGCAGTTTATATACTAAGAATCAGGGCTTTTAACAAGACCAGTAATGCTTACATACAGTGGGGCAAAAAAGTATTTAGTCAGCCACCGATTGTGCAAGTTCCCCCACTTAAAATGATGACAGAGGTCAGTAATTTGCACCAGAGGTACACTTCAACTGTGAGAGACAGAATGTGAAAAAAAAATCCATGAATTCACATGGTAGGATTTGTAAAGAATTTATTCGTAAATCAGGGTGGAAAATAAGTATTTGGTCAATAACAAAAATACAACTCAATACTTTGTAACATAACCTTTGTTGGCAATAACAGAGGTCAAACGTTTACTATAGGTCTTTACCAGGTTTGCACACACAGTAGCTGGTATTTTGGCCCATTCCTCCATGCAGATCTTCTCAAGAGCAGTGATGTTTTGGGGCTGTCGCCGAGCAACACGGACTTTCAACTCCCGCCACAGATTTTCTATGGGGTTGAGGTCTGGAGACTGGCTAGGCCACTCCAGGACTTTCAAATGCTTCTTACGGAGCCACTCCTTTGTTGCCCGGGCGGTGTGTTTTGGATCATTGTCATGTTGGAAGACCCAGCCTCGTTTCATCTTCAAAGTTCTCACTGATGGAAGGAGGTTTTGGCTCAAAATCTCACGATACTTGGCCCCATTCATTCTGTCCTTAACACGGATCAGTCGTCCTGTCCCCTTGGCAGAAAAACAGCCCCATAGCATGATGTTTCCACCCCCATGCTTCACAGTAGGTATGGTGTTCTTGGGATGCAACTCAGTATTCTTCTTCCTCCAAACACGACGAGTTGAGTTTATACCAAAAAGTTCTACTTTGGTTTCATCTGACCACATGACATTCTCCCAATCCTCTGCTGTATCATCCATGTGCTCTCTGGCAAACTTCAGACGGGCCTGGACATGCACTGGCTTCAGCAGCGGAACACGTCTGGCACTGCGGGATTTGATTCCCTGCCGTTGTAGTGTGTTACTGATGGTGACCTTTGTTACTTTGGTCCCAGGGATCTTTGCTCACCGTTCTCATGATCATTTTGACCCCACGGGATGAGATCTTGCGTGGAGCCCCAGATCGAGGGAGATTATCAGTGGTCTTGTATTTTTTTCCATTTTCTGATGATTGCTCCCACAGTTGATTTTTTTCACACCAAGCTGCTTGCCTATTGTAGATTCACTCTTCCCAGTCTGGTGCAGGTCTACAATTCTTTTCCTGGTGTCCTTCGAAAGCTCTTTGGTCTTGGCCATGGCGGAGTTTGGAGTCTGACTGGTTGAGGCTGTGGACAGGTGTCTTTTATACAGATGATGAGGTCAAACAGGTGCCATTCATACAGGTAACGAGTGGGGGACAGAAAAGCTTCTTACAGAAGACGTTACAGGTCTGTGAGAGCCAGGGATTTTCCTTGTTTGAGGTGACCAAATACTTATTTTCCACCCTGATTTACGAATAAATTCTTTACAAATCCTACCATGTGAATTCATGGATTTTTTTTTCACATTCTGTCTCTCACAGTTGAAGTGTACCTCTGGTGCAAATTACTGACCTCTGTCATCATTTTAAGTGGGGGAACTTGCACAATCGGTGGCTGACTAAATACTTTTTTGCCCCACTGTATGTATTATAATGGGAAACTAACACTGTGAAACTCAGTGGGAACATGTACAGGCAAGGAAAAAATAAGAAAGGAGAAAAAAAACTGTCTAACTCACTGCACCAATGAATGCCAATGCTGAAAAGGCACACTGGCACACAGCTACTGATGCCAGTGATCCACGTTTACCAAACTTTCAAACATGTGGGATTTTGATAGATTCTTCAGAGTGGGTTCTATTCTTAAAAGAAATATGCTGGTTGCTGACATGCTTTTTCAAATCCCCAGACCATCTAAAAAAAAGTGGTGGTTTGTGAATTCTGAAGAATACGCTGTATTGATTTGAGCCTACCTAACACACTTGCTTTTTGGAAGATGGAGGTTTGGTGTACTTTATGACTTGCAGAGGAAGATGTATGCAGAGAAATTGCCAACCTCATTTGGACAACGGCACAAATAACTGTTTATTTTCTGCACTGCTCTGTGCTCATACAGAGATTTTCAGAGAAATGTCATGATAATATAACAATGACAGAAATTAAAGTAAATGTTGAAGGAGCATAAGAAATTGCTTATGTTGTTACCCTTTTTTCTCCCCCTTTTTTACCCCATGTGGCACATCAGGGAGCAGGATAACATTGGTAAAAATGCATTTTTTTTCTGTTAGAAAAGGTGCTAAAATACTTTAGAACAGTTTTTTTCACTCTTTAAATAGTATTTTTTCACAGCAGTCCAATTATGAGACATAGCTTAGTCAAAGACTCACAGTAAACTAAATATTAGAGGTTAAAAACATACACCATCATATTGTCCACTATTGAATTTATAATTATTGGAAATAATTATTGTGTAATGCCTGAAATTATAATATATTTATTTAAAAAATTAGATTAGAAAAAAATGTTTTACAGCTAGTTTACAGCTGTGTGCAAATAAGAAAAAAAATGTCTAATAAAGACAAGAATCACTGAAAAATCATGATGCTTTGTGTGATAAATTAGTGAACAAGTGCTGGTAACTGGAAATGTGTGCAATATGATACTGCACGTCTTGATTTTCATTGTTGTGGTGGTGATGTATGGAAGAAGATTAGGGCCACCGGGAAAAAAATGTAGGGACGTCTTTTTTTTTCTTCCTTTCCAGAATTCTGAGAATAACCTCAAAATTCTGACTTTTAAGTCATGATTCTGAGAAAATTTGAATTCTGAGAAAAAAGAATTCTGAGAAAAAAGTGAGAACTCTGAGGAAAAAGTCAAAATTCTGAGGGAAAAGAATTCTGAGATTAAAGTCAGAATTCTGAGGAAAAAGCCAGTATTCTCAGGAAAAAGAATTCTGAGATTAAAGTCAGAATTCTGAGAAAACATTGAGAATTCTGAGAGTTAAGTCAGAATTCTGACATGACTTTGGGTTCAAAATTCTGAAATAAAAGTCAGAATTCTGTAGAAAAAGAATTGTGAGGAAAAAAGTCAGAATTCTGAGGAAAAAGAATTCTGAGATTAAAATCAGAATTCTGAAGAAAGAGTCAGTATTCTGAGATAAAAGTCAGAAATCTGAGGAAAAAGTCAGAAATCTGAAGGAAAAAGAATTTTGAGGACAAAGAATTCTGAGAAAAAAGTCAGAATCCTGAGATTAAATTCAGAATTTTTACTTTAAGCTCAGAATTCTGAAGAAAAAGAATCATGACAAAAAAGTCAGAATTCTGAGAAAAAAGTCAGAATTCTGAGGAAAAAGAATTCTGAGATAAATAGCAGAATTCTGAGATTAAAATCAGAATTCTGAAGAAAAAGAATTCTGAGGAAAGAGTCAGAAATTTGACAGAGATTAAGTCTGAGATTAAGGTCAGAATTCTGAGATTAATGTCAGAAATATGAGGGAATAGATTTCTGAGATAAAAGTCAGAATTCTGAGAAAAAAAAGTCAGAATCCCAAGATTAAAGTCAGAATTTTGAGGAAAAAGAATTGTGAGATAAAAGTCAGAATTCTGACTTTAAGATCAGAATTCTTAGGAAAAAGTCATAATTGTGAAAAGAAAAAAAAGATCTGCCCACTTTTTCTTTTCAGTGGCCCTAATCCTCTTCTGTAGTTATGGCTTTTTTAGAACTGCCAGGAGGGATCAATAGCAGTAACGGCATGAAGATGTTAAGTTGATAATTTTCATCTAATTTTCCAAATTAGACAAATAATCAGAGGTGGCAAAGTAGAGGCATTCTGTACTTAAGTAGAAGTACAGATATTAGTGTTGAAAAATACTCCAGTCAAAGCTGAAGTACTGATTCAACTTCAAAGTAGAGGCTCCGAAATCTAAGAAAATAAAATAGCAGCCCTACTAAAACCTGTCATGGACATTCTATTGCTTCTCTCTTCTTCCCCATTCTGGCCAAAAAACTGACAGAACATTTAGTTTTTTTCTGGTTTCTTACATACACACACTCACTTATACAGTTATCATACACACAGATATTGCATACATACTGACATGCTGAAGGCCATGCATATTATCAACTTTATTGAAGTAAAACACAGAACATGATCCTAAGATCATGTGTGGTCAGTTAAATCTGATTTTGACTCAGTGTCCTGGTCTTCAGTGGCTTGTGCACCTTGAAAACCACACCCTCTAAAAGTAAGTGCTGGATGAAGTGTAAAGTGCACCATCTTTAAATTATGGACAGAAATGACACTATATCTCACATATTGCTGGGAAGCACAAAACTGTGAGCTGCCTTCAAGTTCACTTCACATTGGAAAGCCATTTATAAACCTGTCAGTACACAAACCAACTTTAGTCTGGCTTTCATTACAACTGTTATTTAGGGTTCTCTCAGTTCTACACCATCTAGACAAACTAAGTTGAGGATCAGCCCTTCTGTTAAAAGCATGAACTCAGAAAGGAAACATCACCAGTCTATATTTGCAGTGTCCTCTAGGCACTTCCTGCTGTACCCTAGGGCAAGGGAGTGTGAAGTAGAGCTAATCCCCACTGCAGTGATGTGTGTTTGACTGAGGCCTGATCCATCTGTGGAACTGGTACATGGCTTGGTTGGTGATTGGTATTTGGATGTGTAAACCCAGAAACACAATGCTGTGAACAAACTTTGGGGTCGTTACATATTTACAATATCGATTTTTCCTATGAGATCGAGAGAGAAGTAATATTGAATTCACTCGTGAGACATCTTGAACCTGATCTCAGACCCTTCAAAGTCTAGAAACAGCCTAATTTTGAAGACAATTAAATTCCACTAGTGGATACAAAGGTGTCTGCTGGGCTGACCTCTGACACATTCAATGACCCCACTCCACAACACACACCTTTTGTGAAGTGCTATCTGTTATTGCTCAATTTATTTTAGAAGGTGGATCAAGACCCCATTACCACCCTCACTTTGTGCTTCCCGACCTTTTTTTATTAGCAGCATAATGGCACAGATACATTATCAGAGTTAATCAGAGCCAAATGAAGAAAAGTAGTGGAGTGAGACTGTGGGAATGCACCTTCTTCCCCCAACTCACACCCTACCCCCTCCACTGCTGTCGGGGCTTTGTTAACATTTCCCAACTTTAAATTTTGTACCCCTATCCCAACCACCTACCATTTATTTTCTTTCTCTCCATTTGAATCCAAATGTTATGCTATCTCCATCCTCCCACACATCTTTTCTTTGTGCCTCTTCTATCTTTTACTCTCTCTCCTCAACATCTTTACCTCTTCTCTTCCTTGGGGATTGCCTGTTTGATATTCTGCTTGTGTGGTGGGCCAGCAGGATGGATTAGAGCATGGACAGGCCCCACAAACCACCCTGATCTACAGGACAGCTTTTCAATCACTTCTCCAATGCTGTTCCACCTATATAAATATACCTACAGGGAGAGAGCGAGAGAAGCAAAAAGAAAAAAAAGACATGAAAATAATAGAGAAGGATAAAACAAACAGGAAAGGACAAATGTAGAATTTTATGAAGTACTACTGTTGCTGTGCAAACAGGGTGAAATATGTCAGAACCTTAGAGGTACATTTCTACTTCAGCATATAAAAAGTGTGCCAGCACTGCACACACAAGTCAGAAAAACAGAGAACAATGGCTCATTTGCACCTATAATGGCTTGGAGCCGTTTCTATTTCACAGTGGTTGGCATACATGTTCCTTCAGCTTTATTGGAAGGTTCAAGTTTGTTTTTCCTCTCCATGTTTGATTATACTTTGTTGTACCTCGATACTTGTGAGCTTTCGCATATAAATGAAAATTGCAAATGCCTTATTTTAGGCTGAAATTAGGAGCCATTATAAATAGCTTACAAGTGAGAGTGTTTAGACCATCGCACTCTCCTTGGGCACTCAGGGAGAGTATTGATCCATTGCAACTCATCAACCTGTTTTGTTGCAAAAGTGACACTTGAACAGTAATCACCTTCAGAGGGTGAGATAATAAGATGGTGTGTAATTGTTGTGGCTTAACAAAATCACTAATGACGGATGCTGTCAAATGCCAAGTTTGTAATCTGTGTATAACCAGAGAGAACTTCAGAGGAACAAAGTTGTTTGTTATAACATATCAAAACACATGTTTCTAATATCTATAGCAACATTTTAAGACTTTAAGCTTAAACTTTAAAGTGTAGGCAAAATGCTTGTCGTGAGCTAAGTCTAATCATAGAATGATTTATTCATAGTCAACTATTTATTTTAATGTTAACAATTAAATAAAAAAAGGTTGTATGTGCAAGGACAAGTGCAATTTCTATTTAAGTTTGTATGCAGTCTGTGTAATCTAGAGCATACCATACCTTTGACAGCTAGGCCTGTCATACAGCATGACAAAATTGACTCACTAAGTAG
This sequence comes from Neolamprologus multifasciatus, assembly GCF_963576455.1. Taxonomy (NCBI): domain Eukaryota; kingdom Metazoa; phylum Chordata; class Actinopteri; order Cichliformes; family Cichlidae; genus Neolamprologus; species Neolamprologus multifasciatus. Next base: position 60,839,994 of record NC_140445.1, on the reverse strand, counting down.
AGTGGTAACCTAAGGAACAGACTGCTTTGCCCACATGATTGATAGATACTAAAAAGCTTGCCATGACATTTTTGCAACAGTAATGTTTAAATGAAGAAATAAGAATATTGCCTTTGGCTGCATGTGTTTACACCTGTATCGCTTACATGTGATACATTAATATATTATCAGTATTATTACAATTTCAGATGTTGAATTATTGTTTATAACTTCAAGTAGAAAAGAAAAGCTGATCTCCACATACATACTGTATTCAGCTTGGTATGCACCTGATGCAGATGCATCACATCCCAGCTCTAGTAGTATTTTTGACAGAAGTCACGTCAAGTTGCAAAGAACAGATGATGAGGGCAAGAGGTCGGATACAGGAATTGCATAAAGATTCTGGGCAATTTTCAAAAAATAGAGCCCTTAAAGACTAAACACTCACATGTGTGAAACACTCCTGGTATGATTTGAAGCACAGCAAAAGATGGAAAAATATTTTGTGAAAGATGCAAAGCCACTGGTATAGTTCCTAGGTTGCATCACCAAATGATTTAGGACCAGATTATACAGGACTTAAGACTGGTTAGTAACCTCCAGCAATCACTGGTCAGGAGGGACAAACAGTTGTCAAGGGGTTGCTGACAGTTGCTGGGTGAAGCTGTTTGTAAAGAGGTGAAGGGTCCTTTACCAAAACATCCTTGTAATTTCTTTGGTCAGTAGTAGGTTGCTACAGTTGACTGTTATTGGCATGGGAAGCGTTGGCTTGTCTGCAAACACGCATCAACTGCTCAAAAAAGGGGTGGTGAAACTGTGAAAAGTGCAACAGGAAATTGTTCATCTTCAAAGTTGCACATTTTTATACCTGCTGGCTGAAGTGGAAGGTGTAGTGTAACTTTTACTTTAAAGGTGAAGGAAGTCAAAGCTTTTTGTGAAACTCGGCAACCAGTCAGGTGGTTCTCGACTGGTTTCTAGGCCTCTGTGACCAGGGCCTTAGTGTCATGGTTCTCAAGATCTGGAGAGGTCGTGGTGTGTGTATTCTTTGTCTTAGCCTCTCCCACCAGGGCGGAACTGGACCTTGATTCCCCGCCTCTGAACCCGCCCTGAACACGCACCTGTGGCTCATTCACACTGATCCTGGCAGACTACTTAAGATGGCAAGAGAGGCTGCTTCCTTGCTGGATCGTCACACTACCTAGCGTCAGTGTAGCCTAGCCCATGAAAGTGTTCCCTTTGATCTCCTAGAGTTTCCTCCTGACATTGTTTCTTTTCTGTGTACAGGCCTTTTAGACTCCCTGCCCGTCTTCCCTGCCATCTGGATTTCTGTGGATGTGTGTGAGTGAGCGTGAGCTTTTTGGTGTGGACATTTGGAGTGAGTTACGGATCAAGTTGAAGAAGAGCGTGTGTGTACCCCCGTCTTGGACCTTCCCTTCGGACCCCGCCCTACTCCCTGGAGCCCCGTGTTATCTGTTCCACTGTATATATGTATATATTCTCACTTGGTGTCACATTGCAAATAAACCCTCACCTTCTCTCTAAACTTCAGAGTCCTGCGAGTGAGTCCTCTGCCTACTAATCTGTGACACTTAGTTATATTAGTTTTATTATGATCTTTGGTACTTTTACACTCACTTTACACACATTCATCATGTTGCATTTTGTGTGATACATAACTTTTTTGATTTCTGATATGTGAAAGCTCATATTTATATTTTGTCCCATTCACACTGCAGAGCTATTGAAAGTTTTGATATCTTGGAGTGATGTCGCAGTGGCATATATGAGCACTAGTATACATTAATTATCGCATGTAAGTGTTTTTAAGCTAAATTATTATTAATGATAATAATGGTATAACAAAGTATGTATCCTTCTTTAAATAAGGTCAAATTGCTGACCAGGAAATGGAAAACAGATGTGGATATGTAAATTGGTTTGAGGTCTAGATTAGTTTTGTCATGTGCATCATGTCATAAAAATATCAACTGGAATGACATGAGCATTTGGCGAGGATTTGACTTGTGCTCGGTGATACACTGCCGACCCTCCAGAGCTTTTACAACCTCTTGTCCCACATCTGCTAAATTAAACTACAGCCCTTACCCTGACAAGGATGTTGCATTCAAATCTGACATAGTGTCATTAACACCACATAATTTTTCACTTCACTGTAAGCATATAAGCACTAGAGATGGCACGATACCACTTTTTTATGTCCGATACCGATACCGATATCATAAATTTGGATATCTGCCGATACCGATATGAATCCGATATAGTGTGTTTTTTAATCAATAAAACGTTTTTTTAATATCTTGCTGCATTTTGTATAAGTTTATACTCAAGTTTAAATAAATAACAACACTAAAGCTATTCTGTTATACCTGTATGTAAAAAATACACTGCGCCCAAAATATTTCATAGTTCAGCAACACTGATCAATCTAATAAACTTAAACCTACTCAATCCTTCCTATTCTGGTATTTTAAAGAGTACTTAGCAGAAATATTAAGCAACCTAACTAATAGGGTTCCAAACTTCCAGCAAAAAACAAACAAACCACCCTCCACCTCATGATGCTTAATCGATGTAATCAAGTTTAATTTGATGCAGGGGGAAAATGCACAGAAATAAATTATTTTTCAAGAATAATTAAATAGATTCAACATCTTTCTTCAACAGAATTGCAGACTGCACAGATGGTACCTTCCCAAAGGAAAAAGTACTATAGCTTACTAGGGTATATTAGACTTAACAGTTACTATATACAGTAATGGACTTCTATATATTTTATGTCAGATTAAAACTTTGGGTGTAAGAGTCAGATAATTATTTATTAAAAGCTCGACATTTTAAATGAGAATAAGAAAGAAAAGTATGTCTTTGTGCCCCCTTTTCCCTGTTCATGCCCTATCAGCCCCCCTGGCTACACTTTGCTAGATCCGCCCCTGCACAGTTACCAGCCGTCAGCTGCTTAGAAAAAGATCCTGGTGTAGAAAGTTATATTAAATAAATTCTAACAACAGCTTATCAAGCTTAATAGTGCTGCTGTTGTTCAGCCGCTGGTTTCCTCTTTCTGGTGAGAAGTGGGCCAAAAACTAAGAAGAGAGACTGACTCGCGACAGAAAAGCCGATCAGCTAAGCATTAGCATTATCATTAAGCAGTTTCACGATTGAAGTAGCAACAGGAGAGAGAGGCAGTCGCTCCTAATATCTGTTGTTAAGCTTAACATGGGAATGCTTTACAGACATTCAGAGATGAACTTACACACTTGCTTTACTTCTCTCTGAGATAACTTCCTCGGAGATGAAATGCTGGTTTGCTAGCAAGGCTACAAATACACACAGCCGCTCTATCACGTGATGCATATTGCTGCAAGTGCTACGGTTACGAGCCGAGTTACGCCGTGTAGCAAGTTTTGTGAGGTGCTTTTTTGATATTTAATGGATCGGATTACATTTTTTATTTATCTCCGATATCCGATCCAGTAATTTGGGTCAGTATCGGACCGATACCGATACGTAATATCGGATCGGTCCATCTCTAATAAGCACACAAATGGATATTTCCTTAAAATCCATCAAGTGTAATTTTTATTATTTTTTTGTCCATCAGATTTGATATTCAGCAGCTACTTATGCTGTCATGTATCTTAAACAGCTTAGATATTACATTATGCTACTTCAAAACTCATATTACTTGAGTGCTTGGCTTTACAGAAAGTAAATAATATACATTAAATTTTTGAACAGGATAATGAAATCGCGTTTCCTCTCACCATTTACCACCTGTCTCCCTCCCATTACTGTCATCAGACCGTTGTTTCCTGACTTTGATAATGCACGGACATGTCCTGTGCAGAACAGAGTCAGTGAGTGATATGGAGAGCTGCAGCCCTCCCAGTGTCAGTCACTGATTGATGTTCGAAAATGGTCCAAAAACCTATGACCACCTTGCCTCATAGCCAGAGGCATTTTACCCCCTTAATGAAAGAGACATTTGAAGCAATATGAAATTAGTGCTTAACCTGAGCACTGCCTGGATTGAAGAAAGGATGCAGGAGTACTGGAGTGCTTAGATTAGTACAAGGCTAATAATGTGCTAATAACATTAATCAGGGACTATATGTGACTTTGAAAACATCACTAGAGGCCTGCCCAAAGGGAAACTAATAAAGGGAATGTGCCGTCCACACTTCTGTTCTGGACATGACTCAACCTACTAAGTCAGCTCATCACTAAGAACAGATACAGACTCATATTCATGAGTGAAGTGGCCATCACCCATCTCCTGTACATGGATGGCATCAACTGTGTGCCACATGTGAGCAAGACCTTAACTAACTGATATTACTAACCACGATCTATAGTTGGATGTATGAGGATTAGGGATGGGTATTGATAAGATTTTCACGATTCCGATTCCATTTTCGATTCTGTTTAACGATTCGATTCTTTATCGATTCTCTTATCAATTCTTTTTAAAAAAGGAGAACACTAAGGTCAAATAGCTTAGAACATTGTTTTATATCTTCTCTTTGAACGAGATAGAAATTTAGGAGTAACATGGCCTTACAAACCCAACAGTGAGATCTTAAGAGATCCACAGCCTACGGCTTTTCAATGGGGTGTCACAGGGTCCCCAGGAAAAAAATTGTAAATGTAAAATAATAAAATAAATATTCTTCTGTAGCAATAAAACAAGAATATCCAGTAATGTTCCTGCCTACAATTAAACACATTCACTTACCTAAAATCGGGGCATCTGCTGTGGCAAATGGGTGCAAGCCTTTGACCACAAACTTCGTCACTGCTCGGTGACATTCGTCTATCCTGGCCTGAAAGGAGACGCTAACGGTAGACTGCAGCGACAACTGCCAGCATCTGAGCCAGACTCTGTCTGTCTCTCTCATCATGGTCATCTAAATGCACAGTAATGGCAGGTTTTGTAATAAGGCAGATCGCGCTAACATAATCTGCACTGTTAGTTGATTATTTACCTGCCGCATTAACGGGAGAGGACGTGCAAACGTTACCGCTGCTGCTGGGTTGAGATTCACGAGTCCGGAGCGGAATTAAAAACACGACATTCATTTAAGGTCATCGCGTGTTTTGTGAGCAAATGCTTTTGCATATTCGTAGTGTTTCCTCCCTTAAATAACATATCTACTTTGCAAGTATTGCAAGTTGCCCTGTTGTCATCCGTTCTTGTAAAGTATAACCAAACTTTTGAGCATTTGAGCCGCTTAGGCGCCGTGTTTCCTGCCAGGTAAATGACGCTCCGCAACGTGGTGATGTCATTCGGGGCGACTGGAATCGATAAGGGAATCGTTTGCAAAAATGGCAAACGATTCCAAGGAATTGAAACAGTGGGAACCGGTTCTCAACAAGAACCGGTTTTCGATACCCATCCCTAATGAGGATGTTATTGCACATCTGATTATGAATGACCAAAATGCAAAGCATAATGATGGTCTTCAGTTATTGTTTATTAGTAAATACTTATACTTAGCATGCTTTACTTGATAGAAAAATTAAAATTATGCAATCATAAATGTGTTTGTGCCATGCCCACTAAGGCATTTGTTCTCTCTGTTTCAGTTAATAGTTGACCTTCATGTGCAAACAGAGATCCATTTGTGTTTCCTTTGTGGTTGAGATTACAAAAAGCATGTTATGGATAAATGAAATGCCCATGTCAACAATGCTATTTTTAAATGGGTGGTCGTTTCGATTAAAATGTCATTGCCTCTGTTCATTTTCTCTGATGTTTCTGTTGAACTTTACACACTTGACTTGGTCTGTCCATGAAATATGAATTATCTTCACTGGCTTCACAAGACCTTGTGTATCTACATGTACATGTGACTGCTCACACAAGTATGCTTGGCAGAACACCAGAAATGGCTTTTCCCCCCCCTTTCTATGAGCAATGTGTGCCTTAATGATTTGAAAAGAACTCCACTTTCCGAGCTTATCAAGCACACAAAAGTTTCATAGAATTCACCAGTTCCAAATGATTACTTCCAATTGTCGCTTTTTGTTGAGCACAATACACAAAGTCTGTTATTTAGCCCCGGCACATAACTGTGAAAAATAGAAATTAAAAATAGGGCTCCATCTATTGATGGAATAAATGGAAAGTCACTTAGAAGAAGATGAGAATGCTGGTGCATCCCCTGAGAAGATTCCTGGAACAAATGGCTGCTGCAGATATGGGCTAAGAACTCTTCTTGAGATTGACACAGGTAAGTGGTAATGCGAAAGCAGGGGTGCCATGTCAATTAAGGTGCATTGAGGACTGCTGTCTGTCTGTGAGAAGCTCATTAACACCAAGGTCAGTTTCATCAAGCCCTCAAGCTGTCATTATTCTCATATTACCAGCAAGGTGGGAAATAAAAAGGTGTATTGGGCATGTTTTGTAAACCTTAGAACTGCATGCAAATTCTGTGGTATTGATGCAAATGCATACAGTACATATAAAGATGTGAACAACATTGCAATTCAAACCGCTGCTCCCTCTTACACATGTCTAGACACACACAAACCCTTAGTCATGCGCCAAATGTGTATATTTTTAAAGCTGTTTCTCAAGCGAGCTTTTGGAAATTAAGAGCAGGTAGCAGGTGCTTGTTAAAATGAATATTACACAAATATTTATGCAAAGCTATTTTATCAGTGATTGCAGATGGTCTTGTTAGTTTGAGTGGCTGAATAACAATCTATATCTCTGGAAAACATTTACTCAAATAAACTCTGTGTATTATAACTTGCAAGCTTCTTGCAAGTCTAAGATTGTTCTTCCTCATGATTATCAAGTAATTTAATGCCTTTCACCACAGTTTTCTATATTGTGGCAAGAAGCTTCAACATGTGTTAATATGTGAACAACATCAATATAGTACAGAATACATCGATATCCCGAGTGAAGAAATGCCTCTTAAGGAGACACAGGCAGGGGTGTCAAGCCTAACATTAGCCTACACTTCAGCCATGTGGAGTTAAACTGTTAATTTTCCAGATCAGTCTGAGTGGTTGGTGCACAAGTAGAGCACCTTTAAAACTGAATCACTGACTGCTGGTTGTTTTAGCAGCTAGTTTTTCTCTATATAGTCTGACACAGGACTCTTTCTTGTCTTTCCCATGTTACTGGAAAGCACTGATGGGAAACATATAAACAACCAGACAAGGTAATTGCCACCTCTGTGCCCTAAGCCTAGCTCTCAACTCAGCTGTCAAAATCTAAAAGACAAAAAGCTTCTTGTTACTCTGCCTAGGTACATGGCAACATGTTTGCAGAAGACAGATTTTCAGAGACTGAGAGTCACTTGTCTGCATCCTTTGGTCTTTTTGCTCCTTCTCTGGATTGTCACTCAGCCTCCTTCTCTCCTCTCCTGTTAGTAATGCCTGTGTTATTCTATGGATATTCCTGAGCAGTTTGGAGGCAGCCGTTCCACTTGTTTTCCCTTTCTCTTTCAATAAGAGACTGTGGGAAAAAAATTCAAACTCTAGGTGACAATACAGCCAAATCCACTCCATTCCCTACTGAGATCAGTGATGCTCTCTCTTTTTTTTTAACCAAAGGTGTATAGACTTCGAATAGCAAGGTTAACACAGAGTGATTTTTACCACTAACACAAACACCTGTGCAATTTATCTCCATAAAGCAACAATGTAAATGTAATTCTTGGTTCAATACATAGTCATGACTTCTCTGTATGCTGTGATAACACTGGAAATACAAAACTGTCAAAACACAACCAATTTTAAATAGAAGAACATCACCAAAAATGTCAATGTGTGTAAATTACACAATAAAATTAAATCAAGCACTATTCAAAACTGCATTACTAAAACACATTTAGCATTTGGTTTATGGTAACAAACGTAGAAGATCTTATGAAATATGTATGGTCATACGCAGAGATGGGCAGTAACGCGTTACTTGTAAGGCGTTACTGTAATCCGATTACTTTTTTCAAGTAACGAGTAAAGTAAGGGATTACTATTGCAAAGACGGTAATTAGATTACCGTTACTTTCCCGTAGGAGCGCTGCGTTACTAAAAACCGTGATTTTTTTGCAAGAATGTCTCACGACAGTGACGTAAGCAAGTGCGACGTTAGTGGCAACAGCTGTGTGCAGATCAACAATGGATAATATATCGAGTGCGGGAGAGAATGTGAGCGTGCAGCGTTTAAAGCATGGAAGTACTGACCTTATTTTGAGTTTGATTCCATAAAAAGTGACAAAAACATTAGCATCCGTTGTGCGTGGGAAGAAAACTTCTTTTTACAGCGAAAAAAACCCCTAAACTTCCAAGCAAGCACCGAGTGCGCTATGACGTAATGGGAAACTCATAGAGAAACTCGCGGATTCTTCCACTGACCGCTGTGGCACACCTGCACCAGGGTAAACCTCCGCCTACCCTACTCCTGCTTTACAGGTGAAAATAGAGCAACAGGACCGCTAGTCTGTGACTTTATTTATTTTCTGCTGTGTTTTACTTGCATCTATTTGAAAGAGTGAGTGTAAACACACACAAAAAAATATTTTATGTGCTGGAATGTGCAGAAAATAGGTTTAAATGTTAAACTAATTCATTCAAGTCAGAGAATGTTGCATATAATTAAAACTAATAAAACAAGTTTTAAAAAGGGACCTTTCCATTTGATTACATTTTGTATGATGGATTATGCAGAAAAAGTAGAATTGGGCTGAAAGATCTATCGCTTTATTACCTATTCAGGTTGTAAATCATGTTTTTAAAAAGTAACTAAGTAACTAAGTAATTAATTACTTTTGAAAATAGGTAATCAGTAAAGTAACAGGATTACTTTTTTGGGGAAGTAATTGGTAATTAGTTATTGATTACTTTTTTCAAGTAACTTGACCAACACTGGTCATACGGTCAACATAGTAGCTAGAAGAATACCTGATATAATATAAAAAATATCAGCCTTAATTGGTCTGTGGAAAAGTCTCAAAACATATTTAGTAGATTTACTGGTACTCAGAAAAACCTCACAATGCCACTGATTGTTGAATCCTTGTTTTGTATGGAGTGTTGAATAACTAATGCGGCTATCCATGCTGAACCTGGTGCACAGAAAGTAAGCAGGAATTTGGAGTGCTGAGTGGTATTCTGAGCAGAAGGAAACAGTCAGATAAGGTGCTTCTCTCTCTGTAATCTGCACCATCAATGCACTTTCACTGATCCACTTAACATTATCCTTATTTCCACTGCAGCAGATGTATGTCTTTTCTTATGAGTCAGATTTGTAATAATGGATTTATGACTGCAGTATTTATGCCAACAAAAAGTGCATGTGGGTTTCATTGATTTTAGGACTTATTAACAATTTAAAGAACTGTTTCTCTCTTTTTTGGAAGCCTAGATAGCTAGATTGTCAATACTGTAGATCAGGGGTCGGCAACCTTTCTGATGTGCCATCTAAAATTTCCTCAGAAATCAATGTGCCATATGATTGCATTAGCAATACATTTAATAACGCTCTATATTAACAGTTACATACTATATAGAACAACTTTATAGAATTATATTTGTTTGCAGATGTTGGCAGCTATCAGCGAATAGTTATCAGCTATTTTGAAACAAAAAACAACACTTTTTATCCATAGCAAGAACTCCATAACAGCAAATAAACTGTACAACAGAAAATACAAATGCTATTTATGGTCTCCTCACAACAATGATAAGAAAAACAAACTGGGCCAATGTGGCATGTTTGTTAATACAGAGATACACATGTTAGTGTGATCTAACTAACTAACTAATCTAACTAATGTCTCTCACTCAGAGACACAGGTCTCCGAGTGTCCAGCATTCAGACGGCTACCTGAGGACACTCATGTGAGAGAAAATCTGCTCACACAGATATGTAGAGCAAAATACAGCAACAAATCCAGCTGCGTTCGCAAACTTTGACCCCCACAGAGTCGAATCAGCTGCTGTCCTCTGTGTCCAGCCAGGCAAATCCAGCTGCTCATAAGAGCTTTCTGGTTTGATCAGAAAAGAAAACATTGGAAACACCTGAAAGTCCCGAAAACACATTGTGAATTCTGTCTCGAGTCTATGGATGTATCCATGTATTTCCGTGGTGCTGATGCTGCGCTGAATGGACAGATCCTGAAACAGATGGTCAGATGATTTCTATACATTTTATATCAGATAAAAACTTTGGTTCTAACATTCAGATAAAAGATAAAAGCTAGACATTTTAAATGAGAGTAAGAAAAAAGTATTTCTTTGTGCCCCCCTTTCCCTGTTAATGCCCTGCCTGCCCCCCCTGGCAAAACTTTGCCAGACCTGCCCCTGCACAGTTACCAGCTGTCAGCTACTTAGAAAATGATCCTGATGTTATTTGTCTCTCAGAAACAGTTCATAACGTCCCTTCAGCTCATTCATGTCACCTAAAAGGTAAAAACCTGTTTCTCCATCACCTGTTCAGTTCTGATGATTCAGTAAGGACATCTCCTGGTTTTCATGTTTCCCTCTCACCACATATCCAAACTGATATCATGACCAGCAGCTTTTACAGCTGTGGCTCCACCAAACATCAGCTGATACTAGAAATTAATATTAAATAGATTCTAACAACAGCTGATCAAGCTTAAACGTGCTGCTGTTGTTTAGCGCGACATCCGCTGGTTTCCTCTCTCTGGCGCAAAGTGGGCGATAAACAAACAAGAGAGAAAAGTCGATCAGCTGATTATTGATCAGTTTCACGACTGAAGTAGCAACAGGAGAGGGAGGGGGAGAGAATGAGAGAAGACGAGGCAGCTGACAGCATAAAGACACAGAATAACTCCAGCTTTGTGTCTTTTTCCATTCTAGCTGAAGTACGGGACAAACTGTGTTCATTTTCGTCTCAATACGAAATACGATATTTTCTCTGAATACGGGACAATTATGCTTTTTACGGGATGGCAACTCTACTAATTAACCTTATGAATAAATTTCACTATCAGTAACATCATAGCACCCCTCCAGCTGTATAGAAACTCCGTCATGCTAGCTAGTACACAGTACAAGTTATTGTAACTGACTGTAAAAAGTCAGCACAACGAAAATAAACTATGTATAGGAATTTCTTTTACTTATGTGTTAATCACATTATTTTATTGTATAATGCCTTAGTGCCACTGGATTTTAACAAGTCTCACACTCATACATTAAGACAAATGTTGGGGGTCTAGTAAGGAAGTTGGGGGAAGCAGACAGCTCCACAGGAAGAAACTTTTGTCTCTTCGAGGACTCTGGGAGGTAGCAAGGGAGTGTGAACCTTAAGGTGTGAAACAGCTGTGTACTGCCTTTTGTTCCTGAAGAAGGTATTTAACTGAGAGCCATGCTAGGCTCAGTGAGACTCTGCTGACCCTGCCCCGCGGTCATGTAGCTTGGTTGTCTGTTCTTTGTGTGTTTGGATTAAAGAATGTTAGCTCACCGCTCGTCTGCAGGCTTTATTTAAATGGAAAACTTCCACAACAAAATGGCGTGTTGACAGGATGGTCCATGTGGTCGATGAACAACAGGTCCGTGGACGGGCTGATCACCCCTGAGGAAAAAGGTACCTTTGTCCTACCAGCTGTTGAAGCAAAGGGAATGGAGGAGTCACGGAGCCATGTGTTTCAGCCACCACCGAGACCATCAACTTTGAGGGGACTCCTGCAGATGGGTGAGTTGTAGCTAACTTTGGATACACTCATGGGGAGTTTTTTGTCTGGCCGAGCAGTGAAGTGTGTGCTGCTCCGGAGTTCGAGTCTCCGGAAGGAAAATCCTGGGGTTCAAGTCCCCAGGCTTGTGTTCAGTTCCAGTGTTGTGCAAAGAAAAGCAATCGTCTGCCAGAAAGTAATTGCAAAAACACCGGTCCATCACAGGGAACGGTGGTTCGAGTCCACTGTTGATAATCACGTCTGCACAATACAGTGTGCAGAGTGACTGTATTTTAGCACTTTTCTGCCGAGAAGGGAAGAAGACCATTGCAGGGGACGCTCTGAATGTAAATATGGGATCTAGATCCAGTAGCAGCAGACGTTACACCGGGCGGCCAGGGACAAAACTCAGTGTGTGACTGTATGGTAAGAACTGTGGGTAAAAGTATGTTCTGTAAGATGGCAGAGAATGGTTGTGTGAGAAAGGGTTCACTGAGCATGAACCAGTTGAATGTTAGAAGAACAGTTGAGGAGAAGGGAAAAGAAATGTTGAACAAGTGAGTTAATAGGTTGATGTGTGGGTGCAAAACAGTGGAAAATGGGGTTAAAAATGTTGAAAATGGGGAACAAAAACAAGAAAAGAAAAAAAGAGAGGAGTCTAGAAATGTGTGTAACAGTTGTTTCCAACTAGCGGGAGAAGGTGGTACTGCAGGCCACCAGGTTCCCTAGGGTGGACACACACAAAATTAGCAGAATTGTTGATGAAAATAAGCAATAAAATTAGGGAAAGGGTTTTCTGTTTAATGATCAAAATGTCTCAGTGTGTCACTTGCAGGTGAAGAGCAGACCTGGATAAATTTTCCACATGCAGCAGTTGGAAGAAAATTATATGTTAACACCATTAGAAACACTCAAGCCAAGTTTTGGCTGAATTGTTTTACAGCTTAACTTCCATGTGTTTGTTGTGAAGAAAAGGTCCAGCAGCAGCAGCTGTGCAAGACAGCAGCAACAAGGAGAAACATTGCATCATCCTGACTGGATGGATGGAGATGTGCATTTCCAACGAGTTGCAACTTCACTGTGTGTGAATGGACTTTTGAAAAGACTGCCTGAGTTGGACATTTGCCACTTTTGGAGCAAAATGGCAAGATGAGACAGTGGAAAACAGGACAAAGCTGAAAGACAACTGACTCTCACTGGACTGCTGCAAGGGGGGGGATGAGATGAGACCACAGAAGAAGGAGCAGGGGAGAACATGGAGGAAGGCTGTTTTAGTGTGGGAAATGAAATTTGGGTTTAGGAAACTGGGAAGAAAAAACGACTGCCTTGCGTGGAGAATTGAAAAATGTCTGGAGCACCGCAAAGAGGAGAGGTACACAATAATTACACAAACAGAAAAATGCATTAATCCTACTAACACAAACACACATGCAATGAAGCTCATGAAGATCAAACAGTATTTTTAAGCATGTATTTCTGTTACCATCATCTTGTCCGGTTCACTTAGTAGGTTAAGAAGTGATACATAGACTAGTGAACTAGTATTATTTTTGGGGAAGGATGAATGAATCAAAGCAGGGGTGAACAGAATGCTGCAGGGGGGTCAGATGAGTGGAGACTAATAGATTCTTGAGTTTTTTGTTCCTGATGTGTGGGGGAGGTTTTATCATGACACACATCTGGTTACATTGGAAAACAAAACTCATCATCTAATAGAATATTGCTGTTGTGTGAAGTGTGACTGGTGGATGAAAGTTTGGGGGATTTACTTGGCTGATGCATTTTCTTCGCATTTTCTTTTGGTACCACTTTGAACCTGCCAATTAGTTTTGTTTTGATCTATCATTCTAAGAGAGTATGTTTAGGCAAGTCCTAAAACTAGGCCTTCATATTTTTTGATTTTTTTAACAGTGCACAGTTTTTCAAGCAGGCCTGCAAGATCGGAATCGAACGCGCTACACAACATGTTGAACAATCGCAAGTGAGCTTCTCCAAAATTAAAATGGGCTCAGGAGAATCAGAAAACAAGTCCCTGCCAAAAAGGATTCAGCGAGGTAATCCAGTCTAAATGTTTTTCTTTTTTTGAAATGTCATTGCTGACAGTATGTCTGTGAAGGTTCTCAGTCATCCAGGTCATCGTAGTCAAAGGAGCTTGCAAAGAAAAGCGTCTGGACTTCTTTAAGTTACTTGAAGACGTTTCACCTCTCATCCGAGAGGCTTCTTCAGTTCTAAGGTCAAATGGTGGAGAGTCCCAGATATAACCTCTCGGATGAGAGGTGAAACGTCTTCAAGTAACTTAAAGAAGTCCAGACGCTTTTCTTTGCAAGCTCCTTTGACATTGCTGACAGTAGAAACTTATTGCGTCACGAGAGGTTCTACTGTCAGCAAATAAAAAATGGGGACTGACTGGACTGACAAAGGCTTGACTGACTTGACACCAGTATGCAAGGTTGCACCTCCACCTAGACAGTGACAAAAGGGTGGATGTATGTATGTATGTTTCTTTTTACAGGAGCAGAAAGATGACAGCAACAGGTTGCATGAGCTTTAGGGCCGTGCTAACTTAACCTTTTAATTGCCACTTTGTGTCTTTGTGAATTTACCAGCGGTGTGTTATTCATGACCCTGTATTGTTTACAGTACAGAAGTCACTGTGAGAAAGTGTGCATACAGCGCTAACATCTACATCACTTTTTCCACAGCAGAGGGTTAATCGTGGGATCTAATCACATGATTTACAGCAGGACACACCACTGGCTAATGTTTTTTCTTACGACAGGGCCTGGAGTGAAACTACTCCAGGGAATTTTTAAGAGACAGTGCACAACTTTATTGTGCATGTCTAATTGTGCTAAGCTGACAGAGGGCAAAAGAGGGTTTTCCAGGGAAGTTCTCATTTTTAAATTGCAGAGACCGTGACATGAGGGATATGGAAGGATTGACTGAGGCGCAGATGCAGACCATGACCAGCAGAGAAGGCTTCAAGAGGACCGGTGAGAAGCAGGAACCATCTGCAGGACAACTGACAAACAACAGTGGGCTGCACCACTGGGCTTCCAAGAGATTGTCATGAGGAGACTTCGCACAGCAATATCTTAAATAAAATGAAAGAGATTTCGACGTTGACGTTGAGGAAGACAACTAAGGTGTACGACGTGCTCTACTTTAAATCATCCACAGCATTGGAACAGAAACTGAGGGATGAAGATAGTATGCCAAGCTCCAAAGGTGCAGCGCAGAGGGAGACCAGCGTTGGAATTATGATTCTGTAGATGGCACAGACACCAGGAGCCATGACGTGACTGAGAATGACCACCTAATGCTGTTTCACTTTGCCATGCAAAGTACTTTGACACTCTGGAGAGGCCCTTTCCTCTGTATCATTGTTGTTGCCATTTGCATGTGAGAGCTTAGATTGTGGGGAAGATTAAAGATGAACAAAGGGTGGTGGGAGATCAGTGAAGTGAACATACACAGTGTGAAACTCCTTTAAGTGTACAATAATGTTGATGTGACATACAGAAAGTCAGGAAAGAAATTCTGGTATTAATGTGATTCTTGATTTAAGAATCAAAGGGTGGGATTGGATAGGAATTTATTTTACTTATGTATTAATCACATTATTTTATTGTATAATGCCTTAGTGCCACTGGATTTTAACAAGTCTCACACTCATACATTAAGACAAATGGTGGGGGTCTATTAAGGAAGTTGGGGGAAGCAGACAGCTCCACAGGAAGAAACTTTTGTCTCTTAAAGGACTCTGGGAGGTAGCAAGGGAGTGTGAACCTTAAGGTGTGAAACAGCTGTGTTCTGCCTTTTGTTCCTGAAGAAGGTATTTAACTGAGAGCCATGCTAGGCTCAGTGAGACTCTGCTGACCGTCTGCCCCGCGGTCATGTAGCTTGGTTGTCTGTTCTTTGTGTGTTTTGATTAAAGAATGTTAGCTACCGCTCACCGCTCGTCTGCAGGCTTTATTTAAATGGAAAACTTCCACAACAACTCCACCTAAACTTGGTTTATATCTGACCCAGATAGACTGCAGGTCATAACTTCTTACCTGGAGTTCAGTTCACCTGACACTCGGACCGGTGTTGTGCCAAAAACTGATTTCCAATGTTTCCGTGTATTTTTTATGTGTAATATCTTTATGTATGTTGGTAAATAGACTTCGGTGAACAGCGTTTACAAAGGGGTTATATATAGAATTAAAAAAATATCTGTTTTTTCAAGTATCTTTACAACTTCTGTGTTATTGTACTTACATTATAACCAATCCGGTCCTTTATCCCCACTTAAAATATTTTTACAGAACTATTGTAATATTTGATGACATTTCTGCTGTCCTCTTGGCCAACTTACTCTTACAACATTGACAAGAGATACATTTTAAAGGATCATGTGTGGATAAAATCAAGCACTGAACAGCTGGGAGCTACATGAGACCAAACTGCTTTTGTATGGGGTTGTGGCAAAACAGGGACTTTCAGTTATGCTGAGAGTGGAGGGAGCAAAGCAAAGGAACTGTTTCTGTGTCAGGAGGGTAGTTAAGATGCTTCTTGTAAGTAGGTGGAAACAAGGATATAGAAAATGCCCTTTCCCTGAATATATGCGGCTATTGTCACTGTGTGGCTGCCTGCTGGTTTACTGAATCAAAGCAAACGCTCCCACAGGCAGGTCGCCTGACCTCACTGTTTATTGTTTGTGTTTTGAGTGGATGTTTTCTAGTGTAACAAGATATTATTAAAGATGTTCCATGGTTAGACTCCAAGGTCTCAGCATGGACCAACCAAGGTCCATTTATTTCACCAGGATAACAATCATATTATTGTGGTTAAATAAATACAATATATTAAGAAAAATAAGCATCTTGCTGCCAGATTAACCAACCATGACTTTATCAATTAGTCTCTCTCGCTCTCTCTCTACATGTATGTGTGTGTATTTGTCTTTTCATTAACATATGTCTACTATTTTTGACATAGTGTATGTCAAAGAATACAGTATATATACAGCATATACACACATTTAACTTTTAAAACATCAACGTAAACACGCAAGACCTAGAACTTTAAGATAAATAAGTGGGTTTATTTGTAACGGTCTATATATACCAGATCCTATCAAGTTTAGAAAAGATGAAAGCTTGACCTTAGTAAGCACGTTAGGTAATTGAATGTAAAGGAAGGGGGTGCTATTGAATGAAGTTAATCGAATGAAAGATTAAATTCATTTCAATAAATGCAAACAAATTCAAGGTAATTCAGATTATTTTCAGAGTATCATCAAGCATCCAAAGTGAAGGTTGTTCAGTGTACGTTTGAAATAAAAAACTGACTTGGGTCAGAAACACCTCTCTGTGGGCTGAAGATTAGCAGTGATTGCAAGTACTTGTCCTCAGGAAGCACCAGCAGGTCTGCAGGTATCATATAGCCTTTCAGAAAGTCTGGCGGTCTTGGCAGAGAGGATGAAGCAGATTCAAGCAGAGTACAGCCATGTGATGTTGGTTTGTCAGGCGAACACAGTCTGGTGAGAAAATAGCTTTTGGCCCTTGACCTGCGGATGTTGATTTATACTCTGAATTGATTTAGACTCACTGTTAAAGAAAATAATAATTCAGAGTCTTCAAAATAGGTGTTGTGTTTATTTTGTGGATCAAAACAAAATCAAAGCTTTATGCCAATGATCAATCAAATTAAAATCTTAAGGCTTTGTGGCATGTGGAGACAAAGGCCTGTACAAAAATTAACTCAAGTGCAAGACTGATGTGTAGACATTGTACAGCTAACTTAAAACAAACTTTATTTTAATGTTGTATTCTATTCAAACGACATACTTTGGTGTATCTGTGTACAGGCGAGAGATTGAAAGATGGACTGGTGTGGTGTTGGCAGTGATATGGTCACTGCAGTGATCTGTTGTTGTGAAGAGAGCGCTGAGTGTGAAAAAGAAGCTGTTGATTTAGCAGGTGCTCTATGACACTATGAGGAATGGATGGGTAGATGAATTCGATAGTAACTTATGTCAATTATAAATAGTTGTTTGCTTAATGAATACAAGTAGTTTTCATGTAACTCGTGCAAACTATTACATGAATCACTGCACTTTAATAATTACATTTAACATTTTTAGCTTATAGTATGTCAAAGTAAAGGTAAATAAATAATTTTGCAAACAGTGACTTATATGAAAGCCTTGCAAGTTTATAGATATAAAATTAACCACTTTATAGAACCAATGTAACATTTTCTTCAGTGAATGCAGTGTATCCACTTCTGGGATCCAGAGTTAAACAGATTTGGGGGGGTTGTTTTCAAGTCTTGGATATGTAGATAGTTCACTATTTATGTAAGTATGTATGACAGCCTGTGTGGTTTCTCTTCTTCTCTCTCTTTCTCCTGCTTTCTCTATATATGGGTTTCATATCTTTGTGCTCTTGTGTGGTGTAGTTCTCATCATATCAACCTGCAGTTAGTTTAAAGACTGGTTCAACTGCAGTAGTTGCACAGTGAGACTCTTTCAGATTTTTGTTTATGCTTGCTCTGTGTATTTACCTCAACACTACCAGCCTGGATGATTCACCCCTTGCTGACCTTGTTAAATCTCATTGTCTCTGTAATAAATATACTAAACTGTACTAGTCTCCAAGTCTGCATTTGGATTTAGTTGTTTTAGTTAAATATGGATACAGTTAATGGACAAAAATGCCAGTGACCTTTACTCCATCTAATATTATAAATTATTCAGAAAGGTCCTCAGAATGATTTTAAATTTGAAGAATTTGCTTTATTGTATTTAATGACTGTATTTCATAGTAGAAAAATCTAAGCTCAAAGTTTGCCTCATGGACTACATTTTGTGCAGTTTCAGCCCTTGAGTCATTTTAGATGCACTGCAATCATCTTCACTCAGAAATATTTGCATAATCTTCTGTGTTACATGTTTCATCTGCATGATCAGTTATTGTAAAAACATGACAAATGCCTGTTTGTTGGTCAGTGTGTTACATGTTTAAAACCTCATACAGATTTATTGTTTCTGTTTGATTGCAGGATACCGGTAGAACACCTGCAATTTGTAAATGTTGACAATTTACCAGACATTGCAGACTTTTTAGTCAAGATGAATCCACAGCGTCCAAAGGTTATTGTCACTGTCGCTGCACTGATAATAGATTAATCATGAAATCGTGTTAAATACAGTCTTTGCATGATCAATGAACTGAACTGGGGAGATTTTTTAGTGAATCCACACATTTGGTATGCACATTCACCAATCATCAGTTTGAATGAGAAAATAAATTGATGTGTCAGACAACTACAGTTACTATGACAACTGAGACTGATTTAAAATGAGCTCCTTCATATTACTGTAAATGAACTTGCTTTTTATTTATTCTTTTTAATAAACCAACTTTTTGGAACAGACTCCAATGCAGATTTAAGCACAATTATTATTTTTAGTATTATTTATTTATTTTTTTAATCTAAAAAAAAAAACTATATTTCTTCCATGAGCTTTTTGTTGCTGATTAGCATAAAAATTTCAGCTGAGCTCAGTGCAAACATGTTCGGTACAAATACATTATCATACAAGCACAGTTGCAAAAATAGACTTATGCCTGAGGAAGGTGCATGCAGAAATGGGTTCACGAAGGCTTTGCATTTATTGGAAATAGAACAGAATCAGTCAACAGATATTTCAGTAGTGCAGTTGTGCTATAATGTTACAAGATACACAGTGAGCACTTCCTTAAGGTAATTTTGTCCTTTTGCTTGTGTGAAAATCTAAAATGTAATATTCATAGTAGGTGCATGATGAGCAGGGTACACATCAGGGAATCTGGTAAAATCTCTTCTATTGGCTTCAAAGTAAATTTGAAAAAGCAAGCTAAAGTAATAGCATGCTGTTACAAAACACAAAGTGGACTCTGGTTACTGTAATTATGACCATTAGAAATATTTCAAAAGAACAACAAAACGCCTCCCTATAGAAACATGCCGTGAAGAATGTATCCATTTCCCATTGCACAGTTAAATGACTCCTTTAATTTTTATTGTACATAATCTAGAGATTCAAAACTGGTCAAGTGTTTGAGGCATCATTCTTTCTCACTTAAATTTATTGCTAATGATTTCATTATTCTTTTGTTGCCCCCTCAACAACCCCCCACTCCCGACCCCCCCTTCTCAAATCTTGCCCTAGAGGCTCAGGGCTGAACACCATTTTGCCTTTAAATGGAACACTGATTGTTTTTCATGTTTATTCACAACCCACGGGTCAGCAGCCTCCTATAATCTCCTGTTTCTTCCAAGGACAATTTGGGGGATATCATGAATAAAAATGATCTTAATAATAATGCAGTGAAAGGACCCATGGCAACTATGAATACCATTAGAGTCTGATCAGAGGCCGTTAGCGTCACATTTATATGGCTAGAGCTAGTATAGGGCCTGCATGAGTGACTCCAGAGGCTGGCTGTTTACACTCTTTTTTTTCATTGGTTCTCTCATATAGTTTGTCATCCTAACAGTACTGTATATCAAGGTGGGCTTTCTATGATCACTAGAGGCATTGTTATGTATATTTGTTTGATAGAAAGTATGCATTTTGCTTTTCCAGTTTATCTCAGATTGATAATATTGAAACAGAAATAGAAGAGAAAGTCATTGTGTCTTTGAAAAAGTATCTTTACTGTGAAGCAAGCTGCATGGAGCAGTAAGAGCAATTTGCCTCCCTCCAATACCCTTGACCTAGATGGTAAAACTTCCAGGGGAGTAGAGAATTAAAAGTGAGAGAAAAATACAATTATGTGCAGCAAAAAAACACGTTAGGTGATCAAATATAGTATTTCCCTTGAACTGTAGGGTAAGGGGAGGACTGTTCCCACAATATTAACATAAAGAACATGAAGGACTACATACCAAGGGGTATGTTCCACCTGCAGAATCTCATAGGAAAGAACGGGCTACTACAAAGGTTGTTAGGACCTACGAATTACATGTACTGTGACTTAGTGTCTCAATTGAGATATTCTGGCTGGGTGAAGTTAAGATGGGAGCTATTAATAGGCAAGGGTTGCAGTTTAGCAATGCCCATGGTTGGTCTTTGTTAGTTTTGTATATAATTAATCCTGAGGACAAGGCCACTCTGTCCCAACACCCTTGTCATATTCAGCCACTTCTTTTTCATACTTGTTTCTACTCTCCCAAGTTCTATATATTTATTCTCTTCTCTTGACTTTGAGGTCTGTGTTTTAATAAATCAAGGTGCAATGTGCAAGCCACAGCCAACTGCGCTATGGCAATGGGGTGAGATGAGAAAGAATTCATTATCATACATTATGTGTCATACATTATGGGTGTGTTAGGTGTTGTAACAATCATGGCCAATCTCTTTGATCCCTTTAGAAGCTGCGGCAACCCAGTATAATGTATTAACAATAAAGGTAATAGAGCAGAAAGTCTGGGAAACGTTCCTCAGGAAAAAAAAATCACAATGAAGCAGTTGTGGAAATTCACATTTTGAACTTAGTATGTGGTAAAATAGGCAAGAAAAAACAGAGCTGTTTTCCCAGCCCAATTTTAGTGCTGATCGTAGAACTTAATTTCTGCTAACTAATGCTATGACAGGTCAGTTCTTCTGAGGGGGGGGGGGGGGGGGGGGGGTGTTGCCATATTGCGGCAGTGAAACATTACACCCTGGCAGTCTAGGCAAATGGAAGATGGTTTGAAACATGGTCTAAGCTGGTGCTTCACACATTTAAAACCTTTCAGCAGGATAATGGGCCCTGCCACAAACCAAAAATAGTTCAGGAATGGTTTGATAAGCATAACAATGAGTTCGAGGCACTGCCTTGGCCTCCATATACCCTAGATCAATCAAATTGATTATCTTAGGAAACAAGTCCTATTGTTGGAGGCCCCACCTTGCAACTTTAAGGATCTGTTGCTAAAATCACAGAACACTTTTAGGGGCTTCCATACCTTCATGGGCTAGGACTGTTTTGGCAGCAAAGGGTGACCAACACAATGGTCATAATGGCCTGATCAGTGTATCTCATTGGGTAGAGCAGGTGACCAGTATGCTGAAAAGCCTAGTTTTAGCTCCACTGATATCTGCCCCTCTTTTCCTGTCCCCTCTACTATCTTGTCATAAAAATAACAATTGCCAAAAATAAATATTAAAAACAAATAAATAATCAAGATAGTGAATGTATTTGAGTGCAGGCAGGACTAACCAGCTTTGTAAGGTCCTCGAAGTTAGTCCCACTCTCAGCCCCAGCTAGCTTTCTGACTGACACATCTATATCTCATAAGCTCATCACCTATCTGAATATTTTAGATCCCAGGTTATTAAAACTAATGAAATGGTAACACATTCAGCCTCTTTTCCCTTCCTGGCTGTTTAAACTGTATTACTTTATTCTTCTCTCCCTGATTCAGATCCTCTTCAATGTGTCAGACAATGTTCCTGCTGGTGTCTCTGAGTTGTCTGGAAAGACTCCTTTGAATTCAATAAACATCTCCAGGACAGGACACAACGTACCTGGCAGCTCCATGTGGAATAAAATCCCCAGCCAACCAATAACTCTGTACAACCCACTTCAGTAACTTACCTTTGCTCCGGTCATTGTCAGCATTGCAGCCAGTTCAGCTTTTAAGAAAAGTTCTTAATAAATCGATTATGCCTTCTACACTAAAATAAAAATAATTTGAAATAAGTCATGCCAACATTTCACAGATTCTTAAAAAGTCTTTGAAAAACCCTCTTGAGTCTTGTTCACAGGGAGGCTTATAGATTTATCGTGAACATGACATCACTTGTCCTGAACGGATTTCGACAGTGGTAGTCAGCTCTAAAAATCTGTATTATACAGTAGCAACATGTGAGAATTACTCTGACATACAATTAAATTTCATCAGTGAGTTAAAATAGCTTTTCTTACATTACAAAGAGAAGCCAAGTGAAAGCCAAAAAGGTTTTTCATGTGGGCTATTAAGAAAATACAGTCTTATTAAGAGAAATCTCATCCAAGCCTCTGGGGTATCTGGCTTAACCCTAAAGTGAGATACACACAAAGCGTAGTTAAAAGCAAGTTTGTGGATTAAACTGTCTGTTTAAACAATCTGCCTTCATTATTAAGTAATTGGCTACATTTAATTGCTGCCTGACATCTAGGATTACATCGTATTTGTACAATTAGAGCTGTGTTTGATAAGATAGTAATGTATACATTGTGGCTTACTAGCTTCTTTTCATCCTCTTACACCCTATACCCTATTTTTCTCAATTCGGTATATATAAAAGCATGTAGTAAGATTTGGATGGTTAAAGTTAGGCAAGATGTCATAAAACAATTGGTTAATCAAGCTGAATGATTATTTTAAAACCCCTGGGATGCAGTGAGGTAGCTCTGACAGCTTTATCACTCTGCAGGTTTAATATGCATGTTACAGGTTAAAGCTGATGGTAAAGACATATACCTCAAAAGTGGCAGATCTTTCAGCACTGCACCTGCCAATCAGCAAGACCTCCTTGCCCCTTTTTTATTATTTGCTAGTAAAAAGTTTCAAAGGAACCCTGTTTCAGTCAGGATGTTATCATCACAATCTCACCACTCCTGGCTCCTAATCCACATGCTGTGTGTGATTTCTCTCTTTTTTTGTGCATATGGGCCAGCTGAGAGCCACACTAAAACTGAACATTCACTTAGTGTTTTTCAGAGAGAAAAACAACTATCAGAATTGGCTACCCTTGCAGCGTAAACGCAGCCTTAGACCTGTATCAGGTCCAAGGCCAGACATTACCTTTTGAGTGTAAGTGCAATTCTCAATGTTTTTTCACACAAAACATTTCACACATACAGCATGGATGCTTTTGCAGATCTGCTCATCTTTTCACTTCAGCTGCACTGTATTTGTGCACTGAGAGCTTGAAGCCAGCTTGAATCTTATATCTCTAGACCTACTGATATTAACCCCCACTTCGGGCCAAACAGAGATGGCTGGTTATCAGAGGGGCTTTGGCATGGATTGGGGAACTACAGAACCAGGAGGCCCATAAAGGAGATAAGCTGGGGTTTTATGGGTTAGCTGAACAGTCCAACATACCCTAGAGGGATCTGTGAATATACAGAATGTGTGCTTGTGTGTGTTCACATACAGATATTCTGTATGTATAAGTATTATATGTGTTTCTGTGTTTGTGTGCATGCACCTTACGTGTATTTTAAGATTTAGTCACATACATCTTTGGTATACACTGAAGTCTGTGAATTTACTGTTTGTAAGCAGCAAGCTGCACTGAAAGGAAAAATAAAAACAAGGCCAAAAGCGTGGCTTCCCTCAAAAGCTCCTTTTTGGCACATGCCTGACTTGTACACTCTGTCCTATGTCAATCTTACTGTCAAGGGAGTAAGTACCCCAGTTCTGACAACTAGTATATCACCCATTCAACTTCCACTCTTGGCAAATAAATTATTTATCATGCCTCCACGCATGAGAAACATTCATGAATATATGTGGCTGTGCTTTTCTCAGATTCGAAAGCATTACACAATGTCATATATTCTCCAGACTTTGAACTCTAATAAGGCTATTTTAGGATAACTGATTGGGGGGAGGGGGAATACATGGGAGTTGACTTCACTTCACCTGTTGGATTCAATGGGTAAACTCTGTGCTTGAAAAATTAAGACATGTTAGTCATGTTTCCTACCAGGCAGGAAAATATTTTTTAATAGCTTATTTCCCTGTTTGTAAAATGTGTACAGGGCTTTTTTTTAATGTAAAACTGCCCCGTTAAAATTGTATTAAGGCTTTAAATTATAAATTATTAGTGGCATAGCAACTTCAAATGAGTGCAGAGACTTTCTGCTCATTGTTACCTCAGCTAATCTGGGTCATATGTGTGATTATTTGTTACCAGAGCTGCTTTCTAAGAGCAAAATTCTTGACCAAAGTATCATACAATAACAATTTTAGCATAATGGATGGCATCATTTTAAGACATTTTACTGTATTTTGAACCAAGCAAAATCATGCAAATGACTAAGACTGAAGTAGCTGCCAAAGGTTCCAGCTGTTAATTTCATCCTAACCAGTGGTTTGAATCTTTACAGCCTTCTTACTGACACAGCATTATTTTTGTCGTTTTTTTTTGTTTTGTTTTTTAACTATAGATCGAAATGAGCAATGGTTTTAGTGGCATGATTAAAATTCAGAATGCAAGTTGTTCATAAACTCAAATGAGGCTGATATCCATGTTCTAGTAATAATATTGTTATTAGCATTTGTCCCCGTGTCCATGAATACTCCATGGGTGTACTGAGCTGAGCAATCCATCCACAGCTGCTGATATACACCATTACATAAATATGATCAATTCTTGTCATTTCCACAGTGGAAGCTCTTTTACTGTAGTTCACAAATCAACGGGCGGCATCACTGTGGCTGCATGCATCTTTTATATACATATTTGTGAACCTCTATTATCTTGCCAGTCTCCAGTGGCATTTTGTTTAGCCTTGTCATGCAGTCTCAACAAATTAGTGATTTGCTACTTGGCTTTAGGGTTTAATGATGTGCAGAATGTGAGCAGAGCGTGGCGAGTGGGTGTCTTGGTCTGTGCACTTGAGATACTATAGTAAAATAAGTGTTGTAACATCATTTTGACACTTAACCTGATCTGAGAAATAATTGAGTTTGACTGAGTTGACTTAGTAAGTAATAACATCAAAGACATGCACTTACCCCCATATTTGTGTATCTCCCTTTAGAGTTGGCACAAGCATTTGGAAAGCTTTACCATCAAATTGCTGCTCTTGAGTAAGAAATGGAACACAGCAGGGGAACAAGTAGGTTGGAAGTATATTCCTTAGCCAAACCGAAGATCTCAGCCAAACTGAAGGGATCAGACAGCTACATGGCAGATTATTTTATAACACTAATCCTGCACATGCACGTGCAACTAAACCCGCACCTGCAATTTCTGACTGGAAACTGCTTTAAAAAAATAAAACTGTAAAATCAACACAAATAAATGTGTTGCATATGTTTTGCATAACAACTCCTGATAATACAGCAGTACAAAGAAAAGAACAAAGAAAGTGAAAGAAGGTTTTTGTGAAATTAAAGCATGCACACTCTGCTATAAGATCCTGATTAGTGCATATCTGGTACATCTGGTTGCTCTTTATAATGAGATCCTGTTTATCAATGAAATTTACCTGTATTAATAAGGTAAAATAAAAAAAAATAAAAATATAATACAAAGATGATAGAAACAATAAATAGCACCACTTACTAGCAGGCAATTCAGAGTATTATAAAGTATTTGGAGAAGGCATACTGCAGATGTTTACTGCTCCATTACCGTCCTCACCTGGCCAGAAGCTCCGGGTGGTTAATGAAAGAATTTACAAGCAGTAAATCAGCTTTCTTCAAAGACTGCTTAACTTACAGATAGCATGAAGAGCTCAGCCACTGAAAAGCTGCTGGTCCTCTGCACCAAAAAGAACAAGATGAAATTATTTGGGAATGGGACTAAGATGCCTTCTGGACAGGTGAGGCGTTTTAGACATGTCCAGGGTCAACACGTTCTCACTCCCAAAGCATAACATTTTACGCTAGGTGACAAATCGTCAATATATTACGCCTCGGGAGTGAGAACGGGCTGCCAGGGCAGGATGGATAGATACTACGTTTATTTTTCATGATCTACACTTTCTGTATTAGCAGCTATAATTGTTGTGTGTTTTAGAAAGCACAGACTAGTTCTCCAATGGTTAAATGGTAGATACTCAAATTATGCACAGCTGCAGGCAGTATTTGGCTTTCCATCACAAAATGTGTGGAGCTAGATCAGCACGATATCCTGAGCGCTTATGTCCAACAATAAATTGTCAGTCCAAAGTACTTCATGAGTGTTAATGCATAGAATCATCATTATCGTAGAACCACCAACAATCTGATTAATAGTTCTACTGTTCATGTGGCTTTTGAGCCCTGCTTAGCATGATAAAACCAACCACTGAGAACCCCTCCAGCTGTAAACAGATCCACACCATTTATAACAATAGATTGTAAGTGGTTACTATGATTACTGCCTTTAAAATTATTAATCCTCTTTTGTGTGTATACATACTAATCCAAAGTCACTGGACACTTTGGCTATACTGCACATGTTGTGCTGATTGTTAACGTGAATATTTATTCAGGCAATTGTACACTGGCAACTCAGTGAATTAAGATATGTAATCATAGTCAAGACGACTGGCTGAAGTTTAAACTGAGCATTGGAATGGGGAAAAAAAAGTTTAAGTGACTTTGACCATTGTATAGTTCTTGGTGTCAGAAATTGCTGCTCTACCGCCACAACTGTTTCAGGGGCTTACACAGAATGGTCAAGAGAAAATATCCAGTGCATGTTGGTTCGTTTGGTGAAAAGGCTTTGTTAAGTCCAGAGGTAAGAGGAGAATGGTTGGATGCTTTGAGCTAACAGGAAGACAACAGTAGCTCAAAGAATCATTTGTTATGACCAAGATATGCAGAGGAGACTCTCTGAGCATGCAACGCATAAAATCTTGAAGCATACAGGCCACAGCAAGAGAAGAAGACCACACCAGGTGTGACTCTCATCTAAGAACACAAAACTGAGGCTACAGTTCACATGGGGTCAGCAAAATTGGACGATAGAAGATTGGAAAAATGTTGTCTTGATTTCTGCCTCAACAGAAAGGTTGGGTCAGAATTTAATGTAAATAGCATGAGACTGAAGTGCTTACTGACTTCAAATGACGCCCCACTGAAAGAACAAACAGAAGTTTTTTTTTATTAACCATGCGTTACTCTTTCATTTGTCTACTTTCAGTACAGTTAATCTTAAATAATGCCACACTTAAACTGATCAGACAATAGGCCATTATATGAAAATATGCCTGCTGAGAAAATAATAACAAAAAAAAGAAAAAAAAAAGCAAATTTGTGTCCTGTGCAACATTTCCTCACATGTGTTACTTTGCTTATACAGTACAGTGAAAATGATTTCAGACAAATGGTCTGTTGTATTATTATTATTATGTATTAAAAGCAGTTAATGAAATTGTTGGATTAAAAGCCTTTAATACTGTGATCAGTACTACAACAGACTGAGATGTATCAACAACTGAACAAATAGAAATTATGCTTTCTTATGACTCTGCTAACTCCCTGACTCAAAGGCAGATTGAAACAAAAATTCAAGCTGAGAATTTGGTTCCATCCCAGCCCCCCCTCTTTGTTTGTTGTACCAGACCCAAGTTTTAGCTGCACCTTTCTATTTTTTCCCCATGTGTTTTGTTAGAAACTTGCCTAAATGTTGTCAGTAGAGCTAATTAAATGGTTGCTGTGTGTTTACTAAATGCTGTGCTGCTGAAACTAGTGGAGTTTCCGCCTGCTGACCACTAGAAATAATACTTTTGGGACACCAACTCAAAAGCTATCTCCATCGTTTACATTGTGTTTATCCTCACAATTAAAATAATACTGAATGAGAATACAAATAAAAACACAAAACAATTTATAACAATAATTGTTTACATGCACCAAATGCTTCGTAAGTTAACTAAATTGCAGCAGTGAATCTGATCATCAAAATAACAGATTAAAATGCACTGACTTGAATATGGAACTAAATGAATGAATGTGACAACAATTTAAAGCTCTGTGTGATATGGTCATTATTCTGTTGCATGTGGGCGGCAGTGTGGCACTTATGAGAAGTGCAAAGAAATGACTCTGTACAATTAACATTACACCAGCCTCAGTAAATAGCTGTAATGTAGAGAGTATATAAATAGAGCTGTATCAGTGAGTTATTACCTGCACTGTTTTAACCAGAGTAAATTAACAAGTCTTGAAGCTAATTTTTTAACACGGTTTATGGTTGGAATACTTCCATTT
This sequence comes from Neolamprologus multifasciatus, assembly GCF_963576455.1. Classification (NCBI taxonomy): domain Eukaryota; kingdom Metazoa; phylum Chordata; class Actinopteri; order Cichliformes; family Cichlidae; genus Neolamprologus; species Neolamprologus multifasciatus. The sequence continues at coordinate 60,811,396 of NC_140445.1, read as the reverse complement.
CATAGCTGATAGCTATTTAGGTCATACCAATATAAAAGCAGACTAAAAATTAATGCAAAAAAGTTGACTCAATTTGTGCTATGAACTGTGAATAAATTACTACTCCCTGAGAGCAGTACATACCAGTATGAAGTGGTATCGTAACCATCAAGATTATAAGTACACTGCTTGTTTATTCATTGTGAAACAACACAAATTATAGAGGCATTTTTCCAGAACAAAGACCTGCAGCAAGTGTAAAGCAGGATTAACTGATGACCTTAGACTACAAAGATTCATGCTGCTTTGTTTTTACACCCCTGGCACACAGATGTCAACGGATGCAACAGAGTAACACTGCGTTTGAGGGACGCACTGGCAAGGTCAGGTTGCAGAAATCCTCAGCTGGATTATTCCTGTGAAATGAAACAAGTTACCCTTGAAAGATATTAATGTTGCTATCATTGTAAAAGTTTGCTGTAACGGTACTGGGAAGTACTTGTATGGTTTAATCTCATTTGACAAATTATTATAAGTCTGAAGTGCCCAAAAGATAAATGTGTAATTCTGTTTGTAAATTTTGTGAGGATTTTTTTGCATATTATAGAAAAAAGAAGATATCAAACAGACATTAATTTACTTTTGTTACACCGAAACCTTGACTGTGGCATTCTTTGTAATTTTTCATCATCATATTGGTTCCAAGTATTGTTTCTATTTTTCACCATTTTAGTTTTAGCTGAGCACCACTGTATTGCTCATATTAAGCATCTACCTGTGTTACTTGCTTTGTTTTTGGCTCTGGACAGAATGCTACATGTTTCCTCTGTTGCAGTAATACCCTTACTGTGTAGAATTGTTGATCTAGCAGCTACTGAAAAGCAGATGAGAAATGGTTTTGAGCAATCGAGGACTGCCGTACATTGTGTGTGCCTGATAGAGCTGGCACCACTTCCTGGATATAAGTCATCAAAGTTTTATCCATTTAAAGCGTATTAATTACCAACCTAGAGGAAATGCTTCATTACAGCTTCACTGCTGGCACTGTACCATGGTTGTGAATCAGTCATAGGCAGTGGTCAAAAGGACTTTGGAAGCAAATTCCAAATTATTTCAGAAGGTTATACATTAAAAGTGTAATCTGTATTTTGAATTAAAAAAGAATAATACAAATATTTCATCCCGCCCTCCAGGCAGCTATAATCTTGGCATGTAGAGCCACACATGTAAATAGATTTAAGATGCACATTTTCCTCTTGGATGTCAGGCCTATTCATTTTCATGTCACTGAATGTAAATCAAACTAAATAATAATGGATTTCAACTAAATTATCCCCCTCCTTTGATGTGTACGTTAACATGGCTGCTTGATGCTGAGAAGAGGCAGGCTGCTTTTTTCTCGCTTTCCTTTCAGTCCAGGTGTGACTTTTCTGTGTCCTCTCTGACATGGTGAGGTATTATCTTTGTCACATATTTACATTTCTATGAGACAATTGTTGAATATTCAGTGAATTCAGCAAAGACAAATTCGGTTATTATCTGTCATTGCACTCATTTTATTAAATTGGGTAAATCCAACTAAAAGTTATGTGTTTTTATGCATTTCTAAGGAAATGGTCTACTTTTTCAACAGCTGAGACAGAGACAGAAAAAAGATTGTGCTTTCTGAACTAGATAAACAGGACAGATATCAGATCATAATGGCCTTGATGTCTAACTCTGGGATTTAGTGAAAGGAACCAGGGGACAGGATAAGGGAGGACACTGACAGCTTGTACCCTTGGTGGCCAAATCCCGACCCCTGTTGTCCTTCCAAGTTCGGGAGACTTTCCAGCTGATAGAGACTATGTTGTGTGTGCCCTGTTTGGCACATGAATTGTTATATCTTTGTATTATGTCTTAATCATTATATTTATAGTGTTAGGCTATTTTTTACTTGAATTAATAATTTGTAGTATTCTATCTTTCCTGTCTTTCTGGGGCTGCTGTCCTCAAGCCATTTTTTTCAGATATTTTGAGGCACAAGTACTCTATAATGTCATATAGATTATATCCATTTGTCTATGCAGTAATTTTCAAGCAATATATTGTAATAAGGCTGAACAATGTACAACAACTGAATAGTTTCAGATGCACTTTATATGTAAACATGATAGCTTGAAAACTTTTAACCTTTTGTCCAAGGTCTTAAAAGTCAACTTAATGATTTTAGTTGTCAAAAAAACCCAAACTTGAAAGTGTGGTATTTTTTAGCAAAATATCATATAAAGATTTAAAATATCATGTCACATTTGACCTCTGACCTCTCCTTCAACGTTAATAGACTGATCTGAAAGTCGAGGTGATAATAATGCTTTTATACAGCATTTAAAATGTTTCTTACTCCGATCTTTTTTTCTGACAACATATAGGCATACAGGGAATGATTGCAGAGATTCTAAGTATGACTTATTTTATTGTGACTTTGTTATGCACATTATAGTAACAGGTAATAACCGTTTAAAAACTTTGTAAGGTGTGAAAAATGAGCACTGAAAAGAATAATTGCAAATATGCTATTAAGAAATATTAAAGGGAAGCCGTTGGTGCAATTCTGACTGACTGTTGATTTTGGTTGCCAGTCACTGTTGTTCTTAAAAATTACATACGACCATTTATCGCATGTGTTTGTTTTGTGCAAACAACATATTCCCGTTTTGTTGTTTCCTTCTCATCATGCAAATGAAACAGTGATTTGTTTTTTGTGGCAGCTTGGGTCCTGGTGGGTGGGGGGCTTCATTCATGTTATGACGTGGCCCCTAGACAGGTCATAACACAAGTATGTCAGGAAAGATTTAACTTGAATGATTTAAGCATTATTTAAGCATTCTGTTTTTGTTTTTTTTATTTGCTTATTTTTTAAGCAGTATAAATTTGGTTGGTTGGTGAATTAATTGCAAAGTAAATAACACTAATTGTCTTTATCATTTTTTTACATTTCATATTACAGAATACATATTTTTTTAAACATAAAATAAGAAATCCCAAAGTGAAAATTACTACATTATCATTTACATCGGATTCCGAACCTTACCAATTTGCATGACAATCCATGTCGTATTAACTACGACCGACTAACATTTGGCCTTGTTGAAAAGGTCTCAGTGCCCAGACTAGCAATGTCAGTGGAGCCCGTTGCAGGATTTGGGAAATTCTTTGTGTGTACTGTGATCACATAGTGGTGAAGCACTGGCCAGACTTCTATAGACTCTCTCCAATGGAGATTTTCACCCCATCTGCGACCATAGAATGGAAAAGGGAACAAAGATGAGTGAGTGCATTTCTTGCTTTTTTCAAGTGACACAGTAATCAGTTGGTTTCTGGTATGCAATGCTGATTTATTTATTTATTTTTTTTGCCTGTCCCGTTTGGTTCTTTTGCCATCAGAATTATTGTCTAAAGGCGAAGAAAGATGCCCAACGGATTTACTTTACCAAATTGACCATCCCAGCCTTGCCATAATGGTCTATTTGATTCACCTGATTGTTTATTTTATTTATTTTTTATTTTCACTTGCTACATATGGGACAGACTTGAATGAGGAAAATAAAAGGGAGAAAGGAAGAGGGGGAAAAAACAGCGGAGAAGAGGGATGGGGATAAAGGGCAAAAAAACAAAAACCAACTAAATAAGCAGACAAAAAAATACATATATCAATCACCTGGATCACCTGTTGAGAAAGAAAAAAGAAAACAAGCAGAAGAAAGCAGAAGAAAACGAGAGCAATACAATAAACAACATCACGATGATATATGGGAATATATATATATGTGCAGCACGTAATATCGACAGCGCACAGTGTGCTTTGAGGTAGGAGCCAAAAAGGGTGTAGTTTGTGTGTGTGAGCACCCGTGTGTACACCTGTGAGCATGAGCGTGCTTGTATTTAAAAGGTTCCTTCATGTAATGATCTGCTAGAGGGTGTGGGGAGCCACAGCCCCGTCCTCCAGGGCATGAAGCAGGTATGGAGGAGATCAAGACTCCAGACATCCAGAGGCCCCCAGAACACAAGAGACCAAGGAAGACCAACAGATGGGCAGCCACGCCACTATCCCAGAAAGAGCTGACGAGAGCCCCAGATGAGGGGTCACTCAGCAGCCGTGGAGCATAAGCCAGGGGGGTTGCAGTGACGTGCTCGTGAGCTCCGCCGGCAGCCAGCTGTGCCAGAGTGACCGAGCCCCAGGCCGATAGGCCGAGGGCACCCCACCCCCGAAGTGGCCCGAGCGAGCCCCAGGCTCCAGGCCCTGACAAGCAGCCAACAAGGAGTGGGCCGGTGTGTACCTGGACGCCCATCCCCGGACACAAAGAACCAATGTCTGAGGGCGTCTGCCACCGGCAGGGGAAGTGGTGGGGGGAGATAGTTCTCCATACCTTGGAGGGGCTGAGATGTCCCCAGAGAGGTGGCGTCTGATACCCAACCTGACATATAGACACAGACATACAGGCTTGTATGTCTGTGTCAATGCTGATGATTCTGTTGGGGAGGAATTGTATGATTGTTATAAGGTCAAAAAATCAGTTCTTGTGGGCATTTTTACTAGAGTTGATTCATAACTGTACTTAAATTACTTTATATTTAATTTGGCTAATAAAACTAGACTCAGACTAATTTTGTTCAAATTAGAGGTCTCAAGTAATTCCACAAATTTGCAGAGCACAAAATTCTTATTCCTTCACAGTGACCACTCTGACATAACATTACTTCTGCTGAAGATATGGCTTCTAGTTAGTTGTATAGAGTGATAAATATAAAAGGACTGCATACACATTCTGGCCTGATATGAGCAGTGCATTCTCATTCAAGACCACCAACTTGTTAGATAAACATACATACAATAAATGCATTTTGTATATTTTACAAACTTTGCAGATGCATACCACTAAAATCAACATAAAGTTATGGTGAAAGATACTCAAATGCATTCATCATTACTGGGATACTGAATGTATAATAATGGAGTTCCATTGGATAGCCTCTCATTACTTTTTAATGATGTGTCTTCAGATATGGCCTTAAAAGCTGTCTGTCTCTTTGGGGCTGCATGCTAATTGAACAGAGGTTTCAATCTGGAATGTAAAGGCCAATAGGGATATTTCTGAAAATAACCCCATTTTAATGAGCTTGTTCATTAAATATTTCCATATAAAATCTAGACAGAATTTCATACAGAGGGTGATCACATATAATGACAAATTAGAGGATGGTAAATAAGTGACTGGCATAGCAGAAAGGCATTTTACACTTTCATATTTGGCAGACATTGTATTCAGTGTAAATACCAAAAAATGTGTAGCTTAGTACATAATATAACTAGAGAATTAAACAATATAGGCATTGGAAAAATAACTTTTATGTACCTAATTTCAATCTCACCAACTACTACAAGTGATAACCAATATTTTGGTGGTGTTAGTTTAGTCTTTAACTGGATTAAAGCCCTCATTACATTGTTTCTACATCTGTTTCTAAAACCTAAAGATAATTATGGATTTGATCAACTGGTCTCTGAATGCTGTTGACACCCTTTTCTGAACGAAAAGTCTGGGCTCGGGAGAGCCCGAGTGCCCTGGAGGGACTTTCCCTGCCGGATACATGATGGACGGGTGACAGACATGGAGGATCGTGTGCCTGGCGGGACTGTCGATCGAGGACGCTGAAGATATCTACCTATTCGGAACCATGATAACAGGGTTCTTGCTGATCGGCGCTGGCTTGGCCCTGGCTTATCGGAGAATTAAGAAAGCGGAACCGGCTGTTCACTCACTGAAGGCAGCATGGTTAAGAGCTTGGAGGCACTAACGGCTGCAGTGAAGGCTCAGAATAACACCTCTGAGCGTATATTGGATTACATCAGGGAAGAATCCACTCGGAACAACACCTCTGGGCGGAAGCTGGATTACATCGCGGATCAGTTGGCTGCGGTTGTGAGGTCTCAGAATCTGCTCTGTGAGCAAAAGACTGAAAAGACCACAGAACTGAAGGTAAATAACATCATGGAGAAACTTGCAGCTATCCAACGGGAGATTGAGAGACCAGTGTTGGTGTGTTAAAAACAGCTTGGAATTCTCATGAGTTGTTTGTAAAAGAAAAATCACCATTATGATGCGGCTACCCCTTCGGCGCCAGCTATGGGCTCAAGGTCGGAGCTGAACAAAAACTCCCTGATAACGACTTTGTTGAGTCTGTTCCTTCCCGTTCCATGCAAGGCCACCTGGGTTGGCTGGTAGACTGTTTACTTAGCCTGGCAGGGCGAAGGACACTGTCTCAGCTGAACTCTGGACACACACACACATACACTTACTCTGATAAGCACACACTCATCCCCCTCCCTTTCCAAACGTCTTCGATGCTTATTTCCTGCGGGGGAACACGGCGGGTCTATGTGCCGCGCTGGAATGGTAGCGCTGTGCAGGGCGGCTGCTGTGTTCGCTTCGGATTACTCCTCACCCCCCACCCAATCCTGTGGCTTGTCATGTCTTTCACAATGTTGTGCTGTGGACATTTATGTGCTTTTTGTGCAGAGGAGTTTTTTTTGTTTCCTGTTCTCATGCTGTCCTACCATGGAAGCACAGCATGAGTAGAGGTCTCTTTTTTCCTCTTGTACTTTCCCATTGTAGTGTACATTTCAGTGTTTTTTTCTGTAACGCTACCGATCTCTGACCTGTAACCCCATGTAATGGCTGTGTTGTGTGTGTAAGGTCGGGGGGGGGGGGTCCCATTTCACTGCAGGGCAACCTGCATGTGGCGAATAAAGCTTTGATTGACTGAGATAGGTGTAGATATTTGAAGCACAGACACATTCGTTGTCTTGCTTAATAATAATAAAAATAATAATAAAGGCCAGTTCTGGTAAGTGTCCCAGTAGAATCCAGCCATCAGTAATAAATCAGTGATGAATCAAACATATCTTCTGTCAACAAAACCCTAAGCACTTGGTTCTTAAAGTTTTTCTGCTATGTCCCACTCAGAAGATTAAAAAAAACCTCTCAACTCACAGATCTCACATTTTATTTACATAACACAATAGCATTTTCATTCAAGAATATAATATATTAAATATTCTTATTCATTCTACTTCCTTAGATTCCAAGGATTACATCTGGTCATCTGTGCCTCACCTTCAGTGGCTGCAGTGAAAACACTAGGCTAATTTACTTTATGTGATGCAACAATCTGAATGGGACCTTTACTGTTATTACTTACCGTACTTTTCCTGCTATCCTGTTGACTGTTAAATGGAATGAAGAATAACTGCAAGGCTCATCCTTGTAGTTAAGACAGTAAATATAAGGCAGCAAATCAAAAAAATCAACACGTGAAATACGTATGGCAGTCAGCTGGTCATTTGTGAATTCTTGCAGATTGTGGTTAAATACTTACCTGCAGTGTTTTGTTTTGTTCCCCCTTACTCGTTTTTCAACCCAGTATTAAGAGTACATTTTGATATGTCAATTTGAGACCAGACAGCAACTTAATCACCTCTACTCTAACTTAACATTTGAAGACATTGTACCAAATTGGAAATAAGTGCTGTCTGAAAGGCCTAATTTGAGGTAAGAAAGGAACCTTAACCAGAGAAGCATTTTTCTTCATTACTGCATCATAGAACCAGACACTGGCGAAAATTCAAAGTGCCTGGAATATGTATAAAAAGACTGAAGATGCTATACTTTTCAGCGTCTTAAAAAACTTCATGACTGCACAAAATTACAAATACAAAAACTTTCATTGACATAGAATCGAGGTACCAGGTGCTACTGGTTGTGGTATTCCCTGCACATACTACACCAGCACAAAGCAAGAATGATCAAACTAACAATAATGTATAGATAATTAGGATTACTGTGGCACTGTATATAAAGTTTCAGTGATACTGGCAGTGGAAATGGCACAGAGGGTAGTTTTTATAGTTTCAAGCATCACCTCTGATGGGACATTGTCAGTGAACTTGAGACTCAAACTCTTGGTTGGGTGGCTACCTTGGGTTTAGCCATAATCTTCAGCTTCAGCTTAGTAGATGTATCTGTCACTGTATTTGGCTGTGCGTAATTTAATTCAGTTCCACTGATTGCTTCTACCAGGCTTGATTCACTATTTCCATACTGCTCTCTATTATTTCCACCATACTGTGGCTTTTCAGTCTCCAGCTTCAATAGTAACTGCCTTCTATTCAAGTTATTGCACTGGTCTACTAGGTGCAATTTACTTGATCAAACGTGGCTCAACACTCCATGATTGCTTAGCAGCACAAATAAGGACACTGCTAACAGCAGTTACATACAGACAGACTAACACAATTGTCCTGATCATAAAGGATCTCCCCAAAGGTAATACAACATAGGCCATATCTGGCTCACCACAACATGAAAATTTCTGCCAGGCATCGTAGCAACCAACCTGAGAAGGCACGATACACGAGCACAGCTTAGAAAGCACTGGAAATAACACCTGAGGGCCAAAACACTAACTCCCGATTGATAAAGCAGTACACCTGAACTCTAAGACATGGCAAACCAACCTGACCACCAATAACATTCATCAGAAACTCACTGAGACTATGGAAGACAAGACTGGAGGCCAATGCAAAGGCAACTGCACAGATAAACAGATTATACCATGAAGATGCACAAAGGTCAGTCAGAAGACCTTCAGAACGTAAGACAAGTGCTGAGAAGAGATCTGAACAGTAGGGATAAGATCCAAGCTGTCAATTCAGATGCCTTACTGATCATCAGATACCCAGCTCTGAACACTAGAAAGAGGGAGGGCAAGAACTAGTAAGATTGTGCCAGAGCCACAAACACTAGAAACACTAGAAACACTAGAAAGAGGGAGGGCAAGAACTAGTAAGATTGTGCCAGAGCCACAAACATGGATGAAACATGGAGCATCTGCAAATACATCAGGACAATGGCTTCCCAAAAATGAGCTGCTAAGAAGGCCTCAGGCAGCTGAAGAGAGATACTGATGGGGAACAGGAAGAGGAAGTATCATGGATAATCAAGATTCCTAATGGTTGGAGTCTACCACAACCGACAGGACCTAAACTGTAGACTGTGCAAAGGTGCCCCCAAAACAGTCCCAGTGTACCCCAGATGTAAAATCCACAACCAAGTGGCTGGAATACTATACAGGAACATCTGTGCCGCATATGGACTAGAAGTCCCTAATTCCTCAAAGGTGACACCATCAAAGGTGGTTGAAAGCAACAAACAGAGCTAAGTTTCTGTGGGACAGATAAACAGTTGCTGACCAACCAACCAGACAAAGTGGTGGTTCACAAGGAGCAGAAGCCTTCATTTGTGATCAACATCAGGAAGAAGGAGCACATCAAAATAAAGATGTTCCAGTGACTGGAGCAGATGTAGAAGATAAAGTCCAACAAGGTGTCAATGTTAAAAGGAGCATTAGAAGCAGTAACTCCATAACTGGAAGAATAGCTCCAGTAGATTCTAGGAACAACATCAGGCATGTCAGCATAAAAGAGTGCAGTCCTGGGAACTATATTAGAACAAGTCTAAAGTTTTGTGTCTTTCCATGTTTGTAATTGTCTGAATGGAAAATCTACCTAAAAGTAGAGAGATAGCCAGCATATTAAAAATATTAAACTTGGACATTTACTTATCAGTGAGCAAAAATTTAAAAAAATAATAATATTCCAGTTTATTTCACAATCAAATAATTTTCAAATTTCTCTCTTACACCTGGTCATATTACTCAGTATTAACATTCTCACATTATCAATACAAACACCAAAGCGATGTGTGCTAATGATGTTGGACACTGCTATTAGATCCACTGAGTGTCCCTTCTTTTCAGACACGTCACTCTATGAGCACACTTTCCCCATTCTACCCATTTCCTAGACCATTTATTCACTCCAGGTCTCTATATCTCACACAGCTAATGTGACATTTATCCGTAATTAGACTCTTACATATTTTAATAGAAAATGATATCCCTTAAGGTCTCCCTGTCATTTGCATGGGCAGCTCTGATGATAATCGGGTCCTAGAAAAAACATTCTCGATGACATGGGCTGTCATCCCAAATTAGCAGGCGTGAAATCCTTATCAGGGGAGTGACCTTCCAGAGCACTGCTCAAACTTGGGCAGCATGTGTGAAGAGAATGGTCTGTAAAGACACATTTCTTATTTGCTCTTTGAAGCCTATTATATTAGATGTCTAGGACCACTGACCACAGATGTTGTATTGCACATTATTGTACGGTGCAATTTGCTGTACAAAGAACTATTTTTACTTTGATATATCAGGCATGTATTCATCATATTGCGCGGTGCTGATTCAGCTCTTAACCAACTTTATTGTGCTCAGCTGAGTTAAGGCTCTCATGTTAGTTGCACTGTTCTTTTCTCTTCTTAAATTAGGCAGCAATTTGTTTTTTTTTTTGTTGACAGTTTGTTTAGGGTTGCTCAGTATGCTTATTCCATAAAACTATTCTTGTGGAGGCTGCATTCTTATGACCAACCACTAGTGAGATACATTAGTTGTAATGATTAAACATGTCGCTTACTTATTAGACTGTGATATGGTACACAGAACATGACTTGTTACTAAGGAATGAACTGATAATGAAGCATTAGGTAGTTAATGACATTAAGCAGGAAATGGTGATGAGCTACAGGCAAACAGACTAGGAGAATAGGAAATTGGTGTAAGTGTGGAATGGCAATAAACACAATGTGAGGCAGACGTTAGTGTGCAGTGATATTGTCTAGTTTGCTGATGTGGATGTATTGTTTCAAATTCCCTTATTTTGAGCTCAGTTTCCCTCAGATCTCAGATGTAGTGACACCATACTCAAGTTGACCATGTTCCAGTATTAGTGGGAATAACAAGATTTCTGTCATTCACACTTGTAATATCTAAATGCAACACCTGTTTTTTGGTTTTAAACACACCTCTGAAGCACATTGACAAATATGGCCAGTACTCTGATCTGTTCAGTTTGCTGTTTATGGTTTATTAGGGGAGCACAGATAACAAAATCTAGAGTTTTTCTACACACACTTGCAGCTGACATCTTAAATTGTGAAGTTGGCGTTTTGGATTTCTGACTTTCCCCTTCAAATGGAATGCAGGATAACACACTTGCCTCAATGCAACACAGGGCAAATACATGAATGCATACAGTACAATTAACTGTGTAGTAGATTATAGCCCAAAAAAGAAATGTTTGCATGTTTCACCCAATAAGCACACCATTATTCCAAAGAAAAATGAAGATATACATTAGTGTGCAGTGGCAAAAGCTTCTGGTCAGATGATTTTGGTCACAGTATAAATTTCAAAGAAATAAAATGAGCCATTTAACTTTATTATTATTATCATCATTTACAGTAGAAATTGAGAGCCTTTATGCAAATTACACATTCATATGGTACATTTTATGTGGTCAGTGAAAGTTCTGTTTTAAAATGACTATACCTGTTATATTACAATGGCTCCCTTTAAACAGGGAAAAATTCTAAATGTGACATCTTGTGATAAGTCTTTCTATTAAGTCCATCTGATACTATCCTCTGCTTCACTTCTGTACCAGCTCCTTTGTTTTCTCATGTATGTGTCACACTACTCTCTCTCCTTCAGTTCTCATCTCCTCATGGTCCTGGTCATAAAATTGATGCAAACACTATATCACTATATTCATGTGCTTTTTTTTTCTCTTTTGACGGTTAAATCACAAACTCACATTTTTTTAAATCTCCAGATCAGTTATTTTATGGTGCAATATAAATGGTTTCATGAGTCAGGGTACAGGTCTTTTAACCAATTCACTGATCTTAAATCCTTTGCATAAAAGGAACACACACACAAGACTCAGGGCCTGGATGCATTAAATAAATATGTTGTCAGGGTCAGAATTGCTGAGGAAATGAAAGCATCAGTTTAAAACAGGACATTGGTTGTTAAGTAAGGATTAAAGGAAAGGTTTTTGTTTTCAGTATCAACTTGCACAGGAATAAAGTACAATACTAATCCAACTTTTGTGAGAATCAGCATTCCACAGATGCATGAATTAGTGTGTCTGTGTACATGTAAGGGAGACAGAACAATTCAATATCTATTATAATTTTTTTGACTAACTGTGGTAATAACAAGACATTCATATTCCTGAATTGTTCATGACTGCATCATGTCTCCAAAAGAAAGACATTTTGCTATATCTGTTCAGGTCATTTAATTAAAAGTCCCATTGTTTCGCATTGTCGGTGTTCTGCAGTCCTCTCAAATTCTTCCTTAATTCAAATGGGAATTTTTTTACTTTGCCTTTTCGAGCAGAAAGAGACTTTTTTTGCACAGCTAATCCATAAATATTCAGCCTCATAGCTTAGTACAAGAACAAGCTTCTGTAGTTTATGATAATATATAATTTTCTGCTCTATGACAACTGCACAGGAGGGATTTCCTCACTACTGTAAATTTTGTAACACTTACAGTTATGCATCATTTAAGAGAGATGTGACTATGGCAGACATGATGGTGGTACTTTCTCCTGTTGAGTGTTCATTTCTAATAAAACATGCTCTGTAAATTGTCTGTTCCACCTCTTTATTAATTTTGTTTGAAATATGTGATTCACTAGCAAATGTTAGCATCCCGGTAAATTATGGACACGCCTTGAAAACATAGCTGACAAGTGTTAGCAAGTCAATTCCCAAGGTTTGCTTTTTCATCCAAATTTTATGGCATTTGGCTTAAAAAATAAAGAGCTATGTAAATTTGGTGAAGGCCAAATTTGAGGCTTTACAAACAAAGTGGCTATAGAGTGGCTATGGAGGCTACATCTAAAGTCGGTGTGATTTACACAACTACAGGCGAGCCATTGTGTCCCTTGAAAATGTATATTTTCATAAATGACGTGCATTGTTCGAGAACCACTAAATATAACCACGGCAGCACTCTACCATTCTTTCTCTCCCTCTCTTCTCTCTTTTTGAGTATACTTCTTATATTGACAACCTTGACTGAAGCATTGCCAAACTGGATTAGACATCTTCCACTGCTTCATTTACCAACAATGATAACCCTTGTAAATGGTGCATACCCTCTTTTCCTCCTCTTTTCTTTGCATTTGAAGATTAAAGTTCTCTTACAAAATCATGATGTTGCATATTTCTAATTACTTATAATTGTATATACCAAAATCCTTGAACTTTATTATGGGGCAATCGTGGCTCAAGAGTTGGCAGTTCGTCTTGTAATCGGAAGGTTGCCGGCTCGAGCCCCAGCTTGGACAGTCTCAGTCATTGTGTCCTTGGGCAAGACACTTCACCCATCGCCTACTGGTGATGGCCAGAGGGGCCGATGGCGCGATATGGCAGCCTCGCTTCTGTCAGTCTGCCCCAGGGTTGCTGTGGCTACAACTGTAGCTGCCTCCACCAGTGTGTGAATGTGAGAGTGAATGAATAATGGAATTGTACAGTGCTTTGAGGTTCTCGAAAAGCACTATATAAATGCAATCCATTATTATTATTGAATGTGTAAGTTATATGTTTCTGAATATTACTCAGACAACACCTCTGCTAGTATGTATTATGAATATAAAGATGGGTACTCAGATACTCAGGGTTGAATTTTAATTGTTTGTTTAATTTGCTCTCATTTAAGCAAATCCTAATATGTTTCACAGTTGTTGGTGTCACTTTTATAAGAAAACAATTATTATCAAAGCCTTCCATCCTTCCATTTTTTGCAGCAAAAAGACCCACTGCTATTACTTTTTAAAAGTCAAAGATGAAAAAAAAGTAAAGCTAAAGATTTTTTTAAAGGTTAAAGAGATTGTATACAAATTCTAGATCCAAAATAGAGCTGTTAGTCTCCAGTGTTTTTATCTTACTGTATACATGCCAACTTTTTTAAAAAATTCATTCTCCACTCTGTACTATGTCTCGTTTCTCTTCAATCTGTCACTCTCTCCATATCAGGGGAACTCTTTACTCAAGAATGAGATTAGATGAGTAGGTGGCTGAGTGCGGCAGATTGGGAGTAAAAAGTGAGACAAAGCAATTGCATTTCATATTGAATTGGGAATAAGGGACAACATGGACTCCCCTTGCTCACCTCTCATTGCCTGGACTTTCTGAAGAGGCCACTGAAAGTCCATACAAAATTGAATGCCTTATCAGTTGGCCTGATAAACCAAAAGTTGTCATTTGTCTTTTAACTTTGACTTGCATTTTTGTGGAGAAATCAACGATGGGTGTAGTCCATGTGATGGCACAAATTGGTGAGACTCCCTTATTTGAAGGAGTGTTTTGGTTGCCCACATTTGTGGGTTTTTTTGTTGATGGAGTGCTGAGTTATCAGCTATAGTTGCAAGCTTGGTTAGCAAAAAAAAGCATTAAGAAAATTTACAGTCACACACAAACCTACAATATGGTGCTAAGTGAATCATTAATGAAACACCAGAATTTTACTCGCCAACACTGAAGTGTAATACATAGCACTCCAGATTTAGCCCATGTGACTTAGTAAATTTTTGAATGTTGGTTTTTCTGAGTTTATTTATGTTTTTTGGGTTGTATTCTTGGAGTTCTTGCAGTGCAGGTCATTGATTATGTTTCGCCGTGTGTCATTCAGTTTTGTCTATGTAGTGCTGTCAGTGCGCCCCAGGGCAGCTGTGGCTACAATGTAGCTTGCCATCACCAGTGTGTGAATGTGTGTGTGAATGGGTGGATGACTAATTGTAGTGTCCATAGGGACTAAGTAAAGCGCTATACAAATACAGGCCATTTGCCATTTATGTAACAGTGTAGCAGTTAGTTCCTGTTTTACTTTGGTAGTTTGCTGTCTCTGGTGTTGTTTCTGCCCCCCCCCCCCGGATTGTCTACATTGTCTACATTGTCTACACCCATGTTTTATTCCCTCAGCTGTTTCCACTTCCCTGATTATCCTCTGAGTATAAATAGTCCTGTCTTCCCCTTTGTCACAGCATCTGTTAAGCCTCCCATTCTGTTTCCCTCTCTGTACACCTGTGACTGATTTGGATTTCTGTTTGCTCGCTTTTGGGGTTTTATGCATCAGCTTAAATAAAATGGCTTTCCCTTTGTTCATTTTGTCTTCTGCCTGTGTTATGCATTTTGGATGCTCTAAAAAGTAACAATCTGTCACGGTTTTTTGTGGCTTTAGATTTCTGATTGCTCTGATAATTTATTACCTTATTGTTTTAAGTGATCTATTATGGTTAGTATTATCATTTTAGTAATCATCATTTCTTGTTGAAAGTTTATTGTGTTTTCTGAAGCTTTTGTGCTTAACCCTTGGGTTTTTATTGTTAAAAGGTGGGTCCCTACTTACCAGGGTACTTCACCATGTTAACTTATGCTCCAGACCTCACCTGTTCTGGTGGAGATTATTTTCAGAATTACAGATGAACAGGTATTAAATCACCAACTGCTGACAAATCAGTTCCACGGAAGAAGTCGTCATGATTGTGAGCAGCAAGAGGGTCGAAGGGGTTTCAAGCACGTCTAAAGACTTTCTATATATAGACTCTTGGAAGCAACTTTATTATTCTATATTTTATTTTCCTCTTGGCTGCAAATTGAAAAATGTTAATGTTTTAAAAGTTTTAATGTATGACTCTAAAACAGTCCATCTGCCTTTACCTGTTGTCCTTAGATCAAATTTGCAGACTATACCATGAAAAAAATGTTTTGTATTTAATCTTTACTTTACTTGCTCTCAGGCCTTCAAAAACCTCAGAAGCTGTGGCTTAAAGACTAAAAACTCAAGGTGTCTTACACACGTAAACATTATTTAATTCAAAACCTATTTGTAATCTGCAAGATTGTCCCCTATATTAATGATAGGAATATGATATTGATAAATCCGTTGAAGTTTACTTAACTTCATATAGCTTAGACCAGGGGTGGGCAATCTCAGTCCACGAGGGCCGGTGTCCCTGCAGGTTTTAGATGTGTCCTCGAACCAACACAGCTGATTTAAATGGCTAAATTAGCTCCTCAACATGTCCGGAAGTTCTCCAGAGGCCTGGTAACGAACTAATCATGTGATTCAGGTGTGTTGACCCAAGGTGAGATCTAAAACCTGCAGTGACACCGGCCCTCGTGGACTGAGATTGCCCACCCCTGGCTTAGACTCTATTAACAAAGTAGTGTTTTTCCAGTCTTAGTGGACTCACATACATTCATACAGTGCTTTTAATATTGCTGATTTGTTGCTTCCATTCTATATTTTATGTTTAACCTTTTCATTCCTTTCTAATTGAAGTTATCTTGCTTTGTTAGTTGCAGTAGACCTGCTCATGTTTGTAACTGGTCATATGCTGCCAGCACCACACCTTTCATGCAGACATGGTCAGAGCTAGATTGATCAACCCTGGGTTAACCTATTGAGCTGATAAGCACTGTCGTGTGGTTGTTTAACCTGATTGATGATGTGTAGCCAGATATGTTGAACAGATATGCAGTATCGGGCCCTTGTCACCTCATAGTCACAGTTTAAGTTGATTTCTCCATTAGAGCCCAGCTTTTACACCAGTAATCATTAACAGTTCAGTAGATGTTTTTGCGGGACAAGTGGGCACACAAATATAAATAAATGGGTTCTTAAAGAGGTATTTAAAATAGCTGAGAAAGGAGCGCCTGACTGATGTAAGTCTCACCTCTGATGTAAGCTGATGTGACACTTGATTCTTTTACTGCATATTGATTAGATTTGGACCTAATTTTACCCCCAGCCCAGAATTCTATAATCATCAGCCCATATTTTCTTGTAAACTTTGTTTGAAAACAATAAAACCCTTACAATTAAAATGCTGTCAATTATTAACATATCAGCTCCATATGAGTAGTATTGTAATACAAGTATATACATAGAAAAATCTCTGCACACCTGAATCAATGCCAGGTGCATAGAGGAATACTATTTAAAAATATATATAAACTGTACACGTTGTCCCATTTACCATAATTTTTTAATGATTTTCAACGTTTCGGTCGGGGTGACCTTTGTCAGTTTTGCTCTTATGAAATGCTTCCAGTTTTATGGACTGACGTTAAAAGAGATGCAAGCTCCATACTGCTGACCTCTGTTGTGATGTTGCCTTAGGTTGTTACCTTACAATCCATTTTTATTTCCCAAAGTACTGTCTCTGGCTCTTTATCCTGTAACACATCTGTCATGGGTGTCATTGGAGACTGACAAGGAATGAATACAGAAAGAGAGTTTTGCAAGATACTCTGTGCCACATCTGTGACTGATCTGGGAAAATCTCTAACATTTTTTTGTGCAGTGCAAAGATGTAGGGTCTGTAGCAAGAGCTAATTTTGTCACCGTTGCTGGCCTCACTCTGAGATCAAGAGTGTAGCCTACAGGTCTGTCTGCATTGTCCCACTGCACTATAAGGGGGCAGGAGAACTGACCATTCTCCCCCAGCAAGAGAAGCTCAGAGAACAGAAGCTGTAGAGTGTGAAATCTGTGTCATGGTCAAATGTTTACACCTCTGTCAAATGACTGGCATCCTACAGTGTCAGCCTGTCAGAAGGCATGTACCAAGATATATTACATATAATACCAAGTGAGCACCAGCAATGTATTTCAGAAACCTCCTAGGTAAAACATCACAAAAATAAAGGGTGGACACTATAGAGGTTGTGAAATTCAATTATTGTCAACAGTTTTAGAGAAATATATCCCATGTTTACAAGGGGATCAGAGAATCTGTGAAATAGTCAGCAGCACTGGCATTAGTACTTTGTGTTGTGTTTAAATGTTGCTACAGTACAGGCAACATTCAGAACAACTCAGTTTTGCACAGGGGGACCAACACTGTAAATTGGAACAAGCAGAAACATAACCACAGCAGCTTGGAGGTCTCTCCATCTCAGGACAGCCAGGCCAGTCTTTATCCCACTCTTTGCTGGAGGCCTTTTTAGCTCAAGAACATTTTTTCAGAGGAAGAAAATCTGAAATGTTGCCTCCAGCTGAATGTACTGGACTGCCCTCTTCCCTTTCACTTTTCCTGTGTGCGAGATTGTGTTTCTGTAAACACAGGAAGGCCAAGGCTTCTAAGAGAGGTAATGGAATTTAAGTCATGTCGCTCTGCTTTTGTGCCTCAGTTTGTTTAGTTCTTCTGCATCTTTTTCAGAATTGAAATTGTTAAAGTGGAAAGTAAGTGTGTGAAGACTGGACCATTGGATGAGTTTGTATCATGTCTTATTTTAAGGTTTTAAAGGATGGAGACAGGGTGGAGGGTGGTCTATTCTTTATTTAAATAGCAGTGTTAAAGGGATATCAAGAAACAAATGACACTTGATTGGGCAGGTTGCCTGTTGGCTTAATCAAGTGTCTTCCTTTCTAAAAAAAATCTCTTTCACTTATTTCCACAGAAATGCTTTTAAGTGTTTCTGTTCATTTCACTTTGGCTTGATTACTTAATTTTAATGAATACACCATAAATGTAGGAGAAATATATGTGAAGATTCATTTTTTACAGTGTCACTATTTCTACTTACTGGAAGTAAAGTAAAGAGACTGGGAAGCACTTGGGGTTCATCTTATAAAACTGCTCAATGCTATCCACGGTCACAAGTAATATGTGATTTGGCTTCATTGAATCCGGTTGCTCAAAGTAATTTATATTTAATATTCAGTGACTTTTAATGCAACCTTAATTCTATCACATCAGTCTTACCAGTCTTCCTCTCCTTCTTTCCTTTCTTGGCTGTCAGAGGCCTTGTTGACCTTATTATGAATAGTTTGACCTTTTCACAGGCTGACTTCCCCAGTTGTGGACAAGGGCACATTACAGGTAAATGATCAGCCGAACAGAATGGCTGACAAGGGCTCAGATGGACAGGACAGTAGGTGGTAGAGTGCTGTAGTTGGGACATGGGCATGGAAAGCTCTTGGATGTTAGAAACGAGGGCAGGGATGAGGGGAAAAAAAGATGAGATACACAGAAGAGTCAAGACACCCTGGCATGCTGCTCACTGTCCAGATGACCTCTCTCACTTTTTCACAGCAGAAGGATAAGCCTGCCAGCAACTCAGTCCATCATGTTGACTCCAACAGCTGAGCAACATCTGTTCATTAGACTTGACAGATGAAAGAGGAGCCCATGAAGATAAAAGAGAGCACATCCAACATAATATATCTCACATATAATTACGAGGACCTTGTATTACATAGCAGCCCTACTGCATTTCCAGTCTCTTGCACATGTGATCTGCACACCAAGCTGCACAGATAGGTAGCGAGAAAGGGAATTGTGAGTGGTAATCGAGGCGTTTGCTTCATCCGTCACGCTTCTTTCAGCTCTATTGTACTGTGCTGAAGGTCTTTCTCTCCATTACATTGTTTTGTTGCTTTTTTCCTCGGCCTCTGAAATGTCACAGGGAAATGGGCACAAAGCATGGACATGGATGAGAACCGATAAATAATGCAGCATGCATTAACATCCCCCTCTCCTTTACCCACACCCACCTCGTTCCACCTGCAGACAAGACGGTATACACTTGCGCGCACGTTCCATACACATGAAGAAACATGTAGAAATCATTTTTTATTATTTATAATCAAAATGTTTAATATGCATCTAAAAATGATCAGTAGAATTAATGTTCCACTGATGTAAGAACTTTCTAATTTCTTTACTTTTTTTTCTATATTTTATAAGTCAGTGAGCATCTTTCAGGTTTTTCAGGCAAATTGAGCTCTGTTGCACCTGAAGAGGACATATGTCATTGTTGCAATAAGCTTGCAATTGCGGGTAAAGCCGTATCCACACAGAAAGCTTTTCAGCTGTAATTTTCAGTTGTCCACTTGACAAAAAAAGATGCACTTCAATTTTAATTATTCCAGCTGCCTAAACTGGTGCTATAATGGCTAGAATTTTACCCACACTATACGCACTTGTACTTTTGCAATTCTATTTTCCTGCTTTCAGTGTGAGGAGCTACAGCGACTGTGTATTTGGCTCTGAGTGTTGTCAAAATGTGGGTGACCTACAGCTCAATGTTGTGTCTGAAAAAATCCTGATACAGGTGCCTCGGCTGAATTGTTAAGGGGAGGCTCACTATGCCTTCTGCATTGCTTTTAAATATAGTTTAGTGCATTGTGTAAACAGGTTTTGCACCCATTTTATGCATAATTGTTGATACATTATATTTTGTTTAATACACTAGTGAAAAAGTAGGTAACACAGATGTTATCAACACCTTTTAAGGAAGGATGTGCACGTTTTACTTCATGCATACAAAATACAGATATTGTCTCTGACCATTACCCATCTGATCATCCGCATCATCTAATTTTGTCATGTGGAATACATCAAGGAACACACTTGTCGGCACAGCTTTTCTTGGCAGCCAATTCTTATAGGTCTTATGGCCATGCTTCAAACATCAGAAACACAATCCCCTGTCTTGCAAAAATTCTATTTTCTCCTTGAGTAGTTTGCTTCTCATCTTTCTACATTACTCTAACCGAGGCTCTCCTTTACAAAACAGACCATTACTTCAGAACAGTGAACATTTTGAACACTCGCCTAAGCGTGTTCTGCACAGTTGGTGTGCATAGTACTTCCCACCATGTTGACATTTTCATTTGTGATTTAAGCTGTGCATGCATTGTTTGGTTATGAAACTTGTTTGCAGAATGTTCAATCAAAGATTAGATGCGTGGTAGTTTTGGATCTAGTCACAGAATCAAAAGAAAATATAATGATAATATATAAAGTAACTACAGTGTAAATTATGTCGCTGGGAATGCATAACAACTTCTTCCATACAGAATTCAATGTCCAGAAACAAAAAGTGTAAAACCTGCAGTGCAGTTTCAGTTTCTCATGGTTTTAAGTGTTTATGAGTAACAATAGAGGAATTAGAATTTACACTGCTGGCTTTACTTTAAAAAATATGCTAATATATGCTAATGTATTCCCTTAGTAAAACCTGAAATGAAGAAGTAAGGAGTTCAATATACTGTGCCAAGGTTCTACAAAAATATTTTAATGGCTGCAGTTAGGTACATTGTTTCCATGTCTATCTCCTTACTCAAATCCCAAATAAATAACTTGGTAACCACCCGTGTGAAACAGTTTAGGATGACTGCAATATTTAAGCTGAGTAAAGTCACATAAGAAAGCCTTTAAATATATAACTTGCTTTATAAGACATGCCCCAGATCTACAGTGCGTGAAATTATTATTTAATTCCTTGCTGAATTTGTGAGTTTGCTCACTTATTTAGAAATGAAATGCCTTGGATTTTTATGATAGTGTCAATTTAATGGAGAGAAATAGAATATTACCAACAATTTATAAAAATATATAAATGTTCACTGGCAAACTTAAGATGGGCCTATGCATGTGCCTTCTTAAGTAGAAGGACCTTCTGAAGGGCTGCAAGATTTCAGTCATTAAGGCGTAGTGTTGTGTTTTGGGGACTGTAGTCTCAGCTGCTTTCAGGTCATTAACAAGACGTTTCCATGTACTTTGGGGCTGATCCACCATCTTTTTATGATCATTGTCACGCCAATAGGCAAGATCTTCCATGCAGCTCCAGTCCAAGGACGATTAATGGTCATTTTATATTTGTTCCATTTTACACCAACAGTTGTCACCTTTTTCATCAAGCTTGTTGCTGGTGGTCTTGTTGCCCATTTTAGCCTTATGCAGGTTTACAGTCTTGTCCCTGATGTCATGGTGGTGGAGAGGCTAGATTGGAAGAAATGATTCTGTGGACACGTGGGTGTTATTTACATAATAAAGTGAGATCAGGAGTATCAGTCGGTTGGTCGGTCGTATATGGGAAAATGCAATTCAATTCATACTTTTTTTTTTAAATAGACACTGTTAATTTCTTTGTAAGTGAGCCAACTTGCAAATTCAGCAGGGAATCAAATAATTATTACCCTCACTGTGTCACGGGTAGTACTATAATACAGCATGCTTGCTGTTCATTTAAAGAAGTGCTCATTTACAGTAAATAGACTCTCAAACATCTTCAAGTTGTCTTTAAGTGTGAATCATGTTTCTGTCAAAAATACTGTAGTTTAGTTCTGGCCCTAAATAACAAAAACAAAGAAAAAGAGATGGAAAAAGAGGAAAAGGAAGACAAATGCACCGTTTTTTGTTACCCTAGGAGGCACTGTTGTTCCTAGATTGAGGAAAGCCGATTTGCAGCCACAACTGATCGCGCCAGCCCCCTTCAATATGGAGACAGATTAAACATGAAGGAATTCAAGGATAAAATGTTGGGGAGATGTATGAGAGCCACTGGTTCATTCAAACATACATAAATTTTGTACATACCAGTGGTGGCTGGTGACACAAGAAGGATCAGCTCCTGTGGAGGACATGAGGAGTGAAAAGCTCCACGAGAGCTTTTAAGAACAATTTGAATAAACCGGCTCTTTAAATAGTCCAGAAGAAGTGCAAATTAGAGACTGATCACATTACTTCTGTGAAACATTATGTAACTGAGATTGCACCTAATAACCAAATAATTGCCAAGCTACCTATTGCCTGGCAGTAATGAGTTTAGAGGAAATGCTTACTGTACGTTTATGGCCCATGATCACACTTAATATGTGGATCATTGCTGTGAACAGATGTGACAGCTCACCTGTCTGATGGTCCTGATTGATCCTGTATTTGTCTAAAATAATTATGAATATTAATAATATAAAACTATGAATGTTCTAAATAATAATAATATAAATAAATATGCTTGAAAGCATAACAGCGTCTATGAAGCAACACAATTTTGTGACAAAATAGGACCTAAAGTGCATATGTGCACTTTAGGTCCTATTTTTATCGTTTGATGATTACTTTCATTGGTTTACCAATAATGCTCTGTGAGATACGTTTGGAGAAGTCTTTGTGCTAAAATGTTCAATGTTAAAAAACAAAAACTTACAAATTGCAAATTGATTCCAATTGATTCATTTGTTGACAAATGAAATATAGCACCAGCAGCAATTCAGTGTTCCAGCTACACACATGAAATACATAAAACTGTTTTGAGGAAGGGAGAAGGGAGAAAAAGAAACAAAACCTCTCTGTCTCTGTCTCAGGGTACCCTCCATACACCCCCCCAGAGCTCATGTGCCAGGCAGTGACAGGCCTTAGCTCTAACTGATCTGTGAGTATGAGTGGCAGCCACTGATCCTGCCTGGAGTGGTGCCACAGCAGAGCTAGCATTGCCCAATTTTTTCACTGAATAGGTTAAATGTTTAGCTATTTGCATAGGGGAAACCAGCAGATCTGTTTCAAGGTCTCAAACAGGGGGTAGTGATCGGCTTGTTTCCAGGGCATGATCCTAGCTGGGTGTGATGCAACAAGGGTATGATGCTAGCTGGAACATTTTACACAAGCTTTTATTTATCACCAGGAATCTTAAATAATCAATTCTGAAGGCAAGATGTTTTTTAGAACATATATTGTAAATTGAGGTTGTATTGCTAATACAGCAATCCAAGTCAGACTGAACAAACAAAAACATTACAGATCACTGCAGGGACGTGTATAGGCCCTGCATTTTTGTAATACATCTCTCACACAGCAATATAAATTCATTAGTTAGCAAGTTTTCCCATTTATAAATTAATATAGTGAATATAAATTTTATAACACCATCTTGCCAATAGTCTTTATGTGACTGCACGATCTATCCATCCAGCCTCTTCCGCTCATGCTTATCAGGGTCGGGAGAGGAGGGGCTAGAGCCATTCCAGCTACCATAGGGTGAGATGTGGGGTACACCCTGGACAGGTCACCAGTCTGTTGCAGAACTAACACAGAGAGTTAATCTAAGGGACAAGGTGAGAAGTTCCATGAAGTAGTTAATACACTTGGCTGACACACATAAGATTCATGGTTCCAGACAAGGGGGAGACTCATACTAAGCCTTAGTGAGTTACAAGCTAATGTACTTCAAGTGATGGTCCCAAGCAAAATCAAACATCCAAATTAATCTGCTGTGGCGACCCCTTGGAAATAGGAGAGTAGCTGAAAAGTACCTAACGTAAGGGACAAAGCTAAAATGTATTCACTTTAAACTCATGGCATACAATGATATACAAAAAATGTGTAGTTCTGTGTATGTCCATATGCATCTCTGTGCGCACGCGTGTGTGTGTGTGTGTGGGCAGGTTGGGGTGCAAAGCTATTTCTACACTGTCAGAAAAGAGGGCAGTGGTACCTGTTTGACAGTCTTGTTCTTGCTTTCACACTGTAGTGTCTTCCTAATGGTATGAGTGTGAACAGTGTCTGTCGAGGGTGGCTACTGTCCTTCTGATGACTCAGTGTTCTACAGATGTTGGTTAAGGCTGTTTCAGAGATGGGCTGCTGTCACCACCCTCTGCAGGGCCTTACTGTTCAATATTGTGCTAACAGCATGTTTAGAAATGATACAACTTAAATAAGTAACCAGTTATAAATTAAGCAAAAATTTTCAAATCTGGAGACTGATAAACCCTTAGGTGGCATCTACATGGTGTAGATGGCATCTCAGTGGCAGATTGAAAAGATTTCTTGCTTTGCATGAATTCACTTTATTGATGTAATTGAAAATCCATTTCTGAAAGTAAACAAATAAAATAAATGATGATTTCAGTCAGCTAAATGAGCAAATTTGCACTCAAAAGACAGTTAAAGAGAATTTATATCCATCTACATAATCTTTACAGAAATAACATTTTTAAGAGCAAGATTTCTCAGAACATAATACATTATTGTAAATGTTACAGTTTAAGTACTGCTAAATATGTAGTAACTCCCCTAATGCTGAAACATGTGCCATATGTTCATCTAGAAAGACTTCTACCCAAAGTTCTTATTAAAAAATGGTCTAGTTTTCAAGTTATACTAAGACTATAGACATATCCTCAAAGAAGGGAAATGTCCTGATGCTCCACTTGTGTTGGTGTAGATGGTGTATGGGCATCTCTGTCGTGTGCTCCTGCACTGAACAGGAGTTTCAGTAGCATTTTGTCCAACAATCTCCACTGAGGAGAGGTACGTGACAGTGAAACAGTGCTGATTTGAGATTTAAGTTGGCTTATATATTTTTTAAATGAAGGGTAGTTCTGAAACAGTCATGGGTCACTGCTCCAGTTAACACTGCATCGTTTCAAATTTTATTTTATAGTAGATCTTTCAGTAACATGAAATATGACGTGATAATAGAGTAGAGGTAGTGGCCCATCTTTTTTTTGTGTCTTTTTTTTTTATTGACCATCTGATGTTACAATCAAGGTCATCTTCCCTAACCTGCTCACCACCTGAGGAATTTCAAATGCTGGCTGCTCCTAATTACCTCCTTGGACAAAGAAAAGAAAATTGCAGTATTGCAGTGCACTTGGGACTTGCAGATGATGGTGGAAAGTTTTAACCCTGTAGCAGTCTTGAGCTTTTGAAGTAGCTGCATGAGGATTCACCGCATCTTCCATGTTTTCTGTGTCTGACCTGTCAGCAATAGTTCACATGAATAAAAGGTGAACTGTTTGATCTGTCTCTGAGCTGCTCTATTCAATCCTGTTTTTGTTTTTTGTTGTTGTTTTTAGTTGCGATACTGAGAGCTTACTTTGATGCCTTTGTTTGCCTGCTTGAGCTCCATTCAAGTGTTCCCTTGGTCCATTACCTGCTGCCATATTCATGATACACCTTACTGTCATACCCCCCATGATCCTATTGGCACACAGATTACCCACATCTGCTCACACTTCCTCCTGGGCCTGACAACATCAACATTTGCTTTGGTGATTTATCTAAATGCCAAGTGAGGAACTGTAGCATTTTATGTTAGCTGGCATGTGAAGCGAGACTGTCAATAATACCAGCTCTTAGACGAATGTTTGCAAAATATGGATCTAGTTTTATTATTAACAACCATCTGATTGCACTTCATTTTCCATCACATAGAATAAGTAAAATTCATTACAAAATAATGAATTTTGAAATAAAAGTTTGGACAAGTAAATACATTTTCTAAAAAAAAGTTTGCACAGCTACCTTTGTTTGTTACATGAAAAAGACAGCCTCTTACCCAGTTTCAGTAAAGTGAATGCTGACTCGTTTGAAACATATTAAGAGTTAGTTGACAACGTGCAGAGAGAAATAATAGCAGCCATAAAATGACCCACCCTCTGCCATCAGGACTGCCATTTGTTAGGTTTTGCGGCAAAATGAAGGTGATTTCTTTCCACCAATTGATGTTACCAGTTCTGCACACTGCCATGATGTGTTTCTTTGTAAGTTATTTTTGGCACTTTGTGATGCTTGATTCAGTGATTTCAAAGAAGCTTTCAAAATCACCCCCCCCCCCCCCCCCCCCTTTTTGTGTGGCTATGAATGGCAATTTTGCCAGAAAATTACACACAAAAAATAAAAAAGATTTGGAATGTGTAATCTATGGGACTCTGTCTAAATCTGTCTCACCCTTTAGTTTTCTTTTATAAGTCTAACTTAAAAACAATCTGTACTGTACAGATGAATGAGTTTCGAACTTGAACAAACACTGAAAAAAGAGAAAATATGCACATTCCATAGAGAAAAGATCTGTAGCATGAGGTGACAGTGTTAAACACTGAACCAAACAAGAAATATAATTAGTTTTTCTTCTGTTATCCAAGCTGTCAGGGTAGGGTATAGGGTCTTGGGCAGCATGGTAGCATGGTGGTTAGCACTGTTGCCTCACATGCTAGAAGGTCTTGGGTTTGAGTCCACCATGTGGACTATGCATGTTCTGCCCATGTCTCTGTGGGTTCCCTGCATGTACTCCAGTTTCCCCTATAGCCCAGAGACATGCAATTAGTGGGGTCAAGCTAATGGTGAATCTAAATATCCCATAGGTGTGAATGTGAATGGTCTATCTCTTTGTGTTAACTCTGTAACAGGCTGGCGAGGGTGCACCCTGCCTCTCGCTCTATAGCAGCTGAGACAGGTTCCAGCGCCCCCTCTTTGACCCTGAATTGGTATGCTGATAAGCTCCAGTCAGAGCCTCTGGTTCTGAAGACATAGCTTTTAAAACTGAAAACAAATACATAAATAAAACTCTAATAATTTTAGAATTAGTAGAATATATACAATCACATTTTACCAGGTTTTTTTTTTCTTAATTCACAGTCCAGAAGATGCACTTTTGCATGTTGGTCAGTTGTAAATTGCTTTGAATTACTCTGCCACATGCAACAGTATTGTTTTTCAAAATGAGCCCTTCAATATCGCTGCCTGAGAGAGTGAAAAACATATCGTCCTTGCTTGTTTCTGAATATGTTTGACTAACTGCCTCGCTGTATTACTGTTCTGGGAAAAGTCAACAAAATAAATATCCACACTGCCTGAAAATATGCGATTCAGTTCAAAGATTCACAATAACCATCAGCTCATGGTTCGTCTGCCTGGTATTAAAGTGTAAGCCAATATGAATGTTTCCTGGAACTGGAAATACACGCAACATAACAAATGTTCTCTGCAAGTAATCTCTTTTGGAAAAATAGTAAAAACATCTTTAACTAAATGAAGGATAAGACACTTGAAGAAAGTAAGACTGCAGAGATAATACACTCGTTTAATCCGTTTGAGCTGTCCAAAGATAACCACTCTTCAGAACATCTAGTTTTTCAGAGTCGGTAACTGATCATTTACCAACCGATTCATTTGCAGCCTTTTATTCTTTCTCATTTTGTTTTACCTTGGAGGCATCCACGTTTTAATCATCATCACCATGATTGTAATTACCATTCACATAACTATAATCCTAAAGACATTAAACAAGCTGCTGGTAATTTCTCATGACAAAAAGCATGGGTGCATTCAGTAGCCTGATTGTCTTGCTTGCTGAAGTCCCAAATGAGGTTGGTACTAAGAACTGAAAGGCCCTTTTAACCTTACTATTGCAATTAAATGCAAATATGTACTGTAATTTGGTGAGCCGTCAGTCTGACATACTGTAATAAAAAAAAAAAAAAAAAACATAGAGAACTACAGTATTACACATTTGTGCCAAATAAGCGAACATGTCAGTGTGTTTGATGAATTTAAGAAATAAATATGGAAAGCAGGTCTATGCATCATGAGATTTCCTGAATATTGATTGTCACTGTCTTCTTGTCAAAATCAAGCTTGAACCAAGTGCATTGTACAATTGGAGGCCAAGAATTCCACTAATGGGTTTCTGAGAAATAGCAGTACATAGCTGAATGTGCCTTTTTCTTTGTAAGCGTAGTCACCACTTCATCTTATCTTTTCTCCCTGAATAAAACATTTAAGCTTAAAATACTTAAATTGCTCTTTCATATCCCTTGCCATAACCCTGATCGTCTAATATGTTTTTATTATTATTATTTGAATATTAAATGATTAAGTTAAGGTAAAAAACACAAAAGCAATCATTATTGCTAACGAGAACCTTAATTACTACAACACTTGAGAAATGCCCCTTAATCTAATAGGGACCAGAGATGGGCAGTAACTGTAATCCGATTACTTTTTTCAAGTAACGAGTAAAGTAAGGGATTGCTATTGCAAAAACGGTAATTAGATTACCGTTACTTTCCCATAGGAACGCTGCATTACTGCGTTACTAAAACCGTGATTTTTTGCGAGAATGTCTCATGACAGTGACATAAGCAAGTGCGACGTTCGTGGCAACGGCTGTGTGCAGATCAACAATGGATCATATCTCGAGTGCAGGAGAGAGTATGAGCGTGCAGCGTTTAAAGCGTGGAAGTACTGACCTTACTTTGAGTTTGATTCCATAAAAAGTGACAAAAACATCTTTTTACAGCGAAAAAACCCCCTAAACTTCCAAGCAAGCACCGAGTGCGCTACGACATAACGGGAAATTCACAGAGAAACTCGCGGATTCTTCCACTGACCGCTGCGGCACACCTGCACCAGGGTAAACCTCCACCTACTCCACCCCTGCTTTACAGGTGAAAATAGAGCAAAAGGACCGCTAGTCTTTGACTTTATTTATTTTCTGCTGTATTTTACTTGCATCTATTTGAAAGAGTGAGTGTAAACACACAAAAAAATATTTTATGTGCTGGAATGTGCAGAAAATAGGTTTAAATGTTAAACTAAATTATTCAAGTCAGAGAATGTTGCATATAATGTAATATTTGCTTGATGCATAAAGTTAAAAGATTAAAACTAACAAAACAAGTTTTAAAAAGAGACTTTTTCATTTGATTACATTTTGTATGATGGATTATGCAGAAAAAGTAGAATTGGGCTGAAAGATCTGTCGCTTTATCACCTATTCAGGTTGTAAATCGTGTTTTTAAAAAGTAACTAAGTAACTAAGTAATTAATTACTTTTGAAAATAAGTAATCAGTAAAGTAGCGGGATTACTTTTTTTGGGGAAGTAATCAGTAATCAGTTACTGATTACTTTTTTCATGTAACTTGACCAACACTGATAGGGACAGATGAACAACATAAAAAAATGTGTATGGTGTGAGAGAAAGTGGAGGTATGTTTGCAGTATTATTTTCTAACTTACTTAGAGTTACCAAAATTGTCTTACTCATTTGTACTCTGACAAAGCACTCCAGATGACATTACATTAACCCGCATAATTTTTTAGAGCGCTGGACTAACTTTACCCCTATTTTTACCACTTGCCTTAATTCGATCTTTGCCATAATTGTAACATAAACCAAAATCTACCTTTACCCTAACAATTAAACAAAACAAAGCCTTTTATCCTCCAAGACTCTCTATAAAAGATGGACAGAGATAATGTCTCATTTGATTGTTGACTGGTATTTTGAAGTTTAGCTTTAAGCTCAGATATGTCTTTAATTTTTGAAGCAAAGAGTGATCATATTTAGATCAGACGTTAGACAGATAAGTCCATCCATTCATCCATCCATCCATCTGTCATCCATTCATCCATCCTCTTCCCCCTTCCAATTCAGGGGGGCTGTAGCCTATCCTAGCTACCATAGGGCAAGAGATGGTGTACACTGATGAGAGGTTGTCAGCCACGGGATTCATGCAAAAAGACAACCACTCGCATTCACACCTATGTGCACTTAGGAAGCAGAAATACCCGGAGAAAACCCAAGAAGACACAGCTAGAACATGCTAACTAAACACAGTGAAATAGAATGATTTCTAAGTCCCTCATGTAGCTGTCACTGGTTTTATGCGCACACAGCATGAGTAACGCAAATGCATAGCACGTGTATGCAGACAGTTTTATTTTATTTCTTGTAGTTTAAAATGTTCAGAAAACTTTGGCAGTGTTTCATAGTAATTATATAATCTGATTTGTGCGAACAATTCAAAGGTTTAAAAGGTTATTTTGAGGATGCCAGTTTGCATATATAGCGACTTCTTGATTTTGGATTAATATTCTGTAGGTTTTCAGTGCTATGTCATTGTATAACCCAACAAATCCCTTACAGATTTCCATACCCCACAAAACAACATTATTCATATGTTTGTTCAAAAAATCTGATACTATACATCATACAAAATAGTCTGGTCCAGTACACTTTATGTCAGTACACTTTATAGTTTGTACTGTGGCAGTGCAGGCTATAAAGTCTGTAATGCAATGTAGCTTCTCAAAACGAAGAAACAACATGACAGAGATAAACAAAAGAATGTTATCTCTGAGCAATGTTTCTGTGAATTATGCAATCGCACACACTGTCAAGGAACAGCAGAAGTGCTGTGAGGTCTGCTTCGACTACCTTTGGGATGCTGAGGAGGCATCACTCCAAACTAAATGTGGCAGCTTAGATAGATGTTGATTTATGGTGCCCCTCTTGCCCTCTGCACCCCTATCTGTCTTTACCATCAGGCTGCATTTGCAAGGTTTGTACTCAATATGAAGTGCCAACCACCCATACACCCATCTTTTTCACCGAGCCAAGAGCACTGACCATGGACTGCTGCAGGTCCACATGTAAGTGTGGTAGACTAATTCATTTAGTTTACTATCCAGCTGTGCTAAAGCCATTTTAAGAATTAACTTAACTGTTATCGGGCAGAAACAGTACTTAGAGAGAATGGAGATTTTACAGTTAAAACATTCCTATCAAGCTATCAAAACCATTTGTGGAAACTCGGATAAACTAGGATAATTTTCCTATTAATAATTTTATGCAGGTTTAGCTTTACAAGGATGTTGCATCAGTGATCATTTCCAAGAATGTGACAGGAATAAAAGCTAGGGGTTTTCTAAATTAAAACTACAATTAAATATATTACAAATTTGCCAACATACACACGGCTTAGGATAATATGTTTTGGGTTAATATTTTTCCACATACACAAGGAGATTCACAAATCAGCATGCACTGCCCTTGACACTGTGCATTGCATGATTAGTTTTAGTGCAGCATGTTCAGGGTAATGCAAATCACATTTCTTTGAATAAGACATAAAGTTGTGTTTTCTAAGTCTTTCTTTGTATATGTAGGTAAATACATGCACTTCTTACCACACCCTGAGTCTTCTTCATACAACTTGAAATTTAATTCTGGCTAACAGCGTGGTTTCTTGTTTCACAAAATAAATACATTTCTTCAGCTTTCTGAACATAGACAAATACATGATGGTGGGCTGTTGAGGGAAATGTACGGTAGACTACTGAGCAATACACCTGAGCACAAAGCTGTAGATGAGAATTTCCTTCTTTTGAATTTACTAGAGAAAAAGATACCTGCTCTATTTAGTTTTCAATATCTATTTATGTGTCCTATTGCAACAACAGAAACAAAATTATCATGAAGAGTTTACTTTCACACAACCTCTGTTGTAGCTTTTTATTTCAGTTTGAGATCCAAACTCTCCAACTGGTGCTCTGTTACTTTTCACTCAGTCAGTACACAGGCTTGTTTGCTTTCTGTAAGGCAGTGGTTTCAAACTTTTTGCAATAAGGCACATGCCAAAATATCCTACCTTTCTTCAATATAGAATTATGCTTTCTGTTACGTTATGGATTTTTGTTTTGCTTCTATAGTGAGATGAAACCATTTTTGACAGCCCATTCTAAACATCTGTACCTAGAGTGCTATGAAAAATTATTCCAGATTTCTTCTTTCACAGCTAGATGTTTCAGATCATCAGAAAAATATTAGACAAAGATGACCCCAAAAAATACAAAATACAGCATTTAAATTATTTTATTTATTAATGGGAAAAAGCCATCCAAATGTACCTAGCCTTGTGTGAGAAAGTAATTGTAATCTTAATAATCCTAAAGACGTTTGGGAAAAATATTTCGTGGACTGATGAGATGAAGTTGAACTTTTAGGAATGTTTGCATCCTGTTACATCCGCCGTTACATTTCATAAAAATGATCATACGAACAAGTCAAACATGATGATGGCAGTATGTTATTCTGGGGCTGCTTTACTGCTTCAGGACCTACACGACTTGGCCAACTCTGTTCTCTAACAGAAAGTCCTGAAGTAGAATCTCCAGTCATTAGTTCATGTCCCAAAGCTCAAGTGCACTTGGGTTGTGCAGCAGGACAAGCTTAAACACGCCTGAAAACCAAACACTGACTGGATCAGAAAAAACAAATGAAGGTTTTGTAGTGGCCTAGTCATAGTTCTGGGTTAAATCAGATTGAGATGAGTTGACATGATCTTCATGACCCCTGGAAATCATCATCACTCGAGTTGAAACATGAAAATGTGACAAATATAGAAATATTGTTGTCTTGTCCTATGATTAATAACCACCTTGCATCAGAGAAAGACTTGTTTTTTGGGGGTTTTTGTATTTTGTTTTTTTGTTGTTGTTTTTAGGGAAAATAATTATATATGAAGTGCTAATATGGTGAAATAAATGATAATTAGTGATTCTTTGTGGAGTTATTTGTTGCAATACTGATGAATGGTTGTCACAAAATCCTAAAACCCACCCGGACTTGCCTCACACCACACCGGCCTCCGCAGATAATTTCTGAACCATTGTGTAATGGATGAAAAACCTATTATTTCAACATATTTTCACCAAATGCTAAGTTGTATATTCCTGTTAAACTGCTATTAAAGTTATTGGTTTTCTGTTAAAAATAGCCCCACTCTTTAACCAGTGCCATTCTCAAGGATAGTGTAGATCTATTCTTTTAGGAATAATTTACAGGGTTGTATATTAGTAATTTTGAGTATTGCAGTGTCACCAATTGAAAATGTCACTTTCCAACATGTCTGAGCCTGCCTCTTACAACGCAAACCACTTGGTGGACACTAAAGTCAGATAAAAGGAATACCCCTGTGATGTTTTACTGTGAATACTCTCAAGTTGTACTTTAGCATTTGGCCACTCCAGCAGGACTATTCTCCAGGTTTTTGATACTTAGCTACTGCAAAAATGCACTCACTTATCTGCTCCATGCATAACACAGACACCTCAGCAATTTAACTACTCAAGGTATGAGATACAGCAGTTTGCCAGTTGTGATGTAGGAGAAAAGCTTTAACTATATTGACTGTTACCCTGGATATTTTTATGTATTTGTTTATTAATTGTATAATACTATAATAGTTGAGAGGAGAGTTTATAGCTTTGGTTGTTTTTCTATATATTTATATATTTTCTACAGAGTTAAAAGTGTCTGTGTCTGTGTATCACTGATAGACTAAATAATAAATCCAATAAGTCCAAATTACAGTGCCAGAAATCCAAGAAACGAACAAAGGAACAGGCATCAAGAGAAAAAGTACAACACAACAAGCGAATACAGGAAAACTAACACTACTTACATACACACAAGGTAATGATGTAAGTGGAGGCAGCTGGAGCAAATTAAGAGAGTTAACAACTGACAATCAATACACTGAGGCAGGGAAAGAAGTGAAATAAACCACAATCCACAAGAGAGAAAAGATGACCAAAATTAAAAAGGAAATGAGAATAAGTAAACCATAAATGCAGACACAACACTAAAGGAGAATTGCAACAGGAAGAAAAGGACTGAAAACGTTAATGAAAACACAAAAACTTACAACAGGCAAACTAAGAATAACACGGAAAATACTAAACATACAAATACACAGAGCTTGAAAAACTCAAAATACTGGAACAAAGACCCAGGACCATGACAACATACCTAAAAGTAAAATGAATATAATTTTTGTTGGTAGCTTTTAAATGTTTTTGCACGTTCGATTCATTTTTGAAATGCAGAAACAATTTCTTCACACGCAGGAGATCTGATGTCCCTCGGAGAAATTAGCATTAGCTGATTGTGAATTAATTTTGATTTAGCAGGACCAAATTGAAATCATAATTGGATTTCTATTTCATTTCTTTCCCTTTCGCTGAGTTATTTAAACATTATTTTCCTATCTCTTTGGCACTATCAGCCAGAGCTCCAGAATCACCAGATTACTAAAAAGCTTGGTCATATTTTCTCCCAGTGGGTTCAGAAGCCATGATGAGAGTCATTTTACTACACATATTGTTACCTCTGGGTAGAAATTGTAGTGAAAAACACTTTGCTAACAAGAAGCAATGTACATAGTTAAACTAAGGGTATTTTAGTCCAAATGTAAATTCCAACCTATTTACTTAAAGTGCTAATGAAAATAAAATCAAATCTGGCTTGGTACAATATGTTGTGTTAATTATACACCATGCTGTGACTGTGTTCTGCATTTCCCTGAACCTCTTCAGTCTTCACTGTGGCACGGTGGCCTGTGTGTGCCCTCCCAGCAGGTGGGCATGTGTCCTGTCTGTGTTATATCTGTAGTTATTCATGGCAGCAGGTGCTGTCTCTGACATTTGTGGGGCGGGTCTCCAGCCTTTGTCTTCCAAGCCCTGGGGGAGAGCAGCAACCCTGACTTCCTAGCACCTGATTCCCTCTATGGCATACGCATTGCCCCATTACTCTCCCACACTCCCACACCACTGCAGGACAATGACTGTAATCTGGAGGCTGTGTTATTAGCATGCCGAGAGGCATAGGAACTTCTTGTGTATTTTCATAGCAAATAAAGTTTCTGGAACAAAATGTAACATCAGACTGCTCGAT
This sequence comes from Neolamprologus multifasciatus, assembly GCF_963576455.1. Lineage (NCBI taxonomy): Eukaryota > Metazoa > Chordata > Actinopteri > Cichliformes > Cichlidae > Neolamprologus > Neolamprologus multifasciatus. Next base: position 60,776,374 of record NC_140445.1, on the reverse strand, counting down.
TAATGTAATTTCCGCTTTGATGTTTATGCTCAACATTCCAAGGAGACAAACCGTGTGGTGGAGGCAGAAGGGACTCCGGAGACAAAATGCTATGGTTTATGCCACTGCTAGCAATGCATTTCATTAATGCACCACATCTAGGCTGAAGAGTAGGGTAGGTTACATTTATCCATAAGAAAGCTTATGTTATTTATATTTTTAAGTTGGCATCTATTCACACTAGTTATAGTTGTCCTATACCATACCGGTGGATGACGGCCCCACAGGCCTTCACTCACACTGTACTAACTATCCATGCACCTATATGCTTTGTTTTGTCTAAGGATTGCAACACTTTAATATATAGTTCTAGTCATTACACAAGCATTTGAAAAGCCCTCTTGCATAGAGATGTTTTTAAATGTATAATTGTATGCATTTAGTGTGTTAATTGGAGCAATTTGTGGATTTTTGCATCATAGATTTGTTAACCCACTGAGTTTTAAGGCACTGTAGGAGGTAATGCAATGCAAAACCTAACCTCCAAGCCTGCTGTAGAAAATGTTCTTTGTTCCTTGACTGCAGAAACTTGTGAGAACAATTTAATAAAAACATATTTTAAAAATTGCATACTCTGGCTGCTTAGGTTTTGATTTATGGTTGGGATTAAGCTTGAGGTCCTCACCCACAACTTAGACCTCCAGAGGATTAATTAACAGTGTGATTTTAACTGAGGCCTTTGTCTTTGATAAATCTTATTAGATGAATAAGAGTCCAACTGAAATGTGCCTGGGGTCATCACTTCAAGTTGGAAAGGGCAGGGTATGCATAGCTACAGTGGCTTGCAAATGTATTTGGCCCCCTTGAACATTTCCACATTTTGTCACATTACAGCCACAAACATGAATCAATTTTATTGGAATTCCACGTGAAAGACCAACACAAAGTGGTGTACACGTGAGATGTGGAGCGAAAATCATACATGATTCCAAACATTTTTTACAAATAAATAACTGAAAAGTGGGGTTTGCATAATTATTTAGCCCCCTGAGTCAATACTTTGTAGAACCACCTTTTGCTGCAATTACAGATGCCAGTCTTTTAGGGTATGTCTCTACCAGCTTTGCACATCTAGAAACTGAAATCCTTGCCCATTCTTCTTTGCAAAACAGCTCCAGCTCAGTCAGATTAGATGGACAGCGTTTGTGAACAGCAGTTTTCAGATCTTGCCACAGATTCTCGATTGGATTTAGACACCAGACAGGTCAGGGATAAAGTTATTGAGAAATTTAAAGCAGGCTTAGACTACAAAAAGATTTCCCAAGCCTTGAACATCCCACAGAGCAAGGCTGTCCACCTAAACTCACAGGCCGAACATACACATACACACACACACACACACACACACACACACACACACATATATATGTATGTGTATATGTATGTATGTATATATATATATATATATATATATATATATATATGTGTGTGTGTGTGTGTGTGTATACATGTGTGTGTGTATGCAATGTTATTTCAAATATTCTGCAGCCAGCTGCCATTCTTACTAATCCAACTCTATAATTTCTGTAACTGAAATAGGCAAAACTTATAGTTGCCCCTACAACTAACTCTACCATGTAAACCATGTAGGATTCATTAAGGTTTTCTAAGCTAAACAAGGACAACATCATTCCTTTCCACTTTCCTTCTTTTAAAAATTGGGAGATTTTAAATATTTACCCTCCAGTAAAACATGGCAAGTTTTAACATTTTTGGTTTGACATGTAACCTGCCTTTTTTTGCATATAATGAGGCAACAGTGTATTATTTGAAATACTTTTTTGTACTTATTGCCGGCTATAAATGACACCAAAACAACCAACACCAAGCTTTCCACCTCCACCAACATTTGCACCTGCAGGAATGATGACCCTCTTTCTTTATCTGCTCTAAATGACCACACAAATAAGCAGACATGCAGATTGACAATCACAGTGATGGCTGAGATCAGTTTTAACAATCTGATCTCAACAATCTGTGTGTATGATACTTTAAGTACAGCAGACAACAATATCAACCAGCACAAGTTACTCACTTCATGCAGCATTTGTTATGCCAGCCTGTGTGGATTCACCTGTTCCCATTATATTGAAGCATATGGGAATTATATGTCAAAATGTAATATTATTTCATCTAGTGCTTTTATTTTCTGTCAGACCTTACTGAGGTGTGGGATGCAGGCTGAGGACTTCATGTTCATGTCACACCATTGGTCCCTCAGTAGTTGTGACCATGACCCTGTAGATGACAGGAACTGTGATGAGCTGTGTGTGGTGTGAAGTCAGAGCTTTTTTAGAGTTTATGATGAGAAAGCCGGCACAGCATGAAAACATAAAGAAGTTGTGGATACTACTATACAGAATTTCTTTCCATGGTTCTGCTGCACACCAGGCTCTTACAGTCGATGTCTATGATAAGCTAGCTGAAGAATGTCAGAAAAAATTTCAACATTCTTCTGAAATAACTATACCAAAGACTTAATGGTCTGATTTATGAAGTTTATTAAGGAAAATAAAAAAAGAGTGTTTGGATTTTCATTTTTTGCCATCTATGTATGTTCCAGGTTATGACATATAGTTTCTATTCAGATCTTATAAGAAAATGTAAACATTTGTCAGATATATTGCAGTATTCCAGATATTTATGCCTTTGTACCTTCTTTCACCTTCTCCGTCCTAAATATAAAATATGTTCTATCCTTGGTTGTTATATGCAGGACATCCCTAAACATATATTTTGCATGGTTGACATCCAGCCCACAGGTATATGAAGCAGGGGCCCGTCTTGCTGCACTAGATTATGATCACTGCAACCGTAGACCAGCAGCGGTTTCTTATGAGGATTTTCTGGAGGATGTTCCTCTGTCTAGCATGCAGTGCAATCATGTGAGCCTGCCACCATGCTGCAGTCACCGTCTTCATTAACCCTTTCTTTTTACCTTTTTATATTACGGGCGATCGTTGGGAGTTCGCCTTGTAATCGGAAGGTTGCCGGTTCGAGCCCCGGCTTGGACAGTCTCGGTCGTTGTGTCCTTGGGCAAGACACTTCACCTGTTGCCTACTGGTGGTGGTCACAGGGCCCTCCTTAGGGACTAGTCAAGTGCTATACAAATACAGGCCATTTACCATTACACAACTTTAATAATGTTGCTATTTCAAGTTTTTATTAGGGTTGAGAAAATAGAAAAACAATGTATTAAAAAATAAAGAAAAGACACAAAATTAATGTAGCGGCTGCTTGAGGATTGCATTGGTCTCTCTCCTCTCTCACCCTCCTGACCCCAAGTTCAGACTCAGAATATGACATGCTCTGCATTCCTGGAATTGATTTGACATGGATACACTCAAAGGGTTATGTCAAATGGACCACTGAATCATGTCAGACTGGTACTGGAGATGGTGACATTTTTTTTACCATAAAAACTCACTTGAATGAGTATCTGCAATGAACTCATTAGTTTTTTCCCATCCTAGTTTACTTTTTATTTTCATATTCACTTTTCCTTCCCCATCAACAAAACAGGCCAGCCTCAGCTGCAGTAACATATTTGCATGAATAATATTCAAAATAAACTATTACTCCCTATGGACAGAGAAACTTACATTAGCTCCTCAGTAAAATATTCCTTGTTTTTTTGTTGTTGTTTGTCGCTTAGAGTTGTGTATTGTTGACTGCTGCTGGCAGGTTCTGACGAAAATGCAAAGTGTGACTCAGGCTTGGTCTCTGTAATACACTTCAGAAATGCTAAGGGGGTTAAATTATGATTTATCACTTTAAATCTCAAACTGCTATTATAGTGGGAAAAGTCAAGATGGGCATAGCAGTCGGGTAACTGAGTATAAAAGGAAAGTCTTATTGTATGTTATTTGATTGATGGGTTGTATAACAGGGCAGGAGTACACATTTAAAAACAAAAGTATTCCACAAAAAATATAACAAAGTTGCTGTGTCTTAATCAATGTATTTTGATTGAGATCGTTGGGGCGACCGTGGCTCAGGGGGTTGGTATCGTATCTGTAACCGGAAGGTCGCCGGTTCGATCCCTGGGCTCTCTGTCCTGGTCGTTGTGTCCTTGGGCAAGACACTTTACCCTACCGCCCCTGGCGGCCCCTCTGGCCAACTGGTGCTGCCATATTGCGCAATATGGCAGCCTTGCTTCTGTCAGTCTGCCCCAGGTAGCTTGCCTCCACCAGTGTGTGAATGAATAGTGGCATTGTAAAGCGCTTTGGGTGCCTTGAAAAGCGCTATATAAATCCAATCCATTATTATTATTTTTAATCAATTTTTCTAGAAATTTCATGAAATTGCTTCTATATCATTGTCCCCCGACTATTTCAACCCAAGCTGTAATATATAAAATAACAGAATTCTGAAGGCAGCACATTCACCTAGAATCTGAACATGAAAAAGAATTGGTCAGTGAAGATGTGTCTGTGAAGGTTCTCAGTCATCCAGGTCATCGTAGTCAAAGGAGCTTGCAAAGAAAAGCGTCTGGACTTCTTTCAGTGAAGATGTCACTCTCCCTTGCAGTTTAACTCAGCTTCTTTTCAAACTAACTTATAGCCCTTATCTACTCTATGCCACATTCCATCCCTCTTATTCCTTCCCATATGCCTCTTCTCTCCTCTGCTGATCCAGCATCTGAGCTCCTCCTCTGTCTGTTCACCCCAGTCCCTCCATACCTTGTCCCTCCATCCATGCTAGCTCCTCTGACACCCAACATTACTCTAGCAGCAATGGGCAATGCTCCTGGACTGCTTCCCAGCATACAACGTCTCCAAGGGGAGTCTATGTGTCACAGCAGATTAATGCCTTGCCCACTGACTGATCAACTCCCGCTGGTCTGGAACCTGAGTGTACTCTGGCATGGCCCAGATAGGGAGGTGATGCTATCCCGACTCATTGCCACTGAGGTGGTCCGGCCTGGGAAACTGTGATCCATACATTTAATCATCCCGACAGTGTCGCGATGAAGTGGTCGGATGCTGTTGTGCAAAAGCCTTTGGCAGGTCTGCAAACACTGGAGAGTTGTGAGTAGGAGGTAATCAAGCTAAGTGGCTGTTTATGAAGAAAGAAAATGGTGAGCTCACTACTTGTGTAATTTAACTGCAAATGCAACATAAACGGTGCTCTTGTGTATGTGTAGAAACATAGAAATATGTGGTGACTTTAAGCTGTGCCCTATTTTTATGTGCAAGGCTGTCTAACAATATGAGGAATATGCTTGTCTATATAAAGATGTTCATTTTTTACAAAGAAGAAAAGGGGGGTGGGGGGTGGGGGTGGTTCACTGGGACAGAGATATATGTTTCACCAATCATTAACTCATTAACTATATGGCACTATCCACCTGTCTCTTCCATTCAGTGTGTGGATATTACAGTTTTTTCCCTCTTTTTTTTAAGTACAAAAAATGAACACCATGTTGAAATCAGTTCTGAAATTACCACCTCAGCAGTGCCTGTCTCCTCATGCCTCTTATTAACTGTAAAGGGAAGTGACATGGAAAACATGAAAATTCTCATCTCTAAAAAGCTACTGCAATAATAAAATAATAGGGGGTCATCTATAATCGTCCCTCACCTCAAGATGATGATGTCTTTTCAAACTCAATTACACATTAGCAGGACAATTTCTTCCTTTATCTATCACACTTCATCAACTAGGTCTCAGCTGCATAATATATCCTCCTCATTAGCAGTCACTCCATCACTCACTAATAATGGCCTATCAACGCTGTCTCAATGACCAAAGTTACAGCACGACAGAATGAAACATTAACTTATAACGTTAACCCAGGGTCGTGTTTTAACATTGTGGAATTAGATCTGATTTAACTGAATATGCCCATGAATCAAATATGAAGGGGGATTTTAAACAGTCAAATTTGATTAGTAGAATAAAATAAAAGAACAAAATCACGAGTACAGAGTGATTAAAAGTCACACAAACCCAGCACTCTAATATATCTAAAAAAACTCAAGCATTTGTTTCTCAGCAGAGGAAAAAACACTCAAACAAATCATTTAAGAGCGGTTTAACATAGAGACAGAGTGTGGTGAGGAGGAGAAAGGAAATAAGCAGGACCTGAGGCAGGCACCTTGGTTTATGTGGCCCACCATTACCATAAATGGATGCTGACTGCCTGCAGTCAGGACCAATACACTATCTATAAGGGTTCATTTCTCTCAAATTTACTTTGCAGCTGGTGTGACGGATGGTCGCTAGTCTTAGCAGCCTAAATCAGTTCACTTTCACATAGCTCTTCAGGCATGTCCGCACAGCCAGAGGTGCATGCAATGAGTGTCACATCTCCACCCTCTCTTGTCCACTCCTATTACCTACACAGATGCCATGGCAAATGGCTGGCTCGAGGTTATGGACAAGGGGTCTGTTGTTTTATATTCACATCAGCATAGGGGAGTATTGGGAGCATTCATTCAATAGAACTGTGTAAGAAACATTTCCTTAGGCTGCTGTAATGACGACTATAAAACGAGGTGGGAACTTATATCTGTCTCTCTTGCACTGTGAAGCACACACATACACACTCACACACACATAATAAATGTCTGCCAAGAAAGCACTTAAGCAAGACTGGCATGGTGAATTTTGATACTACTTGATTAGTACTTTGCATAAGTATTGCATTTTGCTCTTAAGGGCCACAACCAATGTCAAACAGACACTTGAGAATCAACAGCCATTACCGTGTCTCCTCACGTAAACCTAGTTTTCATCACACACCAATTTATCCTCATGGGACCGTCTTGTTTTAGAGCAACTTAATCTATGCCTTGGATTAATTTTATGATGTACAGTAAAATGTGACACCATCTTGTTGTGCATTTTCTTCGACTGAGTCATTATCTCTCTGACGAAGCACATATATTTTCTCGCAGAGTGGTCTGATGCTCGATAATGCAAATGAGTTTTTTAATCTAAGCCTCCCTTAAACTGGTAATTAAATGCATGATTTATAGTCGTGTGAGAGGCAATAACACTTTGTATGCAAAATATAACCCGATTGCTTGGATGTGATGTGTTTCTTCAATATTTTATATCAAACTGATAATAGCTCAAACTGGAGTGTGCTGTGGAATTAGTGTTAGTTCTAACTTACAGGGTTACAGTGTTTGTTGCTTACATAGCTGACCAGAAAAGCAATTTTTTTTTTTACCTGAAATGCACACAGCTACCCACTCCTACCTGTAATAGGCATTATCTACTATTCAACAAGACCTTGTTCTCCATTATGAGGTCAAGGCCCCACACCTGCTTCTCCAGGTGTGCAGGAAGACCCTGATGATGGACTCGTAATGACTTGCCAGACGGAGAGGGCACTACATGCTGATGCATACTTTACAAGCACGTAAAGGCTGATTATTATCATCCATCTTGCTATATGTCAGGATTTGGAGAACTCTAGTCGAGCCTTTCTTTTTAGGAAAAACTGCTTGATATTTTTGATGATAACTAAACATGAGTGATGTATTTTAATTCCGTATAGTCAGAGCTCCAAGGAGGCATTGTTAAGGTCCCTGTTTAAGTTGTAGTTAGTTTCTATATTTTGCTGCTTTTTCTACACATTTGACAGTTTTGTCATCTAGTTCTGGTCTGGCTTTCTGCTTGTATTGAATTCCTGCCTGTCCTTCCAGTCGTGGCCCCCTGTATCTTTTGCCCTAGTCTTCCCTCTTTGCGACCCTTGTAGAAATCAGTCATGCCTCCAGGTGTGTTTACTTTTCTGTCTCTGCGTCAATCTGTATTCTATCTCTGTGGCCTGTCTCCCCAGTCTGTTCAGGTCTTAGTGTTTGTTTACCTTTTCCCTGTGTTAAGTTGTCTGGGCACCATTGTCTGTGTCTTGTTCCTGCTTTTATTTTGGCAGTCCTTCATCTCATTCATGTTATGTTCTGCTTTGCTTCCTGTCTCTCATCACTTAGATTGCTTTCAGCCATCTCTTCCTGGTGTGTCTCTGCTCTGATTCCCTCTTGTGTATTTGTTGTCTGAGTCTTCCTCTGGTTTTTGCCACCTTGTTTATCTCTCCTCATGTATGTTTCCTGTTCCTTCAGCTTCATCTCTAAAATTAGAAATATCCTGTCTCAGAGTGATGCTGAAAAACTAGTTCATGCATTTATTACTTTCAGGCTGGACTACTGCAATTCATTATTATCAGGATGTCCAAAAAACTCACTGAAAAGCCTTCAGCTAATCCAAAATGCTGCAGCAAGAGTACTGACAGGGACTAGAAAGAGAGAGCATATTTCTCCTGTTTTGGCTTCCCTTCATTGGCTTCCTGTTAAATCCAGAATTGAATTCAAAATCCTGCTCCTCACATACAAGGTCTTAAATAATCAGGCCCCATCTTATCTTAATGACCTTGTAGTGCCATATCACCCTATTAGAGCACTTCGCTCTCGCTCTGCAGGCCTACTCGTTGTTCCTAGAGTATTTAAAAGTAGAATGGGAGGGAGAGCCTTCAGTTTTCAGGCCCCTCTTCTGTGGAACCAGCTTCCAGTTTGGATTCGGGAGACAGACACTATCTCTACTTTTAAGATTAGGCTTAAAACTTTCCTTTTTGCTAAAGCATATAGTTAGAGCTGGACCAGGTGACCCTGAATCCTCCCTTAGTTATGCTGCAATAGACGTAGGCTGCCGGGGATTCCCATAATGCATTGAGTTTTTCCTTTCCAGTCACCTTTCTCACTCACTATGTATTAATAGACCTCTCTGCATTGAATCATATCTGTTATTAACCTCTGTCTCTCTTCCACAGCATGTCTTTATCCTGTCTTCCTTCTCTCACCCCAACCGGTCGCAGCAGATGGCCCCGCCCCTCCCTGAGCCTGATTCTGCCGGAGGTTTCTTCCTGTTAAAAGGGAGTTTTTCCTTCCCACTGTCGCCAAAGTGCTTGCTCATAGGGGGTCATATGATTGTTGGGTATTTCTCTGTATCTATGAAGCGCCTTGAGGCGACTTTTGTTGTGATTTGGCGCTATATAAATAAAATTGAATTGAATTGAATTGAATATCCAGTAAGTAACCAGTTAAGACAGTTTTTGTCTCCGTGCCTGGAATTTGGTTCCACACAAATCGATATATGAGAGATATTGCATCCTGATAATACAAATTAATTATTTGATATTATTATATCATTATTATTTTTTATACGATTATATTATATTTATATTATTATATTATTCAGTGAAGCAGGAAAATATATATATTTAATATATAAGGATACTATTTAGGATACAAGCAGAGTAATTGATGAAAACTTACCAGAGTATGGAAAAAGATATAGTTGGAAGCCAGGTTTTTGCAACTGATAGAATCCTACAGGTTAGGACTTAACACCAACTGCTACAGGTGGTCCAATTTTATATAATGTATTTTCAGTCCTTGTGGCCTAATTTCTCAGGAACAGACCATGATGCTGAAAATGTCTTTGTAATAAAAACAGTAATTCCATTCCTGCTTACAGCTACCTATCCACTGATGTTTTCCATCAGTGTTTGTCAACTGTAGCAACAGTTGTGAACATAGTTTCCCCCATTTCAACATCTGCTCAGTCTGCCCTTCAGTTCAGTCACTCTGATTCTGTTGAACATTCCCTGACCTCGATGTCCTCTATGTTCAACTTGTCAGTGAACAAAGTTTGCTCCAGGCTCGAGGCACCACTGCTTTTCAAAAAGTCTGCAGCTGTTCTAATCCCAAGCAGAAAATCAATTCATGAATTAATTGTCAAGCATGTCTTGCCGATCAATCTTTTACTATAACCACAGCAAGGGGACACTATTCATAACAGCCAGAAGTAAAATGGGAATGGTTTTAACTTGTCACTCAACTGTGGGCTGAATCTAATGTGCTAGTTCCAGTACTGATATGATGCAAGATCTAGATGCTCTTACATGTTTGGTTTGAAATATAAATCCTGCTATTTAAACATCTCTTTCGTTTGCAGATCAAATGTTAAACTGCTTTCTCGGCTTGTGTACAATAGCTCATAGTATTGTACTTTTACAAGGTTAGTGAACAAAATAAAACAGATGAATAAAAGAGACACTGTGAAGGAGGTTTTTTTCCCTTGCAATTTTCACAATTAAGGTTATACACACACTACAATGGCTGGATGTAGCTTTGAAACCCGATTTAAAGGGACAGTGTATCCGAAAATTAATTTACATGTTGTTCCTCTGGCCTGTAGTGTTATTAATCCATGTAGACTCTTTGTTGCTGGTGGAGTTGTCCAGTTTTTGTAAGGGACCTGAGGGACACTTGTGTCATAGTGCTTAGCCCATAAAAAAAATACATTTGAAAAGCAATGTCTCTTTCCAGACATCATAACACGGTCTCTTAAAAATATATGTAAAACACTATAGTGAGCATTTTTGCTTATTAACTATCTTCTCAATTACTCCTGCCTGTCTCAGCACCGTACAAAAGGAATATCCATCTATCTTAATTAAAGAGGCTTGTGCATGTAACATTGTGGCAGGGTGTAAATATAAACGACATTCCCCGAGGCTCATTTGAAATGAGTGAGTCTGTAATGTAATTTAAGGTTCTAAAGCTTTAATTTTACACTCTTTCCATAATACCTGGAAGGTGGTTGAGGGCCGATTTTTCTAAATCGCCGGACTTACTGAGGCTGATGCTATTCTCGACATGGCAGTGTAGACCACATATATAATACTTAACATCATTTTCCCAGCACTTTATTCTGCATATTTATAATTATAAAAAATTATGCTTGCCTCAAGAGTTGCTAAATGTAATAGTCTTGTTTTGCTATGTTGTCTACAGTGACTTCCTTACTGTGTACAATTAACTATGTTTTAATGCAATGCATGTGACCTTTGACATTTTAAAATTTGTTTTTGAAGTCTTTGAAGTCTTTGAAGCCATGCAGTCTGATCTGCATATAACACACAGTTAAACATTTTATGCACTATTACCTTTTTCTTTAATGTACGTCGTAAAGCTCTGATGTCTTTAATGGCAGGTCTGCACAATTGTGAAGCATTTACATTCTTATCAGCCAGCAACCCCCCCCCCCCCCCCCCCCCCCCCACCATCAGCCGGAAATGACTGAAGATGTTGCCAAACATTTCAATTGGTTGGCTTAAAAAGAGCCATTAACTTTGTCTGCCCTACTTCATAGTGATATAAAAGAGAACAAGACCATGGCATTTTAGATGCTTCTGGAGCAGTTGTTTTCCCTAATCTGTTTTCTCTGTCATGTTATGAAACAAGTTTTTCTCATCAAAATGCAGGTCATACGTTCAGCAAGCATTTAGCCCTGCTTGTGGCTACCACAGGGAAGCAGCATGAATTTTAGAGTAAAAAAAAAAATATATAACATCTCACAAACTCATTTTTTCCATCTTTTATTCACACGTGGCCAAAGTACAGCTTGCCCTTCCTCTGCTTTGACCTTCAACGCCCCTCTTTCTGACTTACCGTTCTCTCATCTGAGTGACCCTCATGACTCCTTCGCACTGCTCCTCTCTCCATTTGCACCCTGACCCTGTTCTCTTCTTCAGCAATGCTCATCTCTGGTGACAGCATCCTATTGACATTAATGACACTAAAGAATAGAAAGGCTAATTAAGACCAAATGTTCCCTGCCAACTCCTCATCACCATCTGCTAGGCAGCAGTCAGGTGACTACAAAAAATTGACAGCGGAAAAATCTGAACTGTTCGGCGAGAAAGTATGTATTTGGTGAATATCTAAAGGTTTTAGATGAGTAGATATGCAGTTAAATGTAGTAGAGCATCAGTTCACATTGCACATTGAGAAAAAAACATTAGCTTTGATAATAATAAAAAGTGTTTCTATTCAAAAGGCATAACTTATTTGTTATTTTTTCAACCAACAAAGTTTGTTACTCAATTTGTGATAAAAAGAAATTACACTTGGATGCAGGTAAATATTTGATAATTCTCTGCTGTACACCAAATATGTCCAAAAAAAGGCAACTGAGTGGAAAAACCATGGCAAGCTGTGAAGAATAAGGTTTTTGTAAAATATATAAACAAAGTGATGACAAACCATTAAATATGGTGACTGGAGGGGATTTCAAACTCTCTTTATCTTTTCTTTCATTTTCTCTCTGTCTTTTTCTCCACTGGAATTCTCCACTTTGATCTTTGAACCTGTAAAATTCACACGGAAAGGGACTCTTGACAGTAAAAGAAGAAGCAAGTGTTGTGAGAAGACAAAGTGAGGGGGTGAGTGAAGGATTAGATATGCAGAACATGGACGTCAAGGGCAGAGGAGGCAGATACAGCTGGAGGCAGCCTATCTGAATATGTAGCTTTGGAACTGCTAAACTAAACAACCATGTCCTAACTGATGAAAGGATAGAGTAAACACTTGTAAACGCATCAGAAACAATTCTCTTCCTCTCATCCACAGCACAACATGATTTAAGAATCTATTTAAAAAATGTTCAGATGTAAAAGGTTAAAACTTTGTTAAACCAACCCAAAAACATTCATATCAAGTCTCAAGCAAAGTATCATTCTTTGTAAATTACACTAATGACATTTCCCTGAGTTTCATATAGATACTATAGCAACCCTTTAGAGTTTAGTTTAGTGAGATTGTTGCAAAGTAAAATTCCCACTATATGCTTTTATCTTTGCAGTGCAGCTATGTGGGGAATTTAAATTTAAGTAGCAGCCTTTGCAATTGTGAAGTTTTCATGTGTTTTAGTCTATTGCAAGCCTATTCAAATGGCGGCCCAGAAGCAACCTGCGAGTGGCCCTGCCTGTGGTCCTGTCAGAAACACAGAGAAAACGCAAAAAATGTATTAATTAATTAATTAAAAAAAAAATTAAAAATTAAAAATTCCTACAGCGTAGTGTAGACTGTGAATGCAACACTCCTAGTAGCCTAGCAATAATTTAACCCACAATGCACCGTGATGTAAACATATTAAACAATCATCGTAATATATGATGCGACAACAGCATGTCTTTCTCACTCCAAAAGCGCAAAATTGACAATGAAAACTGTCGGTTTAACCCTGCCTGGACTGACAAATACTTATTCATTTTACTGAGTTTAATAATCTTACAACCGGAGTTGTACTGCCATGGTGAGGGTCCTGTACAGCCCAAGAGACAGCTGCAGCATCTTCCCTTCATGTTTGCTTCTTGGCGAAGAAGAAAAGGCCTTTCACAGATTCTGAAACAGTGAAATACTGCATGCTGGCCGTGGTGGATGCGGTGAAAAGTGATGAAAAAATTAAAGTAAGTGTGACATCTGCTATTAAAAACGTGCCCCTGTCAGACAGTTCAAATATTCGTAGAGTTAAAGTTCTGCCGTCAGACGAGTTTGAAATGCTGTTAGATGACCTGAAGAAAACTGATGTAATGTCTATAGCAGGAGATCACAGACAGAACTGATAATGCACAGTTGTGCGTATATGTCCGTTTTTTGGATGGGAAATTGCTCGGCTTACTACCGTTAGAGGGACACACAGCTGGCGAAATAATGTTTGAGAAGATTTCAGCTCTTTTTGAGGAAAATGGTCTGGATATGAAGCGTGTCTGTATACTTGTGACGGATGGGGCTCCATCCATGACAGGAAAAGTGAGTGGTCAGCGAAATACTTATTTTTAATTTGAAAGGGAATTATCAAAATGGTTTTTTGTTATCATTATTATTATTATTTCAAATGTGCAAAAAATAGTTTAGTTATAGCTCCCTTTTTTAAAAAATGGACCTGTTGGTGTGCATTTTTAAAGGTCACCAGATTTACAGGGGAAAAGGAATAAAAAAAATACTTGTTTTTCAATACAGTTGTGTGGGTTTGAAATGGATCATGATCTGCTGCTTACTGGCTTCAAAAAAAATATCTGGCCCAGATAAATTCCTCGGTTTCAAAATCTGGCCCAACTAACTTTGTAGTTGAATAGCCATGGTCTATTGTCTTTATGATCATCTTTGTTTCCTATGTAGGATGTAACAAAAAGATACTTTTTTTTTTTTTTTACTATTTTTGATGTTTTTTTAATCAAGAAGAGTTTACATTATATATAAGTTATTACTAATAGCTGTGTTACGTGCAATCAAAAGGCTTCAGTCCCTTTTACCAGATTACAGTTTGGCTGATGTCTCATCATTTTTATCTTGCATGTCGATTACAGAGTATAGCTAATGTTTTTACATGAATCAATACAAGTCCTGTTATGTCTCCTTTTATTTTGAGAAATTGTACAAATCTGTCAAAGTGGTGCTGCTTCAACTTGTTTGCCATTTGTCATTTGGAAATCTGGCTAACGTATGGTGAATGAAGTGTTGGTGTAGCAATTAAACTGTTGAGTTTTTAAGGGGCTTTGATATGCACCACAGTTCAAGGTGCTTTCACTAAATGTTCTGCATCAGTAGACGTGTCCCTCAGTATTGTTTTGGAGAAGATATTTAAAATGCACAAGCTTGTTAATGTCCAAAATGGTTAGCTTGCCCTTGATCTTGTTCCTCAACTTGATGCATTCCTTGGAAACTGCAGACTAATAGCTGGCTCATTTGGACCTGGAAACTAAGCTGGAATGATCAACAATGCCTGCATGTAATTCAGGTCAGTGTGAAGGAGAAGTTGCTCTCTGTGCATGTTTTGAATTCTGTGGTGACTTTTCAGAACACACACTAAAAGGCTGTAGCTGTTGTCATTAAGGTTGTCTGGACAAACCAAAGAAGGTGACCTTAAATCAACCTTAAAAGCAAGAACATCCACATTTGAATCTGTTGTAAAAGTTTCTTCTCCTAGAATTTTAAAATAACTTCTCCTGTATGTTGGCATTCAAAAATTCAACACTTTGGATGGATCATTAAGTATGTTGTTTAGATATTTTTTATATTAGCTTGCTGAATTTCTTTCATTTTCCCACCAAAACAAACATTATAAACCCAAAACCCATTAAAGAAACGCACACTTCTTTTGAAAGCTTGCATCCAAACAAGTTTATAGACATATTTAAAATGAGACACTCATTCTTGTATGATTCTGCAATACTGTTAGTGAGTCAAAGATTTTCATTGCACATATACAACAGGAACTGACACGCCATCCGGATACTCTCCCACCATTTTCAAGTTGAACCACAAATGATTGCCACAAATAATTAAAGAGTTATCTAAAATGTAGTCTTACTCAGGAGAACTAGCTTTTAGTTACAGCATAATAAAGTCCCTTCCATATTAGAAAAGTTACTGCATCAAGTAGTATTGTAGTGGAATATGCATGTGAGCATCTTCACCTAAATGATAATTCAATACATGCTGAAATGTGACAAAGCCATTTTATTTCAGTCACATTGTTTATCTTTATCACAGAACAGCATACATCATTCAAGAAAAATTTAAATGACACATTTTGCCAGTTCACTTGGTTGCTTTTGGCAGGAACTGATGCATACAGTATAACCAGAAAATCCATTGAGCACGCTGTGCCAGAATATGCCGGCATGATCACCATTGAGAAGCATCATTGCTTGCCTATTCTGCCATGTCTTCACATTGTTTCTTATCCTTTCTTTCTTATTGCCAGCGGATTAAGTGGTGCCTTATACCCCATGCCAAGGCCTTTCTACAAACAAACCATTGACAAACAGAAAAAGCAATCAGGCAAATGCAGTTAGAATACAAAGAGAATGCATGTCTATAGACAGTGAAAAAGCATTTTAAGAACCACAGAGCTTGTGAGCATGATCCAGGACATGAATATTCATTCAGTGTTCCTACAGTGTGTGTTTTATTTGTTTTTCATATTATATTTTGCAGAGACAATGGAAGAACGCCATCCCTCACATTGTTATCAATACGTTTTTTAAATATATGTTGTAGTCATTATTTATCCAAGATTTGATCAAATAAATGGGCCAAAGTAATGGACCATCAGCTTAATGAATGGACAAGTTTTTTGGACACAACTGTTGAACTCACATGCTTGTTTCAGAACAGTCCTCTGAGGTCCTAAGAGCTACATTATTGTCTCTATTCGTTACCAGATATTCAGTTTTAAACCATTGACAGTATTGTGAATGTTGCTGTAAACTGACACATGTACTTGCACATGAAAACACACAATCACATTTCATGTCCATAGACAGTCCATCTCCACAGGGGTTTATGTATTGAGTTTTTGGTTGCACTGTCACTAGACAGTCAGACCTCTCACCACCTAGCTCAGCTTGGACTGTCCAATCTAAGTGGCTCTCCAAGGTGTCTTGTTGAATTTCATTCATTTCCTTAGCTTGATAAATTCATTTTTTTTATGTTTTAAGCAACAGTTGTTTAACTGTCATGTCACCTGCAGCCAAGCATATGATGCAGTGAACCAGGAGGGAATGAAAGCAGATCTGTAAAAGAGCTTGGCCAACAGATCACAAAATATAACACATATAACACTTAGATGGAAATGTATATCTAATAGCCAGAGGGCAGCAGCAAGACCTTGGCAACACACTTGCTTTGAAGTTGTAGACAGTTACTGTCAGCTCAACAAAAATCCGGTATCTGTTGAACTGACAGTATGTGTCCTTGCTAAAGGCAAGAATACACCTTTGTGCAGATTGCTCAAAAACTCAGTTGCTGTTTGAGGGTTTTTCTGTCATATTTGGTTAAAATTAAACTACTTTCTAGTGTCTTCAGGTTTGCCATTAAGCACTGAAGCAGACTGGATATAATCTACACACATTTCCACATTGCAAGTGTAAAACAGTTAAGCTTGTTCTCTAATTTGGTCAATAGGTCTCATTTGGTGACTGACCAAGCTTCTGTGCAGGTACAAGCCAGCAGTAATACAAATATCAATATAATGCCACTTTTATTTATATGTCAGGCCTTCTGTGTTTACACTTGCACGATAAGGTTTTTGGTCCCAAATGTTCTGCTCCTGGATATTGAACAAAAGTGCAATAGCAGTCCAGACAGCTTTGACCAACTTACTTAACAAATGCAGTGACAGAAGAATTTTAAATTTTGGCTTGTGTCAGGAATGCAATTCACATGCATGGTCACGCTCACACAGCTCTTCTGAAACTCCCTGCCTTTTACCACTTTGATTGTGATTAATCTTCTCCTACTAGAAACTTGGATACATTTAGCACTACATCTGTGTCAGCTAAGGTTAATACTAATTATTACCAAACACATCATCAACCTTTTGCAGTAATTAGAGTGTTCTTTTTTAGTAAAATAAATGCTTGTACACACAGAATGATTAATAGGTTTTCCAAAATTTGAGTTGCTGTTAAGCACAGGTCAAACAGCATAGCTAGATTAACTAATTTGTAATGTTTTAAAACATAGATTTAATAAAATACGTAAATGACCTTCTCTAGTTTTAATGCATTGCAAAGGCAACTTGTAACTCATAGGATTTTAGATTAATCCCCTGAATTAGGATAATATGTTTTGAGCTTGATCAAAGCTCTTAAGACATTTCTTAAACTAAATAAATCCACACACCATTCCCCGTGCATAATCAAAAGCATAATTTCTGTTCTAAGCAGAATTATTATGGGGGACTGTCAGTTTATTCAATCACATAAGCAATTTAAAAAGATGCCTGCTATTTTCTGTTTTGCAGCATGATTGTGAAAGTTTCTCAGATATGACAGATGGCAATGCTGTAATCACTTCCATAACTAAACTATCTGGAAGACAGTTTTAGTAGAAACACTATTTAATGTCAACTGTGTTCCGCTGAAATTTCAGAAATGTAGATCATGTTGACAACTAATACTGCACCCAGCTTGGGTTCCGACCTTGTTAAATTCATTTCACATTAAAAAAGAAGGAAGGCCATACATACAGCTTAACAACAAGAACATCTTTTCTGAGAAGGAAAATAATAATCCCAATGAGGTTAAGCATATATAAACAGACAACTGGTATAAACTAGAGATGGACCGATCCGATATTACGTATCGGTATCGGTCCGATACTGACCCAAATTACTGGATCGGATATCGGCGAGAAATAAAAAATGTAATCCGATCCATTAAATATCAAAAAAGCACCTCACAAAACTTGCTACACGGCGTAACTCGGCTCATAACCGCAGCACGTTGGAGCCGTGTGGTCACGTGATAGAGCGGCTGCCAGCAAACCAGCATTTCATCTCCGAGGAAGTTTTCCCAGAGAGAAGTAAAGCAAGTGTGTAAGTTCATCTCTGAATGTTTGTAAAGCATTCCCACGTTAAGCTTAACAACCGATATATGGAGCGACTGCCTCTTCTTGCTGCTACTTCAAACGTGAAACTGATCAATAATCAGCTGATCGGCTTTTCTGTCGCGAGTCCGTCTCTCTTCTTAGTTTTTGGCCCACTTTGCACCAGAAAGAGGAAACCAGCGGCTGAACAACAGCAGCACTATTAAGCTTGATGAGCTGTTGTTAGAATTTATTTAATATTACTTTCTACACCAGGATCTTTTTCTACGCAGCTGACGTAACTGTGCAGGGGCGGATCTAGCAAAGTGTAGCCAGGGGGGCCGATAGGGCATGGACAGGGAAAAGGGGGCACAAAGACATACTTTTCTTTCTTATTCTCATTTAAAATGTCTGGCTTTTAATAAATAATTATCTGACTCTTACACCCAAAGTTTTAATCTGATGTAAAATATATAGAAGTCCATTAGTCCATATAGTAACTGTTAAGTCTAATATACCCTAGTAAGCTATAGTACTTTTTCCTTTGGGAAGATACCATCTGTGCAGTTCTGTTGAAGAAAGATGTTGAATCTATTTAATTATTCTTGAAAAAGAATTTATTTCTGTGCATTTTCCTCCCTGCATCAAATTAAATTTGATTACATCGATTAAGCATCATGAGGTGGGGGATGTGGGTGGTTCCCTATTTTTTTTTGCTGGGAGTTTGCAACCGTATTAGCTAGGTTGCTTAATATTTCTGCTAAGTACTCTTTAAAATACCAGAATAGGAAGGATGGAGCAGGTTTAAGTTTATTAGATTGGTATTGCTGAACTATGAAATATTTTGGGCGCAGTGTATTTTTTACATACAGGTATAACAGAATAGCTTTAGTGTTGTTATTTATTTAAACTTGAGTATAAACTTGTACAAAATGCAGCAAGATATTAAAAAAAACAGTTTTATTGATTAAAAAACACACTATATCGGATTCATATCGGTATCGGCAGATATCCAAATTTATGATATCGGTATCGGTATCGGACATAAAAAAGTGGTATCGTGCCATCTCTAGTATAAACAACAGGTGTCGATATATTCCTAACCGTGTAGAAATGTTGGCCAATTAGAAGTCTAGAAGCGTCGGTGGGAAAAGTAAACAAAGATGGCGCATAGAAGCAGAACTGAGTCCTATGTGGAGGGGCAGAAACTGTGTTGTATATGTAAGCATGTAAACACTGCAGAGAGTAAAGTTAACAGTATTTTGTCTAAGTCCGCCATTGTAGAAATCCGTTTCACTACCCGATCCGTACCGGAAACCCGATCGGTACCACGCATGTGCGAAAGGCTTCTACTTCCGGTCAAAGGATAGTTACGGGTTAGAGTATCTGTTAAGATGTTAAGAATAATAAGTACCTCTTAAAATTTTTGTAATAATGAAACATTTCAATATAATGAAGACAAAAACGAAAAATAAAAAGATAGTTACGGATCAGGACTCCCTAATCCTTACTGTGTATGTGCAGATGTTTTCTTCTTCTTCTGTTTCGTTTAATGGCATTTTACTCCCCGGCGTACGAGGATACTGCCACCTGCTGACCGAGCGAATGAACCCTATTATAAACTGAATTAGCGTCATTTCAACTGCGTGTTAAATGTGAGGAGAGGATTGTTGGAATAGTGATGATGATGTCCGCTATCACTGTCAATTGTCAGTAAACACTTAATAATACTGACTTAGTAATGTGTAACGTGAAGATTCATCAGCCAGATTAAGTCTGTAATTAGGCGCCATTCTTATTATTTTAAGGAGCTTTTGTTCAATCGGGGGACGCTCTCTGTTGAGGAGGAAAGCATGAATTTGTTTGTATACGGATTATCCATTGTTTAAATGTCCCGAGCAGTCGAAAAGGAGGCAGAGCTGTTGAGAAATAATATTAGCTAACTGGGCGCTAACCGTCTCATTCAAATATATTGAATGTCGCAATGTTGGCAAAGAGAGGAAGTGATGTAAGATTGTGCATGCGTGGTACGGATCGGGTTTCCGGTACGGATCAGGTAGTGACACACCGAAATAATAACGTGGCGCACAGTGTGACGTCAAAAAAGGCGCGCACCTTTGACGCGGCGTTTTCTCCGTTTTCCTCGTCCACACGTAAATGTAAAAACTGAGATTTTGAAATCTCCACCCTGGCAGGAGTTTTTAAAAATCTCTGTTTTCAGTGACTGAAAACGCCGTTTACATGTGCACGAAAGGTGCAAACGCACAGAAAAATCTGTGTTTTCAAAAATACCCGGGTACGTGTGGACGTTGACTAAAGTTTGGAGTTTTGGTGGCATAGAGGCATTCCATCCACGTCCCAAAAATCAACTATGTGAGCAGCAAAAGCGTAATAAATTCCAAGCATTAAACTAATTCAGACTTGCATTAATTAATTTAAGTCAACACAAGTATGCACATATTATTTTGTTTTTTACAATAGTCCATGACTCACTTTCTGTTTTTTACTATTTAAAATTTTTTTGAGTAAGCGTGTCTCTTGATTTCATGAAAATCCAGTGTGTTCATATTGGGCACTTCTGAAATAAAAAAGGAAACGACACATTTGCCAAAAACATGCATAAAATTGAAGCCTGGGTTGCATAGCTTTAGTACAACTATTAAAGACTTTGTGAAAATATCAGATGCACAGTACTCATTTTTAGGAACTGGGCTGTCAGTCTTTGTAGAATCATTCCTCGGGGGACATGCTCTCTGTTTTGCAAAAAAAGAGAGACACTGGGGTAAATTCACATACCAGTATCGTCATGTATGCAGTCTTCACTGCCTATGCAGTGGGGATCTCTCTTGTCACCACTGGCATTATACATCAGAAGTCAGCTTATGTACTGCAGGTGTGCCATAATACTCAACAGATCTTCAGAGTCTTACACCAGGATTAGAAGTTGTTTTGATTAAGTGAGCTTTAGGTAACTCAAGGGATAATAGTCTGCAGATGCCCTTTGCTTACTTCTTAAGATTAGAAGTTGAGTGACTTGGGGAACATTAAACATTGCCATAGTTTGAAGGTCTCTTACATCCTTTAAAGCTGCACTGTGCTAAATCTTCTTTGCCATTTCTTACAGAACTTTCATTGCCACTTTTAGGTATAAGTGTCTCATTATATTACAGTTTATTGCACTGTTGGTTGCAGGGAAGTATTTGTGACAGAAAATAAAACCCTGTTTCGCTGTTTAAAGTAGACAAAACTTTATATTTTTCACAAAAGTTTTGCAAAGATGATTTTAAATGGTGGGTTATCACATTGACAAGTATTTCAGGATTACTCAAACATTCCATTACCAGCATTCACTACTTAGGTTTGGTTAGCTCGGCCCTGCGTTTATCCATTTAAATCTCCCCACTAGGTCACTTGCTCTTACCTTTGCATTTCCTCTTTGTGATCATTCTATGAACAAAAATAAAGTTAAAAAAAGAAGAGAGCAAGGTCATGGACGCAAATGGAATTAATGACACACAAACTAAAGAGTAAGAATAAAGCAGTAATCATTCACAGACACTATTTGAGCTGCTATTGCAGTTCTCACTAAAGTTATTCTAAAGTTCTTGCTAAAGATCCATTGTACTGCAAACAAAATGAATATTTAAAATGAGGTATGTTGCTCTTAAAGTTTTCAGTGTGACAGTGGTGGTTCTCTTTTACATGTCTAGATTATATCATCATAACTTTAACCTTGTGTTACGACTGTGATCGTAATCATGTGTAAATTTGAGCGTCCAGGTGCTCCTCCGGGATTGGTGCATCCAGGGTGGATGCCTCGCACCGATTGGCTGCGGACCGGGAGGCAGCGGATAAGAAGAGACCGCCGGCGACTGCTACTTCATTCATCCTCGGCCCAACCCAACCGGCAGACCGTTCACTGTGTCACTGTGTTGATATGTTACTTGATGTAAGAGCATGTAGGGGTGGACCGCCTTTTTGTTTGATCAGTTTTCTCGTGTTTTTGTTAGGCAGGGAGAAAAGTGATTGTCGTTTGGTTCAGTTCTTCTTGGGTAGGTAAGTTGTTTATTCCTGAGATAGGTTACCTTTTGTTTGTTGTTTTGGCCTTGGGTTCACCCTGACGTTACGAAATGCTCCCTTCCTTGGTTTAACTGCACTTATTGTAAATAAATCACTGTCACAAAATATTAAGTGTGTGACGTGCTGCTTGGGGTTGGACGGGGATGGATCACCCTTTATGTTGTGGTCTGGCTGCGCCTAGACGGGCCATAACACCTTGTCTGTACTTTGTTGCAAACACAGACGTGAACAGGTGGAAACACAATGGTCAAGTAGTCATTACGGTTATAATTCTTTGAAGTCCAGTTATACTTGTTTGAAGTCCATCACATGGGGCGCATGCACAGTTGGGGCATTGTAGTGGACAAGTCTGCAGTCTCAAAAACTTGGCAAACACACAAATTTCGGAAGGGCTAGCTCGGAATAACATCTCTGGGCGCAAAATTGGATGACATCTCGGGGAGGCACACTGCCATGAGTTCTCAGAAATTGGCTCCTTGAGCACAAGAAATGACAACATCACAGAACGCAAGTATGGCGAAGCTCGCGGCTCTCCAACGGGAGATTGAGAGACCAATGTTGGACTGTAGAACTGCTTTGAAATTCATATGAGCTGTTTGCACTAAAGTAAAAAATACCATCACTTATACAGATACCCCTTTGCCGCCAGCTTCAAGGCCGGAGCTGAACAAAACACCCTGATAACGACTGTGTTGAGTCTGTTCCTTCCCATTCCATGCAAGGCCACCTGGGTTGGCAGGAAGACTGTTTACTTAGCCTGACACTGTCTCAGCTGAACTATGGACACGCACACACATACATATACTGATACTGATAAGCACTCACTGACGCATCACCCTCCCTACCCCGGATCCAACGCCACCTCCAACGCTTACCTCCCCTCTGATGTGGACATCGGGTCAGCTGGAGGCGCAGTCGAAAGATTGCAGCGGTCCCAGATCAGATGTACACACTGGGACTCTTTCCCATGTTGCTTGTCTGTGTTTATTGTGCTATGGTGTGTTGATATCTGTGCATTCCTGTATTATCCTTTTGTGATGCACATTTCGATGTTTTTTTCCTCGCTACCTAGCCTGACCTGTCTCCCCAATGTGCTGTTTGTGTTTTGTATGTACGGTCGGCAAGGTCTGTCATCTCGGTTGTGGGCAAAAGACCTGCAACTGACAAATAAAGGCTATCTCATCTCATCTCATCATCTCAAATTTCTACGTGGACTCTCGTGCTCACCATCTGATGATAAAAGTCTCTTTCTCTCTCTCTCTCTCTCTACACACACACACACACATATACACATACATATGAAGTAGTTTTTAGAAGAGTGACTTAGAAGTGTTCTTGTACTGATTGATCAAAGCAAGTGATTAGTATAGAAAGAAAATGAAAACAATTCAATAATGTGGTAAGGTTTAAATCTGTCTTTCTCTTGTTGCGGTAACTTCCTGAGATATGACTCAGTATGCAAATTAGCTGAAATGAGTGGTGAGAAAGAAGCTTCCTGTGTGGCTGTGTGACTGAGGCTTTGCTGTTATATAAAAAGATATTAACATTAATAATGACATAATATTAATATGAAGAGGCAGCTTAGTCAGTTATGATGTGAGGTTAAGCTTAAGGTTGCTCAAGCCTGTAGAATTGCAGAGAGACCATCGTGGATTCATCAGAGCCACTGCAAGGAAGTGGAGCTTGAAGCCCAGACCACTAGAGATTCACAAGTGTAAGGGGTATCTCACCGATATCGGTAAGTTCAGTGGTGAGGGAGGAGTGCTGATTGAGCTCATTCTCTCCAGCCACTGGCCAACTTTAGGCTCACTGATACCTTGGGTGTGACCACCTCAAACATGAAATGTTCTGAGATGGAAACTGGCGTCTTGCTACTGGCAACGGCTCTGCTCATCACGCTACCCGCACGAGAAGACGGCAGGAAACAATACACGAGCCGAGAAAACAGATGGACACATGACAACTCACATTTAAGGCACATGACACATCATTGTATACACACAGTGCTTATTAAGAAGTGTGTTCTGGTCGACCACCTCGAACACCTGAGGTTGTTGTCTCATTCCCTGAGCCAGGGGACGGCTAGAGAGGGTCAGAGCAATGACACTAGTAAAGTGTGGTGAGAGGGTCACCAAGAGAGGGAATGTAGGATTGAACAAGTTATTTTTCTGCTATTTTATTATCAGTATTATTATTGCATTAGAACCACGTAACGAGCATTGCATTAAAGCATTTATTGAAGCTGTTAACATTACATTAAAGTCTGTATTACAGGTGGTAATAATCATATAATAATCTTTCATTGCAGGAGCAACTGTAATCATTTTATACACATTGCATTTTGGTGCTTATTAAAGAGTTGAAGCTCGGTCAGTTAATTGATGGTCAGAAGCTTCAACCGGCGCAATGTCCGGCCGATCTATTGAGTAAAGTGGCCTAGAGCTATGGAAAGATTGCATATACGCTTATAATACATATATCACATATAATCTAGAAACAGGCCTGAATAAAGACCTGAGTGTATTCAGCAACCTGCTGCGTTTGAGTTTGCTTGGTAACAGATGACTCAGAATAAGTCAGGAAGTGTACTTCTAAAATGTCTTTGTTTCCTCTGTAAAGTGTGCATTTTTTGGTGGTTATTTTGAGGAGCTGTTGGGAGGATGCTATTTGAATAACCAGGTTATTCATTATTGTCTTTTATTAATTTATATTCTTTGATTAAGCTTTTAGTAGTGGTTCTTGATTAAAACATTTATTCAACATATTACAGATATAGTTTCAGTTAGGTTATTATGAACATGAGAATTGGTCTCTCTTCTCATAAGACAAAGTTCGTGTGAGGTCGAGCCACACACACACACACACACACCTGCACACACTGTAGGTAGGCTTATGTTCTAGGTGAGAATTCAGATATATTTGCTTGTAACTGCATTTTTGTGCGTGCAGAATTGCTAGTTTGTTGCAGAGCATGGCCCGAGGTTTTGGAGAAGCGAGAGCGAGATGAGCTACAGGAAGCACCTGCCGTGGAGACAGAGACAATGTTCTTGTCAAACTGTGTTAAAAGTCATTGTGGTTTTGATTTGATGTATGCATGTATTGTGTCTGCTTAACGCGTGAGGGGGCGTTATAAATTTCCCTGATGGTATAAAAACAACTGCTTGTGTATTGTTAGACGGAGATCGATGCTGATTGTGTAACAGTGTTCATCTCTCCACGCGTGTGTTCATTAAAATCATCGTTTGACTCCACCCGGCCGGATCAGTGTTGTTATTTTGGATTTCCTCCTATATCCCTCCTCAATATTTGAACCCTTAACACTAGCCATTAGTGTGAATGTGAGTATGAATGGTTGCCTGTCTCTCTGTGTTAGCCCTAAACAGACTAGGGACCTGTTTCATTGACTCACTGACCCATGACGGATTCGTCTCAAGAATAAATAGATGTGAACGCTTCACACTGAGGTAAGCACTGGGCTGACACTTACCACAAATGAATCTCGTCCAGAATGTTTGACGTGAGTAAGAGCTAAAAATATAACACAACAAAATACTTAATTGACACTGTGATAATATAGAAAACACACACACCACATTACACATTGAGTGTTTGTTTTTATTTTCAATCAGTTTCTAATGGAGCTTTCCAGCTGCCCTCCTCCGGCTTCACGCCACACGCAGTTCTCTTTTCTGGTCCCAGCGACATACTCAAATGGGATGACATGATCAGATGATAGCGGTCAGGTGTGTGAGTCAGTCTCCTCTGACACCACACCCTGAATCCACTGCTCCATCTCTTATCTGCAGCTGAGCCACAAACCCCCATCGCCCAGCTTAGGCTGGGGAGCCATCCGGTCTACACCCGCCCCAAAAACATACATACACGCACACACACACACAACCCTGCGATATGAAATCAGCCATGACCATCTGTGCCCCTGGCCTTTGGACCACCTTGAACTTAAAAGGCTGGAGAGCCAGATGCCACCAGGTGATACGAGCGTTGGCATCCCTCTGCAGAGGGGCATGATACGACCACAGAGTGAAAAGATGGCCCAGAAGGTAATAACAGAGAGAGTCGACTGCCCACCAGATGGCCAGGCACTGTTTTTCTACTGTGCTGTACCTGGCATCCCACTCCAAAAAGTTTCCTGCTAATGTAAACAATTGGGCGGTCGTCCCCCCTTACCTGCCAGGACAAAATGGCCCCCAGCCGTCTGTTCGAGAGAGCCTTCTTCCCCTCATAAACTTGTATGAATGCCGCCTGAGACGGCTCTGTCCATTGGACCAAATCTTGGGAATCTTTTCATGTGAGATCAGTCAAGGGACTGGTCAGGTCTGCAAAGCCGGGCACTAACAGTGTGTAAAAGAAACACATAAAAATAAATCAGGAATAAAAATATACATATATGTCTATGGTGGGAGTGTGGTTTGTGGCTCAGCTGCAGGGGGGAGGGTGAAGCAGTGTGTGGTGTTAAGGGAGGCTGACTCACAAGCCTGATCTCCATCATCTGATCATGTCTCCTCATTTAAGTATGTCGACCAGCGATCGGCTGGCCCCAGCATGTCCCTCTATGTATGGGGAAGGGAGAGGACCCCTGGTCCTTCCTGGACATCTTTCAGGCCACGGCAGAGGCGTGCCGTTGGGCGGAGGAGGAGGTATGGACTCTGAGGCTGCTCCCGCTGCTGTCAAGTGAAGCCCAGCTGGTGACTCTCAGCTTGCCCACAGCAGCAAGGAGCAGCTTTGAAGATGTCCACCAGCAGTAGTGGACAATAATTGTGAAGACCTCATGGGGATCTTCACAATTATCCTTTTATTGTGGGGACAGATTGGCCAGGGTTTAAAAACCTGTTGTTGCAGTGTGTGTCTGTAGTGTCTGTGCTGCACTCAGCGGTGACACAAGGTAGTCACCGCTGGCCTTCTTGTGAGGCCTGACGTCCCCAGTAATTACCCACTACAGCAGTCTCGTCCCTGCTGCCTACTTGGAAGATGGGTGCGACCGTGGTTCAGGGAGTTGGGAAGCTCATCTTGTAACCGGAAGGTTGCCAGGTCGATCCCCAGCTCTGTCTGTCTTTGTCGTTGGCAAGACACTTCACCCACCGCCTACTGGTGATGGCCAGGGGGGCCGATGGCGCAATATGGCAGCCTCGCTTCTGTCAGTCTGCCCCAGGGCAGCTGTGGATGCAACTGTAGCTTACCTCCGCCAGTGTGTGAATGTGAGAGTGAATGAATAGTGGAATTGTAAAGCGCTTTGAGGGTCTCGAAAAGCGCTATATAAATGCAATCCATTATTATTATTATTATTATTATTATTAAGATGTCCTTATCCACAGCGACACCTGGGCAGGGCATGTGTAGCAGGTGGCTACATGTGTAACTCAGGTCCTGGAGTTCCTGAGTTAGGTGGAGCTCACGGCAAACCTGAAGAGGTGTGCAGCTGGACAGAGGGAGGTACAGTATCTGGGGTACCACTTGGGA
Source organism: Neolamprologus multifasciatus (assembly GCF_963576455.1). NCBI lineage: Eukaryota > Metazoa > Chordata > Actinopteri > Cichliformes > Cichlidae > Neolamprologus > Neolamprologus multifasciatus. Next base: position 60,748,613 of record NC_140445.1, on the reverse strand, counting down.
GGTGAGCAGGTGCATCCACAGATTGATAAAACAGCAGCCATCACATCCTGCCCGCCTCCCAAAACCAAAACAGAGGTTGTTGTGGCTGGCTGGTTACTACCGCCTGTTTCAGGTAGTCAGTGGTTTGTGGCTGTGACACACAGCCACAAACCACACTCCCACCATAGACATATATGTATATTTTTATTCCTGATTTATTTTTATGTTTCTTTTACACACATGTTAAAACTGTGTACAAAAATATACAGAGATTAATTAAGAGGTTAATTCCAGATTCTTTAAGAGACATAATGTCAGACCTCTATCAGCAATGCAAATGAATATTTTTTTCTAAATTATGCAAAAAGTTTTATTTATCTTTAGTCAGATGCATGCACGCTTACATTTTGTCATGAAATACTAACATACTACAAAACATGAGGTCCTGGCTGAAAAATCCTTCTGCATCATCATTCTAGTGAGCACTTCCTCTCAAGTGTGAGAATACTGGGCAATCGTGTTCAGGGTGTTATACTTTGCATTTTAGTAAGCACATCAAATACTGTAATTCTCAGTAAGGTTACACGATGGCAACCCTTTTCGGCTACCCTGGTGAGTGCAGAGGATTAGGAAAACACAAAGAGGGTTGGAGATATGGCGCCGCTGAGGGGGTGCTAAAACAATTAGGCCACAGGTGAAAATCAGGTGAAAAATGTGTACAGGTTTCCTGACTGTTGCTTCAAACAAATGAAAAATATCTAATATATAAACAGAATATATGATTGTTAAAAATTATTTCTTTAAATGTACAGTATCAAACACTAACACTGGATAGTTTTATGTTTCAGGCTGTTCCCTTTTTATGTGTTTCTTTGTAGTTGCAAATAAAATTGGCCCAGAATTACCTACATTATCTCACTTTTTATGAAATTTTTGAGATACAGTTAATTTGCAAATTCCAGTGTCTTTTCCCATTTTCTATTGTATTTATTGGGAATTTATTGTAGCCAGTGTAGAAAGAGGAACTTGTGGCTCAAGGTGTTGAGTCTCTCAAGAATGATAAATGATGATTCACATATGTAAGTGATAAAAACTCAGAACTGAGTTCTTTTCTTTCGGTTTGCATCACCTGCATGGATATTTCCAGCAGCTGCTCTCATGCCCTAAATCTTGAAACTCTTCAGTTAGTTGGTGCAAAGGGATCCTTGACACGGTCATAACCATTACTATTCACTTCAGAAGTAGGAGATGAAGTGGTGGCTTAGTGCGGCAAGGTTTGTATGAAGAGATCTATCCTGAGCAAAGTTTCAGACAAGTAACTAGTCAATAGTTCAAGTCATAGAAATTGTGATGTTAATGGGGAAACGTTTAGAGCTGATGTGTTGCTTTTTGTCATGGCCCTGGGTCATGTGACCCAGTATTCTGAGTTTCTTGGTGTTTTGTTATTCTTTTTAGTCTAGTTTCATTTCGGTTTATCTAGTTACATTCTGCCATGTTTCATGTCCAAGTTTTCTTTGTTTGTCAAGTTCAAGTCATGTTTGGATCTCCTTATGTTTCCTGTTTTATTTTGAAAGAGTTTTCTGTTATGTTTAGTTTCACGTGTCCTGTCATTATGTTAATTGTTGTCAGCTGTTTTCCCCATGTGATTCTACTTCCTTTGATCATTCCTTATGTGTATTTAGTCTGTGTGTTTCCACTCAGTCAATGTCAGATCGTCTGTTAACCTCACCACAGCTTTCATAGGTTTACTCCATTGTTTCTCTGTGTTTTCTAGTTTACTCAGTGTTCATAGTTTGTCATAGTTTTTCACTGAGTGTCACAGCCCTTTTGTTAAAGGGCTTTCCTTAGTTTCCCTAGTTCCTTGTTTTTCTTCTGCAATCAGCCAATAAAGGCTCGCTTTGTTTTTGAAACTACATTTTGTCTCCACCGTGTCTGCATCTGGGTCTACCTCTTTCCTCACACCGGTGCGGTGATAGCTTTTGTTCTTGTTTTTCCTAACATTTTGCTTTAAGAAAAAAACATTTTAACAGAAGACCGCTTGCCTCAGTAGTTTTCTGATTATACTTGTTTTTCCGTGTTTTGTGTAGTATGCAGTAGTATTTTGAAAACCCCTTGGTAAAGAGATATAGAATAGTACCATACAAATCTAAGAGCGTAAAATATTTATTCAGTGATATATTACAATATGTAAATAAAAAGTTGCGATTCATTTTCCAACAGCATGGCAGACTGAATAACTTCAGTAAATTTAAGTTAGAAACTGTCGCAGCAACAAGCCATGTCATGTCTGGGTATGTTTATCATCTTCTATTGTCTTCTGGGGAAAGTTACCTTCTAACTGTTTTTACTGCAGATTGTCTGAGTCATACTTCCAAAAACAAGATGTGTGGAAAATCCCAATTCCCTTTCGCCATCCTCTTTCTCTGTGTACTGAAAGCCCTGATTACTTGTGCATTTCACCCTAGGGTTTATATTTTTATGTGTAAAATGTGATCCACGTTCAGTGTCAGATTACTCTGGAAGAATGTGTTAATACTTTTCTGCTTAATAGCACAAGTGTCTTCCATTCTGTGCCAATAAAGTGTGAACATACCTGCTTCAACTCATGCATGGCCAGCGTTTATAATGACTGCCTTGTCTGATGTGATTGTGTATACTCCAGATGTTGGAAATATGCAGCTCAGGGGAGCATTTAATTTTAAAATGCAGCTCTAGTTCCATCATCCAAATAATAGTTTGGTCCAGAAGCTCTTGCAAACAACAGCTGCCACTTCACATACCACAATGAGGTGACAGGTGCCACCTAACGTTGCAGTTTTATGTTAATAGTCAAGCTTCTAATCAGTTCATCAAAACAGGTAGTCTTCATACGCTGGGTTGGTTCAAGATAAGGGCCAAAGAGCTAGCTGTTCAATGTCAACTGTTATTGCTTGGTGTGCAGTTTCAAGGAAGACTGCATTCAGTGCACTGTTGTGCTGTTTATAGCTTTAGTCCACATAATTAGTATTGCCATTGTTTAGCAGACTTCTCACTACATTACCCCGTTGTTCAAATGTATTATCAGTTTTAAATCAGAGTGCAGATTACTTCTCTAAATCTAAAGGGAGTGTTCATAAGCAGACTTGGATTTGTATATTCAGTCTATTTTTGCATACTCCCAAAGAGGCGCAACAAACCATCTGCTGTTTAGATAGACTATGACCTCTATGTCTCTCCATGCCCAAGCACACCACCAGACCATATCCATCAATACAGTCTGCCTGGTTGTTAATCTCTGAGCAAAAGACAAGGAGGTTATCATCACATGCCATTTGAAGGGATGAGCCCACTGGCAAATTCCCAACGTAGGCGTTGTCTCACTTGGTGAACCCTTTCACTGTCACTTGCAGGACACAGCATGCGATTAATACATTGCCCGCTTTAGCAGCGTGACAGTCCTGATGTCTGCACAGTAAGGACCTTTAGTATATTTAATATGTTTAAACAATTTACAAACAGCTTTTGTTTTGTCTTTGTGACAGGAGAACACTTGTGACCCGAGCTGCATTGGTTGGTGGCCCTTTCAAGAGGCAAATGAAAAAATAATAAAGAAAGAAACTTACAAGGATTTTTTTCTCTTAAACTTTAGATCCAGAAACAATGTGTTGTACACTTGGATACAAAGACACTTTCAGGCGTGCATGAGTTTATTATAGTTTCCCCTAAACTGTTTTTTGCTCTGGAGATACAGAAACACAAACATTTCAATTCAGCATTGCTTCACTCTGTAAGCCATCTGTGCACTTAATGACATACATGATAAGGCTTCATGTTACTCCTGAACATATGTTAACAATATATATATATATATTACACATTATCATTGTCACATTTTCAATATCGTGCACATTCACATAACTGCTAATATAGTGAACTGCTGGTACTTATAGTTTTATTCACTTATTCCCCGAAACACTGTTTATGTACATTAACTGCAAACTCTTTGCAAACACTTTACGTTCACTACAGCGCATTATTTCTTTAGCATGTTTCTTAACATCTGTGCTGCTTTGCCTCTACATCCTTACATCACATTTGCATACCTGCAAATACAGGAACACAAGCACTCCAGTCTGGCTGCAGTCTGCGGCACGTCCGTGCATAAAACAACACAGGACCCCTGCAGCCTTCTCTAAGGGCTCCCAAGCTGACCCCCCAGTGCCTGTGTGAGCTCCACTCATGAGGAATATAATTAGCCTACTAAAATATTACAATTGAATTGCCTGTGAGCATTTTGTAAGTCAGTGTGAGGATAAATGAACATAGTACCATCAACAATACTGTGGGTCCCACACATTTTTATTGAAACACACATATGCATATTTGTATTGGAACAAAATGATGTCATGGGTAGAAAAAAGTAGAGGGCTGTCCAAGTTTTATTAAAAAATTGTATTATTTAATTATATTAAAACATTGCATTTGCACTACCTTCAAGTTGTTGAGATAAAAAGATGACATGAAATCCAGCCTGAAGGTTACCTGTGTCAGGAGCTCACAATAGCAGTGAATTTATGACATGAAACTATGCTTGGATATAAATGAAGGAGTGAGTTTACTGTCATCAGTAGAGGAGCTGTTGCCCTTCACAACTGATGAAGCGAGTATCCAGGGAGGGAAATTATGCCCTTTCACTTGATCTGTTGTCTTCTTAACAGTGAATAAGGTTCACAATTATATATAGAAATGAACCTTTCACAGGGAATTGTTTTTTGTTTTTTTTTTCAATTGAGTCACATTACTTTTCATTTACACATTCAGGTATGCCATGTTTAACTGCTAATAAAAACAGACTGATCATAAAGCAAGTTGACAAACCACACCAAAGTATTTGTACTCAGGAGTCTGTAACTTGATGATTTTTAGTGACGCATACCTGGATATGTTGACGTTACATACTTATCACTTGAGCTTGGTCTTCCTTCTAGCTCCCCACATATGGATACTTGGTGAGGCTCATTACTTTACGTTTAAGACATGTGAGGGAAGTTTTTATTTTACGTCATTACGTGCCTTCAATTGCCAAACTAAATGGAGGGAACAGTAAAACATCCAGTACTAGACAACCATATGGACCTACAGCAAATAGCAAAGATGATGAAAAAGGTCAAAACATAAATTTAAATATTATTTATAGCTCTACACACAGGGTTAAAGTGGACCGGAACAAGCCAGAATAGGGTTATTTGTGTTCATTGCTGTTGATGCTGCACTGCTCAACAGCAACGTCAGCTCCAGGGGTGTAATTTCCAGGGGGGTTAGGGGGGTTATGACCCCCCCAATAATCAGAGCCAACCAATCCCCCCCCCCCCTCCCAAATTCAACGTTTATACAAACTTTATACTGTCTAGCACAGAGACAGTATAAACAGTAAACTTTCAGTTTAAGGAAAGGAAATCAGCCAAGACAGTTTGTGAAACATGGGCATATATCTTGTTGAATCCACAAAGAGCAATACACATCAGACGCAGCAGGACAGGATAGCTGATCACAGGATTTGCACAAGAGAAATCCCCTGGAGTTCACAATAGAAAATATTTTTGAGGTTCTTGAAATTATTTTGAGGTGTGTTTTCTTCCCCTTGGTAAAACATTACAACCACAAAAAGTTTTTTGTTTTTTTTTTATCTTTAATTCCCACATGATAACATTATTTTATAGCACTCTTACATATAATTAAAAGCCTGTTCATTTCACACTTTGTGACTCAGCAGTCCATCTGCATCTTAGGGATAAAGGACACTCTTTTGAGGATGCCAATGTTCACATTTTGGACAGAGAGGACAGATGGTTTGAAAGAGGAGTGAAAGAAGCCATCTATGTCCACTGTGAGCGACCATCTTTGAACAGAGGCGGTGGTTTACGACACCAACTGTCTGCCATCTATAATTCAGTTTTGAGTTCCCTCCCCAGACGCCTTAACGCCCACTCACATCCTGGGCCATCTGATCTCAGGAATTTGCATGATAAGGTGGGGCCAGGTTTCACAATGAGCTCACCCGAAACCGTGGCTGATTGGGACCCACACCCAGTTCCACACTTTGGCTCAGGTGACTAGAGGATCATCAGGGGGTCCTTTTGTCCCTCTTTGAGGGGAAACTCCCACTAGGTTTAAATCTGGGACTCTCCACCTTTTGACCTAAGAACTGAAGAAGCTTCTCGGATGAGAGGTGAAACGTCTTCAAGTAACTTAAAGAAGTCCAGACGCTTTTCTTTGCAAGCTCCTTTGACTACGATGACCTGGATGACTGAGAACCTTCACAGATATCTTAGTTTAATGTATGAGAGCACTTACTGCGTGTACTATTGTGCAGATAAATGTATGCTTCACTCACACGTCAACCGAATAAATAATTCAGCCAAAATTGTTTTTCGTAAGTTTGTATTTTGATGACCCCTTCATCTAATACTATTCCCTTTTATTTATCCTTAATCAAGTTTCAATTCAGCTTGTGAAGCTTGTGTTTCCTTAAAGGGCTATAGCTAACTCTGCGTAGGTAGTAAAGAAGGACATAGGGGACTTAAAAACTAATGAAATGATCCTAGAAACAGTATTTCTACTACACAGTGAATTGATTCGTGTTGCTTCATTTGATTATAATAACTGTCAAACAACTGAAACTACTTAGCTTATAACTCACTAAAGAAACACAAAGTTCTAAAACTCCATTTTAGACACGAGCCCTGGTAATGACCATTAAAAATGTGAAGTAATGAGGGCAATTTGCCTAGATTGCAAAATGTCAAAGGCTGTAACAATTTTGTGATAATAATCTAAAAACATCTGGCTCTGTATAAGCTTTTTTCTTGAGTTATACTACTCGCAGAGAGACTCTGGGTCCTGTGTTGTGCCTAAAGAACTATTGCTCTTCTCTGACCTGAATTCTCTCACTCCTGCAGCAGCGGTGTTAGTGGGCCACATTTGCATTTCCACCATTTCTTTGAACCTCTGATGTAATTAATTTAGAAAATGGGGGGAATGATGTATAAACCACTTAAGGGAAAACATATGTGTCCTACTAATAAGTAATTACCACACAGAGTAAATTTATAAAAGACAAAAAAACCCCATCTATTCTGCCAACAAAGAGGTTTTAACAATAGTTCTGATGGTAGCACACTGAGAAATAACACTTGCAACTGCAGCGTGCCTCACAGGCTGTTTGTAAAATCCTTTGAGAACAGAAAAACGATGAATTAAAAATAGAGTTGTCTCTTAAAGCTGCGAATGACAGGTGTCTGGGTTTGACTTATGTTTGTGTCTGTACTGGGAGAAAGACATCTAAAAAAAGTAAAAAATAATAGATACCTAAATGGCATCATCTAAGAAACTTTATTTAGTAGTGAATGGGCTGCAGAATGTCTTTTATGAATCTACTGTATGGTCGTTTTTAGCTCATTCCCCTTTGTAGTGTTTATTATGTTTAAAAAAAGAGGATTCAGATGTGTAATCAAAAACGTCCAGAACACTGTTATAAATACTTTTTGAAAAATCAAACAACACAGTCTATGTTTTGAAAAATACAAAACATTTAATCGAATTTGTTCCTGCTTCTCTAGTAAATTGTACAATTGCACCATAAAGAGAAAAGGTACAGTGTGTATAATTGAAAACGTGGTTGCATGCCATTTGTTTGTCTGATCAGTAATATTATGTTTGTCTTTCTCTCTCTGTTCGCAGTTTGGAAAGGTACCCATATGAGTACCATTGATATCTCCCAAAAGTTATACCTCAACTCTTTCAAGGTCTAGTTGTTTGGTACTGTGGTGCTCCCAGGGCTTCTTGCTACTTTCAGATCTCTCCCTGAAAGTCTCATTCTAACCGCTTGACTTGTGAAACTTTCAATGCATGCTGTGTCAGAACAGCAACTTTCAATGTGATTTCACTCTCCAGGAAGGGATGCAAATGTCAAATGAATGCAAATATGGCACGTAGGGTTGGTGGCTATGCAGTTCACATTGCCAAAAAACGTTTGTTTTTCAGTTGTTTGGATTAAGTGCATGATGAGGTTCAGGTTGTTGTCGCTACAGACTTGATGTGTCACCTCCAGGCTTGGATACGGCAGACTCTTCCATTTAAGACCAGGGGCGATTCTAGGATCAGAGCTTTGGGGGTGCTGAGCACCCAGAGAGCTGCCCATCCAGGCAAGGTAAACTTTACTCATCACGATGAGACTTCTTCCCTGTCTCTGTCAGTCCCTGCATCCTTAAATGTCTCCCGTTGTCCCGTGTTCCCTCTGACTGTCTCCTTGGTGCATTTAAACCCCTGTTCCTCCCTGTCCTCATCGTCTGTTGTCTTCATCTCCATTATCAGTCATCATAATTTTACCATCTCTGTGCAAGTCTGCAAATTTTTTTATTAAATCATAAGATTCTTAAATTCATCAAGTCTCTCTGTGCCTGGGTCCTCGTCACAAAACATGACATCACTGTTTTGTACATTTTAACACAATTTAATCCCGACAGTTGGGGAAGAAAAGCAAAACACTTTTTTGAAAAGTCTGTAACAAAACCATCAAATCTGATAAAGGTTATTTAAATGCTGCTAAAGAAGAATGGATTGGCATTTAAAAAAATAAATAAAATACATATCCTAACCTTAATTACTGGGGGAGAATAATGAATGATGCTCACAGTGAGTAAAAAGTAAACTCAGTGCATTTTTGGACAGAGATTCACTTTTAAAGTGTATGTATAATACAATACAGATACATAAAAAATACACTCCAAAAATAGAAGAGTCCTTGAAATGATAGAAAACTGAGACACCTTGGCCTATGGTACAATGTATACAATGTATGAAAAGATCTTTACTGCAGATACTACTATGGCTCTGCAGATTTTTTCTTTTCTTTTATCCCATGTTGCCTCACCTTGAGGTTGGCAAATCTGTCTATCACATTTTGGTGGTCAAGTCTCTCAAGCATCTCTTTCTCAACTGACATCACAGCCAGGTGCTGGAGTCTGCTTTGACCCATGGTCCTTCTCAGCCAGGTATGGAGCTGACTCAAGACACTAAAAGACCTCTCACAGCTACAGCTGCTAACTGGGTTTGTCAGGGCAACCTGAATAACAGTTTTCAGTGTGGGGAAGATCTGATTATCCAGAAGATTGTACAATGTTAACATATCTGGAATGGCACCAGCCTCACTCTTGAGTTTCAACTTCCAGATTGTATGAGTAAAATTAGTTGTTTTTTTTTTTTTCTTTGCCAGTTTAAAAGTTTCTGTTTTGCCTGTTAGTACTCCCTGTCTGCTTTCTTACCTGGTTCTTCCTGACCTTGTACTTTCTCCTCAGGTTCCCCTCTTTCCTCTTTCTTTCTTTCTTTCTTTCTTTCTTACACAAATAGACTGTATTCAATTAGATTTAAAAAAATACTATTAAGATCACTAATAAAAAAAAAGTCCTCACTCAGTGTACTTTCAACCAAAAGGCAAATAACCAAACCACATGTACATCTAATACGGGATATAAATATTGAAACACTGATCCAACATTATCCTTTATTGATGGATCATTTGATCTTACACTTTTACCTGAATGTGGCTCCTTTTTTTGAAAAAACTTCCTCATATCCATTATGAATCTGGCTGTCTCTCTGTACACAAACACACACACACCTACACACACACACACACACACACACACACACACACAACAGGAGTTATAAGGTTAATGGGCATCCAGTCAGTTAGCTAGTTAGTACCTTGGGTTCAATATCGGCACATACACATAGGACAAAATAACCAGTTTCTCTCATTACATTTCAAACAGGACGGTGGTAACAACAGCAGGCTATGGACAATGTTAAGTTTTAGATTTTAAATAGGGTATATACATTTAAATGGGAGCAACAGGACGGTCAAATGTCGCTGATGTTACTACAGAGCAGGACGGATTGTAGGGTAGCAAACATAGTCGGGAAACACGTTTTCAACACAGCAGGTTACCTGGTGTAATGTTTTTCATCTAAAAAGAAACATGGCCTGACTCCTACCTAACTATATAAAGAGTAACTGAAGGTTAAATGCAGCTAATATGTCCTGTTGTAAGCCAGGCACTTCCACCTCCGCTCCACTGTGTCTCAGCCACCATCGCTCTGGCAGCAACGGCGCTAGAACCAGAGCAGGGGAGAGGCGAGCTGGAACGAACCACTTTGGGAGGGGGAGGGGTTATCTATACTTTTGTTGTTAAAATGTTCCATCTCAATTAAGTACTGTATGCTTTTTATATTTTTAGTAGTGTGTCCCACAAACAGCAAATATTGTCAAAAAAAGTAAGAAATCTTTGGGGGTGCTTTGATTCATTCAGCACCCCCAAAAATGCGCTAAAATCGCCCCTGTTTAAGACTATTATTTTCCGCCTTTAACTCCTCAGCTCTTAAACAGATTATCATTGTGAAGGTTTAGTAGTTTAGTTTAACACAAAATTGAACACTGGTCAGTATGGGACTATCGAAGCGATCCAAAAATAGAGTGATGAGGTTGGAGGCTAGCGTTTGCAGAGCTGTGCTTAAAACAAGAGCTTAATGATGGTGCAGCATGAGAGTGGCGGCTGTACACAGCTGTCTTCCTCCCACCTGCGTCAATGAACAGTGACTTTAATTGAATGATTAACTTGTGTTTTGTTTAGCTTGGCTGTCCAAAGGAAAATGCTCCCTTTAATTCTCCTACTGCTGCTCCAAAGCACACGTGGTTAACGTGCTTTGGCATTTGACTCTGGTTTCTGAAGCTGCTTGTTTTAGTAATGATGATGGACAATCAGCTACTTTGTGTCACGGAAAACTAGAATATCTTATTTAATGTGTTTTTAAAGGCACAGACATTATAAGGAAGAATCATACACACAAAAGTCCCAAATGTGTAACATGACATCAGTTAAATTATATGTGTCAGTTACTGGTTCTGTGGCTGTTACATGTGGGAAACTGGGAAGTAGGCTGGACTATGCTGTGATTACATCAGGAAATCACCTTAGTTGTTTTTAAACATGCACACAGGCATGTTTATAGCATCTCTCATTTATAATAGAAATGAGAAAAGGTTTTACATTTTTAAAACATGATTTTAAATTTCTTAAGCTCTATCAATCTGTAGTATGTCAATCAGTTTCAACCAGTATATATTCAAAGTTAAAAATGCACTCATTTTTCTTGGGCTTTTCATCAGCTGGAAATTTATTTGGAGGTTTTAAATTCTTATTTTCCTATTATTTTATTGTACTTTGGCTTTGCTCATTACTACTTTGGCCCATTTCATACTGGGCTGTTCATGGCACATCCCTGTTTTAGACTGTTATTAGTTGAGCTATTTATTAATTCAGTTTACATTGTGAGATTTACTCTCCTTCCCTGGGAAAATGACAAAAGACCAGAGTATTTAACACCAGAACTGCCTAGATTCCTAAAACCCTGGAACTGCCACTGGGGATATTTTACCCTCTTTCACAACAAGAAATTTCTCGAAACAAATCAGAAATCTACAGCTAAAGATGATGCCATTTAAAATAATCAGATCTCAGACAAATTTTCATGAGTAGAAAGTGTAGTCAATAAGTTCTGCACCAATAAGGCGGTACCATAACCCCATGTGTTACAGCACTGATGTAAGATATAACTAGGACTACAAGGAGCTTTGACAAAACAGCAGTGTCCAATGACACTGCTGTTTTGTCTCAGGAATGAGACAAAACTCAGGAATGAGTTATACAATAAACTTATTATCAGGTTCATAAACACATCAAAAGAATGTGATTACTTTTAAACTTATCTATTCTTTCTGTTTCACAAGTCACAGTAAGGATCTTCTAAAAATGAATGGCTAGATTCGGCTGATTTCATGCTCTTGCGGCTTTGTTCAGCTTATTGTAACAAATTTGTAAAGGTCTTTTCTAGCAGTGCAAATAATGTTATATTTGCAATCTATAATATGCAGTTTCAACTAAAATTAATCTTTAACTGAAATGGATGATACCAGTTTATGATCGGTAACCTGCAAGATTTATGCAAGACCAAGCAAAAAACCCAACAAAAACAAAACGTGGACCAGCATAAAAACAGTGCTCGGTAACAGCCCAGTCCACTGAAAATCTGAATCTTATCATCTCAAGATCACTTCTACTTTATTCACCACACTCATTCACCGTGACTTTAAAAAAGTCATCAAATTGAAGAAGCACAATCACGTCTTTAAGAAAGACAGCTTATTTGTATTCCAGACTCTCACTGTGTCTCTTCACATGTGACTGAGGCAAGTGAACGAACAAGAGTGAGCGAGGAGGGAAGAGGGCAGAAAGAGGGAGGGAGTGCATGAATCTAATGCATTGCAGCAAAGAACTGTGACAGACCAGGCATTTATTTGAGCAGAGACTGCTGCTGTAGCAGGAAGGACGCAGGAGCAGCAGCGGCGGCAGCAGCACTCAGAACTGCTCTATCACTCAGTGCCTCTATCACAGCTGGAGACAAGGTGGACACAAAGAGGCGGAGACACAGGGATTACACACTGGGAGCACAACACCTCTCTAATGCCACCACCAGTATGATTTCTGGATTACTATATTGGCTTCTCGAGCTTTGCCTTGCAGCATATGAGTTCTCTTTTCCTTCTGACACTCTTCAGTCCATTTACTTCTTGCCTTTGGTTTGATTTCAAGGAATATTCATACCAACAGAAAGCATGGCTTAAATGAGAATTAGTGCCTACCTATTTACTGGTCAGACATTAGTACCAGCAGAAGACTGAAGATATATAAATCTCCTGACCAATCCTCTGCGATCTGTCTTGAGTTTATCATATCACTGTGTCTCGTCCAATGGAAAAAAGTCAATGGATATCAATCATTAAATATATAACAGGTTCTGCTCCAAATAGGCCTTAGCCTTTCTTTTTTCACTTCTTTTTTCTATACCTATATTTTATTTTTCATTTTTTGTCAAAGTTTGGTCACGCAAAAGACAACAAACAGCTCCACTATTGGCTTCACAGTTCCAGTGTTGCTCAATCTTGTGCATTGCGGGGTGCCCAGGACTTTGATCTAAAACACACTGGTAAGTAATACAAGTTTCTAATGTTCATGTAAACCTTTTCTGGCTTTTGACAGACATCTGTTGAGTCTTACTGTTTGTTTCTGACATGACACTGCATAACTGTGTAATATGTTCAGTGAAATGTAATCATTTCGATATTTACTGGGTAAGGTTTGTAATATTTAATATCATTTAGATGTTCTCTGTAATTCTGGAATATTTTAATTATTATTATAATTGTATTAAAAAAGAAAATCTAGCTTTTTTGTCATGTTTGTAGCCTGCAGAGTTTCATGCATTATGCTAACAACACTGACTGGCTAACCGTTGCGTGGTCAGACTTCTTCTAAATCATCTTCTTGTAATTTTGTTGCTAGGCTACAGTTCCCTGCTGTGAGAGTAATCATCCAGGCTGTCAACAGTGACATGATTTAGTATGTTTGGATATCAGCATAACTTATTACTTTGGATCTTAAAGCTTATGCTGAATTGTTCTGTCCAGATGCACGGTGGAAACATCCATTTAGCTGTTTATGCTACACATATAGATGACAAATTAAAGGAAAAACATAAACCATTGAGACAATCTAGTAGCTGTCTTAAGTTAAGCTATTGGTCGAGTAGTACTCTCGGGAAACATGATGAAACATTCCTATGACACATTAGGTGGTTATCTAAACACCAACTTATGGAATATTGTTTTAGAAGACTAGTTGTCCATCTCGCCAGTAGAATTTTAGAGACTTGTAAACTCAATGTCAAGGTGGACTGAAGTTCTTCTAGTGGGATGAAGTGATCATATTTCCTTGTATTTCTTAGTTGTTTGTTGCTTTCTGAATTGTAATGCTGAACTGTCAAGGTTGTTTATGCTATAACAAAACTGTAAGCACATATCACAGTTCATGAAAAAACAGATCTAAGCGTAACTAAGGCTATTCACCACTTAAAACATAATCACTAAATGCAGCAATATCTGCATCGTTGTCTGTTGTAAAAGATAAATTGTCACTTTCCTGTGTGAATCCACAGGCTGCTCTGTAAGAGATTTGCAGCTCTGTTTACGGCATAAATTACTGCTTTGCCTTGACACCTTCTCGGGATGAAACAAAAAAAACAAAAAAAAACAAGCCTCCCTTTGCATCTTATCAGGTTCATAAAGAAGCCATGTGGTTCATTTTCAAGGAACTTGATGTCAATTACGGATCCCTGCCGCTTGTTCAGTCTTCTCTAACCTCTAACTATATCAACTATAATAACACATTCTTGTAAATGTGAAGTACTAAGCAGTCTGAGAATCAAGTGCACCATACACCAGTGGCCTGTGTCCTACAGGATTTGAGTATTGGTGGTGGGCGGTTTCTATTTACTGCAATCACGCTACTCTGTTACCCATAGGCATGTTGAGATAAGAAGGAGCTTTGCACACACATTTAGATTACGGAATCACTTGTTTGTATGCAATCAGGGCCTCTGAGATGCCGGACAAGTGGCGTACCCTTGAGAGAGCATGTGATGATGAGCCAATGTGCACAACCCTTGATGCCACTTGTGATTCTCGAAGCAGTAAGGTGATGATGAAAGGCTGGTAATTGCAGCTGATTAAGATATTAGAAAAGCATTCACCCATGATTAATGAAATTATATGCGTCATCAAAATCAGAGCAAACATAGTTCAATTGATACAGTCCTTTCATCAAAACAGGATCACTTAAAAAAGTGAACAGAATTTGATTTATTTACCCACAATTCAATACAAAAGGATATAGGTTGGGTCTTGTTAAACAATACTTTTGGCCTGAGCTGAATACATGAATCATTGTAGCAGCATAGCTCAATATTGCAATTGTCAAGCATGGGTTGTTATTCTTACTTTTTACTCTTTAGCCATCAGCCAGTATGCATCCGACTGCATATACTCTACATATTATGGCTAGGAAAAAAAAGAAAACAAGATTGCATAATATTGGTTCTATTTTCTTCTTACAAATCCAAACTGCTCTAAACCAGCAGCCCTGTGGGGAATGGAGCATGCCAGCTCTGAACAACAGACTATCAGCCATTCTTTTGAAGCTTAATCCAGCACAAATCCCATACCAAAAACATTAGTCTCAGTAGCAATATGTGCCATATATTATTGAACAAGGAAAACAATAGGAACAGCATCAAAAACAAGTGAGAAACAGAAGCACACTGGTGGACCTCAAGAGTGATCTGCAGCTGGCTTTTACCTACATAAATCTATTAATGTGTGCTGATGTGTCGCAACACTGATGACTACAAACCACATATTTTGCATGTATTTGCTGAAGTTGCTGGTTTTGTTATTCTCTGTTTAGCTTTATCTCGTCACGATTACCTGATATAATATGTGGTGTTTTTTGGAATAAAGTAGATTTATGAAATATTAACAGAATGGTTACAAACTGCTTTATTTCCATTGGCACTATTTCATCACACTCTCTAATATAACATGCTACAATAAATTCAGTTTATGTGTCATGTAAACCCCTATTTAAAAATACTTTAATGCCAACTATACCTTTTGTTTTGTTTAAACTTTAGCATCATTATATTAGGCTTTTTTCAAGTCAAGAGGCATTTTTTTTGTCCAAAGGCCTATAAAGTTTTAAGTCAGTTCATAATTAGAATTTTAGACTCTCACCTGTGCATTGCTTATTTATCTATTTATTTAGTGGCATTGCTGGCACACAGGAATCTGTATGTGGTGATGTCACTTTGAGACCTGGCAAAATTTTTTTTTTTTCACTGTCATATTCTCACCAAAGCATTATTATTTGCCAGTAAACACTGAATTAAGAACACACGTAACATCACATCAGATGATTCTTGGCTTATCCGCTTTCTGTGTTTCCACAGGAATGATGACAACGGCAATAATTAGTCCCAAAAAAAGACACTTTTTTGAACTGATGATCAAATGTTATCACAAAGCAAATTAATGCAAATACCCATATGACTTTTTGTTGTATCATTAAAGTGAAAATCTTTTGTTAGAGACAAAACTGAAAATAAACTGTGCGTGAAAGAATTTTAATGAGGTCACTGGAGATCCTTCATGAGCTATGAATTCATCCAGTGACTTTCCTTTTAAACCAGACTTGTGGACTTTTCTTTGTGTATATCAGTGGTTATCTATGCACTTCACTGATGTCTCTTACAGCAGAGTGGCAGTATGAGTGAAAGAGGAACACAACCTCACTGATCTATGCCTTGTTCATATTGTAGATCTTGGCAGTTAGAGATCAGGTGCAGAGAAGTTTAGGCAGTTTAAACTGGAAGGTTTGACCAGCTGTCACTGACTTTCTAAAAGACTTGTTGCAACCTTATGTGTCACCTCATAGACAGATCAACATTACTATGTAGTTTAACTGTGTATGTGTTAAATCAGTGGCCTCCAATAATTGAGATGAGACTAAAAATGTTTCACCTTATAAAACCTTAAAAATTATTTTGCAGGTTGATGATTTATAAACTCTTTAAAAAGACATTACATTATGACACAAAGCACGTAAAATGAAGAGGAAATATTAACGATTCTGTACTATAGCTCTGTGATTACGTTCAAACAAATATTGACAGTTTTAACTCCTTTTTAAAAACAATATGTCCTTGATTTGTACCTTCCTTGGATGCATCTGTTCAGATAATATAATCAACTCAACTTGATCTTCAAATAAATCTTCTTCAATACATGTTTAAGCTTTTAAAATATTATGCCTCAAATTTATGCATGAAAGTAATAGTGGGAAAATACATAATCTTTTGGTAAACTGACCAAATTAGTAACAAAAGATTGGTAGGACAGGTCTCGTCTATGCTAATGGATAATGTCCCTTCCCCCAAAATCCTTTGTACCTGCTGACATCTTCAGTAGACATTTGAAAGCGTGGGCATGTCTGAACAGGTTGCTTCTGCCCTCATTAGTATTTTATCATAATTACAGTGAGACTACAGACTGACAGCTCTATTTAATCTGGTACAATGCTGCAGGTGGATAGTCACTAAATTAATAGAAATATCACCCTACCATTCTAGGAGATATAATAATGATAATAACTTTTCAAAACACAAAGTTAGAAATGCTTCAGAGTGTGAACAAAATCATACAGTAAAGATAAGCATACATGTTCCAACAAACAGACACATAATCAACTATACAGTCTGATATTTATTCCAACATACACACTTCCATACATCCTGAAAGATTAAAGGAAAGCTAACCTATAAAAATGGGTTTTCACAATTAAAATAAATAACAGATTCAGATCTGACAGGCTTAAGAATGTTGTTACCAAGTCTGGGTGCTGCAACTTCAAAGATGTGATGAGCTCTGGTTTTAAAGGAAAAGCATGGAACAATTAAGACCCCTTGATCCGACGATATGAGAAGTCGGCTGCAGTGATACGGTCTCAGCGCCTCTGATATGGATACGTTTTAAGGAAAGTCCAAATCAGGTTAGAGATTTGAGATTCAAAATTCAGATGTTGTTCAAAGACGAAACCAAGCATTTGCTGTATTCACTAAGACCAGAGGGGTTGTTGGGCTTAACAGAAAAGTACAAATGTGTATCATCTGCATAGTGATTTTCAGGTAGAACTTCACAAAGGTGGCTTACATAAATACAAATTGAGTATTGTTCACCGTATTATATACATATAATGCACAGGAATGTGTGACAAGGGAATATAGACATCTAATTTTGGTAGCCCAAGTTAAGTAAAATACTGCCACAGCAAGGCACAATTTGGAAAAGAAATGAAACAAGAGGAATACATTGGTAGAGGGGGGAATATATTACTGAGTTTGGGTAGGCTTTCAGAGTGTCCAATTACATTAAATCTTCTCAAAGCCATTAAAAGCAACTGACAAATTCTTAATGGACAAGGCACCGAGTCCATAATATTCAGCTAGGACAGAAATAGTTTATATTCCGGTTGGTGCAATGAACAGAATTACAGACCTACATATTCATGTGTAGCTCCTTTCCATCACTGAATTAAACTGGGAGTATATTTTTCCAATTAATTCAGCATAAAACTGCATAAGTCTTTGCTTATTTTTGGACTTATTTGTGGATTTAATAATAAACATCACTATTATCATTAATATTATATTACTGTTTCATTATGCTGTTGTTATGTTATGCCATTGTTGTTGTTGTCTAATTGGTCATTTTTAATTGTTTTTCAAGACCTGGCTCATACTTGCAGCTTGAAAAATTACCAAACTCATCCTCCTATTATACAAATGCTGATTATATTCCAGCACTGATTGATCAGATAATTAATGAACCAGAACCTAATTGGATAAAGTGGTGTCACACCGCAGCAGTATTTATAAAATCTCTGGCAGCCTGTCATCTACAGCTCTTGGCACAGCTACAGATTTTCTGCCTTCTGTCACTTGCAGCATTAGAAGTGGCCATATATGTTTGGTTTTAATTATATAGGTTATAGTGACTGTTAAATTGCAAAGAAGGTATCCCTCAGCATTACAGCAAAGCATTACACCTGCATTAGCGTTGATCTTATAAAGAAAAGTAAAAAAAAAAAGGCTAATTTTTAAGATTCAGGAGTTCCAAAAAGGACAGTTTCATTTTGATCAAAATACTGCTGACATAATAATACTGTTACATAGCTACTCTCAAATGTGTTATATTGGTACTGTTGCAGAAAGTCACGGATATTGCCAGTTTGTCTTATTTTAGGGTCAGACTGCCAGCCAATAGCCATGTGTACTGTAAGATATTGTAATGAGGCTTAGAAAGTCATTCATTTCTCAGTAGAGGACTGCTAACAGCTTGAAACATATGGAGGGAAAATCGCAAACCAGTGTTGCTGGCAATTCAGCAGTGATTATTAAGGAACACCTGTTTAGCTGGCTGGCAAGGCGACTCAGGGTCCTGCTGAATAGCAGCAGGCTAATGAAGGTCTTCTCAGCTTAATTGTTTGGGCTATAAATAGTGACCGATAGAGGAATAGGGTGCTTCACCATTCTCATCCATTTTTTCCCCATACATACAGAGAATGCGCTATTAGAGGTTTGTTCTTGTGGGTTGTGAGTAGAGGAGGCACTCCCTGCCAACATTACCAATTACAAAAAAGCCATTAACAGTAAACTGTGAAATTAAACATTGGTGCAAGGACGCGTTTTCCAAGTGTGGGTGAGACTAATAATTTCCAATAAACATCTTAGGTGTAAGCTACGTTAAAACACAACTACGCCATTAATATGAATTTGATTATGAAGGTTAATAGCTGCTTTTTAGCTTGTGGCCAAAGCCTAATAAAGGTCTTTATCATCAGCAATTCAAATCATGGTGAAAATGTCTTGAGTTGGCCCACAGAGCCACCAACATTCATACTGCTTTTGCTCTTACAGAACCTAATTTTAGAGGAAATGAAATGCAGAACACACTAATTGCAACATTAGCCTGAACTATGTCTTTAAATTACTTTTTGATGGACGAACTCAATGAGAATAAAGCAGGATCATCTGATTTTCTGTTAAATACTGTTTGAAGCATTGCCAGTGCAGTGTGTGCCCTGCTGTTCAGGGGTCACCTTCGTTGATGTTGTTCAAATAAGTTTGGTTGGCAGTGTTTTCCAGGTCAACTGTTTTTGAGAGAGGGAGTGATAACTTTCACAAGCCTTAAAGTTTTACAGCTAGGACTGAAAAAAAAAAACATTCTTTTGAGCAGTCAATGAGAGAACAATTAGGTTAAAACCTGTTTTGCACTCTAAATTTTTGCAGCAAAATAAAATGACACAAAACACATTTTCCTTGGTAATAATTAGTGTACAGATTAAAAAAAACCCTCCATCGCATATCCTTGTATATATATATAATTAAGTAGAGTCACAGTTTCAAAAGCTTTAACACTTACCATTTACTGCAGGTCATTTACTGATGATTTCTGACTAAGGCTCTGGGCTATAAAAATACTGTTGATGACACATGACGGGCTCACTGTTTCTTGCTCTTTACTCTTGCTCTATATCACAAGACTGCCAAAACAAGACTGCCAAATTAACTTTTCCATCACAGCACTGCATCTCTATTTTAAAGGTTTTCAAATTGATGGGAGTAAACCTTTATTTGACAGTGCACATTTTGGATATTAGACATAATTTTTCTTTGTCCCATGGAGGAAACTAATACTGATATGTTGCATATATCTAATATGTTGCAGTGTCTACTGATAACCGTTGATGTTTTCAAACTCACCATATTCTCCAAAGATTTTTGAGAAATGACAGCAGTATTGGATTATGCAAAGTTAAAAATCTAACAAAGACTGTATTAACTAAAATATGAAACACATGAGTATACAAATAAATGTGGCTTAGTTAAAAATAACATGTGGTAAGAACAGAAGTGTATATGTGTCTGATTTTTTTTTACAATGATGAATTGTTCCTATTGTTCAACCTTTTTGTGTTCACAGGGAAGATTTGATCAAGTAAAAATACCCGAGTGAAGACAAGATTACCCTATCACTTAGATTGTACAATTAAGAACAAAAAATAATAATATATTCCAGTTAAACAACAATACAGTTGTGTGTCAAATTATATTCTGTTACTCTGTTGGCAGGCACATGAAACTGGAATTAGATTTAAAAGTGGCCCATACCTTTTGTTCAAGCTCCCTTTGTCAAATGCCAGCCCGTTCTCACTCCCGAGGCGTAACATGCCGACGTTTTGTCACGTCCCGCGGCGTTCCTGAGGAACACAAAAGGAGACCTTCGGCGTTCTTATGGTACGCGGCGGGTTATGGCTGAAATCCAGTGCAATGATGCTCCCTCAGTAATAGACGTTCCAGCCCTGTAGGGGAGACCGGGGATAGTTGTAACGTGGGTCAGTTGTAAGACTTCCAATTTCTCCAATGAGGGCTAAGTTTCAAATGATGTGACTCATCCTGTGCATGCCCAATTCAGAACTGCTATCACATGTGAAAAATCAGCACATTTTGTCAAACACAGACAATTTTACACGAAAAAAAGTAATTTGTATGCCAAAAAGTAAGTTTTTCTACTTTATTTCAATTTCTAATAGCATTATCTGCTTTGCAGTTAAACTCATCAAACTTAAATTATGTTATTTGTATGTCTATGGGGATATATTCTGTGTAGGTCTTTAGTGCTAATGTTTTAGCTGTTGGCTGTAATGTTAGCTAGTTCATGGCTATAGGAGTCTGGGTCAGTTGTAACAGCAACAGTCTGGGTCAGTTGTAACAATAATGCAAATGTTACAACTTACCACACTATTACTTTAACTTCTATTAAACAAGTTGGGGCAACGACATGAGCAGAGAGAGGTTCACTGGTCGCTTTTGTAAATGCGGTTAATGCCATTGGCAACACAATTCCTCCACTGTTTGTGTTCCCACACATACATTATGCAGACCACTGTGTCAGAGATGGACCAGTAGGAAGTACTGGTAGTGGAAATAAATCCGGATGGGTGCAAGAAACAGATTTCCTCATCTTTCTGAAGCACTTTGCAAACCACACCAAGGTAAGCCATGATAAAAATTAATGGAATTGCGATGCTGGTGAACAACTACATTTTTTCAGCTTCATTGTTATGTTCAAAATTGGTGCAAGAGTTGTAGGTTATAATGCCCACTGAGCCAATGAGGCCAAACTCAAGGAAGACCAACCAAAATTAATGAAATATTCAGTTGCAGAAAATTCCATAATTTGTCTTTTTTGGGGGGTTGGCATATGTTCAAAAGCTAGATTTCTGCATTCTGTCACACACACACACACAGCTACATAAATGGCTCTAAGTGCATTCATGTGTTGAATAAACAAAGATTACATGTTAATGTTTTGTTAGTACCCTTATTTCATTGTGTTACATTTCACCCCAGGATATGTTACAACTAACCCAGACTATGGGGTTAATTGTAACATTTCACTCTTTGTGTTTGAGACCATACCATGCAATGGGTAATTGTGCTGCAGAGAAAATAGCTGCACTATTTAATAGCCGAGACATGTAAATACTTTGCATTACATTTTGAATCCACTACCTTAAAAGAGCTCCAATTTACAGACAGAAATGTCAAAAATGTTACAACTATCCCCGGTCTCCCCTATTCCAGCCCTAAACCTAACCTTATCCCTAGCCCTAACCATAACCTTTTTCCTGATCTTAACCAGGACTTTAATGATGTTAAATAGCGTGTTTCTAAGCGATTTGAAGAAAAAGAGCGAACATGTGTAGATTGAGTCCATACGGTTCTCATATTTCCTCATTTTTCCGAGGTCGTCATTTAGGAACGTGGTGGGTAGCCGAAAACGTAATATGTTGACGATTTGTCACCTAGCGTAAAATGTTACGGTTTGGGAGTGAGAACGTGTTGCAAATGCAAGTTTGCCAAAGTACTGGCCAGAACAGAAAACTAAACATGTTCTCCGTTTCTGTGTGGGAGAGAATAAATACATTGCAAATTGCAAAGTGTGCCACAGGGTATTTTCTGTCACCTGTGGATGAGTCTGTGATGTTAAGCAGAATGCCTCAGGAAACTTAAAGATGTTCCTCTGAACTTAAGTGTCTGGATTACCTAAGCACAAATTTCATCGTTTCTGTCATCACAGGCATCTTCTTATGCTGATACTGAAATTACACCTTTAGTATACATTTTTACAATATTTTACTAAATATTTTTACTAAAAAATGCATTTTGTTAAATTCTGTTGTGGGGATACTAACAAATAAATTGACAATTTAATTGATATAATACATCAGATAACACTAGCATTTGATAAAACCATCAATAATTCAATTTGCATGATTGAAAGGAAGTGAAAAAACTGAATCCCATCCATGAAGGTCTATACAATAAAACATTTTCAATGCAGTTAGATAAGACCTGCATGTGTCTCTCTAAGTGATGCCTTCTATTTCTTTTGAGAAATGTTATTCTTCTCAATTTATTTCAATATATTTGATCATACACACATCTTGTTGATAGAAACAGAGGTGCAGATAAGAGAAACAGTGTTTATGATACATAGCTGCAAAAGCCTTGGCTAATTAAGCTTTAATCTGCAGCTATTTTCATGCTGTATTTAGTGCCAAGCTAACTGGGAATCCAAGGGGCTTCACTGCTGGGCCAAAGGTGGTTTTCATGCAACAAACAAAACTCATTTGGTTTTTATACTTTTTTGTTTGTCTTTTTTCACACTAGTATACAAGCCCAAATGTAAGTGAAAGAGAGTTTAAAGTGGAGATTTTTTAATTGTTTCCCCCCCTGAGTACATGCTGACGGATGTCGGGATTCTTGGTCGTGCTTCGGTAAAAAACAGTTATGGTTGTCGTGTGATGTGAATATAGTAGCCTGTTATGTTGTAAACTGTTTGGATGTGCTTGAGGGAAAAGAGACTATTTTATTGTATTTTGCAAAGATATACTTTGTCAGCTGATTGCATGGTAATGTTTACCCTGCCTGGGGACGAAAATCTTCTTTGTTGGTCTGGTGACTCAAACAGGCTCTAATCCACACTGTTCTCATCTATAAAATGTAGTAACCCCAACATTATAGCTAACAGGACCAGTAAAAAAGTAACAGCTTAAATGGATTTTTAGTTTTAGCCTACTCATATTCCACTGAGCTGTTGGTTCTAGTTAGCTAACATAAAATAATTTCAGTCTGTCGTGTTCTGTTTTGACACAAGATGGCGCTAAACATGTTCTATAAACTTTAAGCGCTTATTTCTTAATCCAGCTTCACAGACAGTGTTAAATCTATGTCAGTTTTTGAGAGCATGGCTCTATGGTAAATTTGCCTTTATAGATGTCCACTCTAAAAAAAAAAGAACATAAAAGAATCACCATCTTTTATCATCAACTTAAGAGCAGCAGGAAATTACGGAGCCCCGCAGAGGACATGGGAGAAAAAAAAAATTAAGACGGACTTTTGCGAGATCTCGCAAAACATTTGCGAGATCTCGCAAAAGTTTCATACATCTCCGAAAACGTCGGAGCACTTTTGCAAATATGTGATGTCTTGTAAACCGAGCAGATATCTGACGTTTGCACAACTACATTCACGTCTCAAAATATCTTAAAAGTGTATTTTGTGACCCAGAAAGAGTAATATTACAACTAAGTAGCTGCCGCCATTGTTGGAATTCAACTTTTGCAAGATCTCGCAAAAGTCCGTCTTAATTTTTTTTTCTCCCATGTCCCCTGCGGGGCTCCGTATTAGAAGCACCCTTTAAAAATATGCTGCAGCAAACATCAACAACACTGAACAACAACCGCACTCCAATTTACGTCAAAAGGCAGAAGGACCTGACCTATTTCAAAGGACTAATGCAAAGTTTTATTCCAGATAACATTCACAAACATCTTTTTCTCTCCTCCATCTTTCCAGTAAATCATGATTCAACTTTAGCTTGACATTTAGAGACCGTAAGAGTAAATCACCTTAGGTGTTGTGGATATCATCCACTGCTTGTTGTCCCTGCACCGTTGTCTTTGATACTCCAGACAGTACAAGAGTGATTTTGACATCATGCTGTATGTACCTCTACTTGCAGAAAAGCCTTCAAGGCCAAGTGATGAAGGGTTGCACAAAGTCTGGCTGGCAAGCTTTCTCCCTGTCTGTAATACTAAGTCTATTTCTTTCAGCTGAAATAGAACCATATGACATGATGACCCGCACCTATTTTTCACAGAATCCTCTGACATTCCAAATAGAGTAATGTGTGGATGAAACACTCTGTCCTGTTCTTGCTTCCTTTTCTGTCTTTTCTTGCAGACTTAACTTGCCATGTTAGTGCTTTTTTACAACAGGCTTGGTGTGTAATGGCCTTAAGACTGGCACGAGTGTTCTAATGTGTATCAAGGTACAGAACAATGACAGAGGTTCAGTCATGTTTTATTAACAATTTTTCTAATTATTTAATAAATTATTTACTAATTCAGTGACATTCCACCAGTGCAAGCAAAGCAAAAGGTGCTATTTGGTAAAATCTAAAAATAGATGTCAGTTTAAAAGATGAAAGTGAAAGCATTTTGTAAGAAAGCTTATCTCATTTAAGTCATCCTTTAAATTAATGTGATCTTGTAGAATATTGTCTCTGGAATCACGATTAATGCTGCTTCACTACAATCCCAATGAAATGTATATGGGCCCAGTGTTTTCAGGTTGTGCCTTTGTCCTGTTAACAATGTCTTGAGCTTGTCAAGCTAAAAGTGTCACGGTTCTGGGTCAGTTTGACCCAGTGTTTTGAGTTATGTTTTGGTGTGTTTTTGCATTTTGGATTCTTTTCTTATTATGATGATAATGATGATTATGACTCTATGTTTCAGTTATTCTTGTTTAGGGATTAGTTCGTAGGTTTTGTTCTCATGTTTATTGCAGGTTCAGTTCAGTGTCTAGTCTGTCTCTCAGTGTCGTGTTTGCGTCTTTGTTTAGTGGTGTCTTGTTTCTTGTTTTACTCTGAAGGTTCATGTTCCTGTCTTATGTCAGTGTTTCTAGCTTTGTTTCCCCTGTCTCATTAGGTCGTATTCCTCCCAGCTGTGTTCCCCTTCTGTCTCTAATTCCTTGATGACTTCCTCAGTGTATTTAAGCCCAGTGTGTCTTTGTGTCAGTGTCGCGTCGTCTGTTAACATTCCTGTCATTTTAGCTACACGTCATAGTTTTTCAGTGTCTGTTCTGGTCATGTTCATAGTAATCTGCTCCTGTCATGTTCTCATAGCCTTTCATGTACCAGTCCAGAAGACTGTCCTTTGCTTTTTCTTGTCATGTGCATAGCTCTTAGTTACAGTCTAAATCAGAGTCTTAGTTTTTCTTAGTCTTTAGTTATTTCCCAGTTTAGGCCCTTTATTTAGGTCATTGCCATAGTTTATGTTTGGTTCTTTTTGCTTTACTGTTTACCGGCCCTAATAAAGGCTCACTTTAAGTTCAGTAAACATTTTTGCCTCCTTCGTCTGTGTCCGCACCTGGGTCCTCCAAACACCCTCCTCACGGTCTGTCCTTGCAGACTGTGACAAAAAGCCCAGCAGCCTTTTTCTGGTTGTTTGTGCATGCATATTGTAGATAAACATCTAGGTTTTGACAAGAATGTGATGGGTTTCCCATTATACATAGCATTAGTAGAGATAGCATTAGCAAGAAAACAAGCTTTGGTGTTTCTTCATTGTAACAGATGCGTTTCCTCTTACACATCTGTTACAAAGGAGCTTTTTCACACTGTAGTGTGAAAAAGCTCCTTTTTTAACTCCTTCGGCACATTCTTTTTTTTTGATCATTTGTTTTTGAGACTGTGTAAATATTGGACAATTTTAGTGTTTAGTGTCTTTTATTGTTGTACTTTTAATATGTTTTTCTGAAACAATCCTTTGTAAATGAGACATGGAGTTCCAGTGGGAAAACCTGTATAAATAGAGGTTAAATTAAAAAATGAAAACATTAGCAAAGAAACCCCTGATGATGGAGAGCAGACATCAACCCCTTCCCTGTCTGGTTAAATAAGACAGGCAAGTTGAATAGGAGCAGACTCCATCAGCACTTTTAGAGTGACATATATGAGAAAATCATTTGGTTGAATAAACAAAATTTAATCGGCTCCTTTGCAAAGAAACTGTCTTCATTTTTCATTAATATTTTGAATGCCCCTGTAGACTATTGACAGTGAGCCCTGCCAGATTGTACTCTAACCTTTTAATTAGGTTCTGATTTTTAATTTGTAAACAGATATTTAATTTTAACTTTTTTAAATCAAGATGTAGGCTAGGGTTTCTGAATTTATTAAAAACTATTTATTCAGTGATTTGTATACATTATTATACAATATGAAACATTATTGTACATTAACCTCCTAAGACCCGAACTCTTCCATGGCATGCATTTTTAATTTCTCTTTGATATTTGGGCATATTTGGACACGATGAATATAAAAACAAAGAATGACCAGATTTGTATTTTTTTTTTTTTTTTTACCTAATTTTTGTTTCTAAGAAAAATGAGAGCCACATATAAGGATATTTGTTTAAAATATTGATAGAACAGTAGCAGTATAATGTCCTTGTAAGTGGATATCAGGCCCTTGTAGAGCAAAATTGAGTATTTTGGTCTAAATAACCCAAATTGTGATGTCCACCTTTGTGGACGCCAGGTCCTAGGAGGTTAAACAGACTGTAAAGTATAAATAAGCGCAAGCTTAAACATCTGCAACAGTAATATGATTCCATATAAGACTGGTTAGAAACATTGTTTCTGCAAAATAAGTATTGTTACTTTTGATGATTTCTTTATAATTTGCCAATAATATGTGTAGGTGTTTTCACAGTGTTTTATTGCTTCTCTTACTAAAGGAAAATTTCTTCACTACTCGCTATTGTCAGCTAATAGTAAATATTTTGAAGTAACAACTACTGAAGTAATAATATTTTACAAAGGGAGTGCAGAAAAACAAAGATGCCTAGGAAACACTGGAGAAGCATGCAGGAGTCAATCTATAGATAGATTGATAAAGCAGTTTTATACAGTATGATAATGAGCGGTGATCAGTAACTCTGAAAACTTGCAATACATTCTGCGTGTTCTAGCTCATTCAGTCTGCTTTGTGTCTGTGTGTTTATTATTTTGTGCATGACATATGTACTGTGGAATTCATCATTTAATGGCACCGAGATCTCATAAAGCACACATGGCTCTGAGCCTAATGAATTTTGAAATACAACAAAATAGGACCACACTGGCAAAAGAATAACATACATTTTGTATTCAACATTGGCAAGCTAAAATCCGTGCTCATTAAGCTTGTCACTACCTCATAAATAGTTTTAAAACAAAACCACACTGCCTATAAAGTAGTTCAGAGAACACAACAGAGGTATGCCCAACACTGTTGCAAACTATTCCAAATTTCATGCATATCAAATTTAATTAGCAGCCTATTTTATTTACTCTAACAAAAGGATCACTCTTCATTTCACACTAGAGATTGCAAGATGATTATTTTTTTCACTTTGGGAAACAGTAATGTTAAGACAGGTGTATGTGTTTCTAAGCCTTCCCACATATCTTTATATTTTACTTCCAAGTTTTTGGTGGTCTTCGGGAATAGTTCTCTAGCACTTTCTTTGAATAGTAGTTGCTTTTTCAATCACTTTTCGCCCAGTCCCTCTACCTGATCATTCTTGGAACCACGTAACACTGGCCTATGAATTATGCAAGAATAAAAATGGCACCTCACTCAAGGGATGTTGTGTCTATAGATGACAGAAAACTTTGTAAAAAATAATTTAAATTTGTATCAGTAAATACTGCAGCTTTTACCTGAAAAGTTGGCACATGTCATTGTGATGTGCAGTTTGAGAAAAATGAACAAAACTAGCAGTAGATGAACAGTAACCTAAAGCCATGTCTTTAAGAAACAGGAAGAAGAATCCAGTAAAGGGTTGACACAGGACCTGAGAGAAGCATCTAGCCCTTCAGCTAATCCAGTTACTGTTCACTGAAGCCTCATAAGAAATGGTCTCAGTGGAAGGCTGGCTGTCAAGAAGCCATTCTTAAGAAAGACAAACTGGAAAAAATAGGCTAAGGTATGCCAAATTGCACAAGAACTGGACTGAAAATCAATGGGAGTACTATAGAATATACTATAATAAGAAGAAGATACTATAGAATAATTAATTAAAATTTGAAATTGTCATCAGTGTACATGGAGGGAGTTGTGGGGCTGCATTTAAGCAAGTGATGTTGGGGATCTTCATAATTCCATCTAAAACTGATGGAATTATGAACACAGAAAAGTTACAGAAAAGATCCACCACGCAATGCTATCTGGTAATGTCTTCATTTTTTCAGCATTACAATTATCCCAAATGCACACAATGCAGTAATACCATACTTAGGTAGAAAATTAAATTAAATTGTATTCATATAGTGTCGAATCATAACAGCAGTCGCCTCAGTGTGCTTTATATTGTAAGGTAAAGACCCTATAAATATTACAAAGTAATACCCAACAAATGATCCTCCTTTGAACAAGCACTTGGTGACAGTGGGAAGGAAAAACTCCCTTTTAGCTTGTAGAAATCTCTGGCAGTGGAGGAATTTGTTTATCTTTAGCCTGCAATTTCAGATAAGATAATTCACTATGGTGTCTCTAGCTTCACATCTCAAAAAAGAGTTGCTAATAACCAGAGCTTGCTTCTCGGTGGGTGTGTCATAGAGTAGCAAAAAACAATTTGACACATAAATGGGTTGGAGGTGTACTGCAGGCTTCTATTTAGGGCTACACCAACTTTTCACCATGAATCATAAACTACCTTCGCCCACGCTGACTACAGGGGCCCAAAGGATTTTCCAGGATGTGGAGATGGATTTCTAGTTCAGTAAGCCTAGGCTCCTACAAAACAGGCTATATTTCTTACAAATATACTAAAAGAGGCTTAGGAGTAGCTAAACATCTGACACAAATCAGGAAACCGCAGGAGGGACAAGTGAAAAAAACTCGGCTACAAGCTAAGCTAAGCTCACATATATTTAAAGACAAATGAATGAATACTGTGAATAAGCAGGTGATTTCAACAGAGTGTGCTCTGGCTAAAGGACTATGAAATTCTTTATCTGAAGGTTTTTAATTAAACTGACTACACAGATAACCTACACAAAACACCACAGTGCTAAAACGTATTGTGGAGCAGGACGGGATACAATACTGCAGAAAGAGCCAACACCAAAACACTAAATAGAACCCTGTCAGTCATGGACTGGCCTCCCCTGAACCTGAACCTCAACATTAGTGAAACAGTGTGGAGTTGTCTTGCCAGAGAAGAGAACAAAATGTAACCAACAACCAGAGTAGAGGTTTTAAATGTCCTTTAGGAAGCCTGAAGAACTATTCCCAAAGACTTAGACAAATTTCAAAAAAGGTTGTCTAAGTGAGTTCAGGTGGTGTTGAACAATAGAAGGAGACATACCAAATATCGAGATTCAGTTTGTTAGAATTCTACACACTGTACATCTTTTATACTATATTTCCAACTATTTTCCAAGGAAAGTAATTTAAAAATGAGGAATGGCTGCAACATATTTTTCATTATACAGCATACGGCTTCATAGGAATGAAAATCGCTTTTTCATGCATACAGTTATTGCGCTTAAAGCCGTATCATGATGCTGTTTCTGCTCTTGTAGAAAGCTAAACAAATTCAGAAGGTGAAACAAAACTAAAGGCTCGTGAAGATGTTGCATCACTCTGAGAGCACTCAGTAAAACCGTTTTGTCCCTGTCACTTGTAAAACAGCGCACATGAATTGTAATTTAATGCAGCTTTTTTTCTTTAATTCTTAAACACATTCTCTTTTGTATTTTGTATTGCTGTGCACTTAGATAGGTAATGGCAAATTAGTTAAATTAGTTAAACAAACCAGTATATTTTTAATCTTCAATGCCTATTCTATTTTGTTTTGGAAAATTGTTATTTACTTGAGAGGTGAAACGTCTTCAAGTAACTTAAAGAAGTCCAGACGCTTTTTCTTTGCAAGCTCCTTTGACTACGATGACCTGGATGACTGAGAACCTTCACAGACACATGTTATTTACTCTCACAGCTAACAAAATCAGAACAAATTGGAATGCTTTGGAAAATAGGTTTTCATTAGAAGTGAACAGGAGATTGAAATTTAAATGTAATTCTACTTTATCTAAGATTGTCCTAATCAGTAACTATTCTTTTTTCGCCATCCTTCCTGATTTGTCGTATAATCTTCTGTAAGGACCAAAGTGATGAGGCTGCAATGTAATGAGAGAAGTGGAAGGCATTTTAACAGCTCATGCTTGTGGACAACATGGCAGCCAGTCAAAATGTAAGCAACAGGCAACACCACAATGTTCACACATAAGACTGTGGTATTTCAAAAACATACCAAAGAACATCAAATAACCAAGATTCACCGTTGAGACTCAATGTGTAAATGTGGTCAAGCTCGTCCCTTTACCATGTAATATGATGAGAGTTTAATTATTGGTGTTGTGAATGAGTTCTTAATTACGAACACACGTTCCTGCCTGGTTTGTGTGTTCTCCATAAGGACTGAGAGTTTTTGTTCGCCTGCCTGCCAGTAACAAGACATACAAAAGCACCGTGAAGAATTAAGAATATTCAGATGACAATGATGAATGGCTTGTTTAAAAGCATGAATAGCTCTTGACTCACACAATACTGGTGTGTCCACATAAAAGGCTGGATAACGTGGCATCCATCTCTTTGGTAAGAGATAGACTTAATTGCAGCTAATTATTTTCAGAATATTGATAAAAATGAGTATTTTTAAATTTTTGTGATGATGTCCATGCAGTGCGTTTCTCCTTGGTTGGAGAGAAAACATTAAGCCGCCTTCCATTCTCATATTGCAGCTTGTTTTGGCACATATACAATTGGGCAAATATTTAATTTTGTTAGGAATATTAGGGAAGCAAGAAAGCAACCCTACATGAATAGAACCTGCAGTCACCATCATTGCTTTTGCTTTCCCTGCCAACATTATTGATGGCAGACAGAATGTCTCCAAGGCTTCATGCTCCCATGTGTGACAGAATGAGAGAGACAGTGTTGTCTATGAGAAAATATTTCTGTTTATCAGTCAGCCCAGCTAGCCACAATAAAAGGCATTCTGTTACATACTGTACATAAATGGCATGCTGCAATGCCTCCCTCATCCTGATTGCTTACCCCTGCACTGTCCCCTCTTGTCCCTTTTGACAGAGGGGCTTGACAGATAGATCACAAAGATGCACAATCATTGCATGGCGGGGACCGGGATGGAGTGCACCCATTATTCTAAAGCAAAGCTGTCTGGCGGGGCAAGGCCTGCACGCCACATGGTGCCATGATAGATGGGGACCATTAATCAAGGCAGGACGGGGCCCTGAGATTGATGTGTAGAAATTCAAATGCCCAAGCAGCATTTGGAAGATTAAGGCTGTGTGGGTAAGGTTAGGAGTCTACCTTACTGTTATGGAGAAACAGGTTTAGCTGTGCCCAGGGGTGGCATAGGGGATAATTTGCCCCCAAACTGTGCTACTTCCAGTATTCTTTGCCTCAGAGATCTTCTGCCTTTTATAATGATTAACAATGCCTAGATTTGTCATTTTCCCACTGATGACCCGTCCTGGATCTTTTCAGCGGGAAACAAGCCTCGCTGTAGTACCAAGCATTGAAATTAATATCAAAGATTACAGTTTATTTTAGTTATTTTTTTCTATTTCTAAACATATTAAGTGATACTAATGGCAGACAAATTTAAAGAAGATCAGAACAGGCACAATTTAATCAGTCATATTCTATATTTGTGCATTGCTACTTTCATGCAGCTTTTTCAGTTTTCCAAAAGAGTTTAATAGCCTCGTTATTTCAACTCTGTTGCTCACTATTGTACTTTCTGGTTACCAAAGTTCTCTTTTCGTTAGGCTAGCAGTAAGCAGTATGTTCTAAATAGGCAAGAACAGTGAATAATGAGTAGGGTGATTTCATTAGAAATTGTCATTTGAACCCAATTTTGCTTAGCTCCATTTGTATGTTTTCAGCAGACCTCTTTAATAATGGTGAATCAGCTTGCTAAAATTAATAGTTGTATTTCATCATTATTCTAACAGGAGCATTAGCAAATAAGTTGCACACAGGAACAAAATGTGCTTACGAGGAAATTTTGTCAGAGATCTTGGTGCTTAATAGACAACAATATGAGAGAACACATAGGCAGGACTCAGAAATGGGACAGTAATGCTAGTATTAAGGGTTTTCATTGATAACTGAACAACGTACCTGCAGATACTTCTTGAGGTGTTGTGGTATCTCTGTCCATCTGTCCGTTTGTTACTGACTTCATATGATCATTTCCTGTTTATGTTTGAATAAGTGCTTTTAATACCAAACTACTAGGCACCAAAAAGACAGGTAATTCCAGTCAAAAACACAGAATTGTCCTTGTCAATGTTAATACAGAAGGGATTCTTTATTGTGTTAATGTTTTGATATTTTTGCTAATCCAATCAAAGGGGTAAGGGGGCACAGATTAGCCCCCTTAGCGTGCTGCCTGCTGCAACCTATAATTTCCTTCGGGATTAATAAAGTATTTCTGAATTCTGATTTCTGAGATACAGCATGTGTGCGGTACTTGAGATAAAATCTTTAGTTAACTAAAGATTTTATCTCAAGTACCGCTTGGTTTGGTTGCAAACTAACCATCTGTTTTTCAGATAATATTTATATTATTAATAATTTTCTGACGATAAATAAGTTGTATATTGTCTTATGGTGTTAGTCATTGAGTAATTTAAACCCATACTAGCCGTACTTGACAAGGTTCAGTGCTTTTGCTAACAAACTGCAATAGTTTTGATGGAGATGTGCAAATCAACAAAATCCGGTTTCTATATGTAATAGAATTTAACAAAAAATTGTAAAAGATTCCCCCGTTGACAAAATGTTCAGTAACAGTACTGCGTACAGCCATGGACAACTGTGTGTTGGAGTGTGCTGTAGAACTGGTTCGACAGCTTTCTGTGCTTTTTCTTCAGGCAAATGAGTCATGCTGAAAAACACCTACAGCATTTTGTGTTGCTGCAAATGGAGTACTCCAAAGTTTATTTTTTTATATCATTTCCATCTGCTGCACTATTTTTAGTCCCTGATTATATAAGACTTGAGGTGGTGCTGTGTGATTATGTTCTCAAGACATGGACATTTTTGTCAGAATTCACCAATTATTTATTTATTTATTTAGTATGTTATAAAACTATTATTATCATTATTTTTTCTCACTCATAGGGCCAAAGGAAGTTTGTGCAGAAGGCATGTAGATGAAGTATATCTGACATTTTTTGGTAAAAAACCTGACTGCTATGTTCAAAAATTTAATTCAGTCATTCCAGTCCGATGTCAAGTTTGAAGGTTTTCCTTGGAATTTTTCCTTGGACAATTCTCAGTTAACAGACGAAAGAAAATGTTAAAATGCATGCCACTTATACTGTCACAGCAACCTGTGCTCATTATTGGATTTAGTATCATGTTTAGAGTCTGACATCTCATTTCCTGTGATACTGTATATCAGCAGAGATGTCTATGGCAGTGCTGCTGCCATGATAATAATAATACTGCTGACAAAAAGGTTATTAACGTGTAAGCAATGTCGCACATTTTTTTGTCAAAAATTCCATAAATTAACAAAAAAAAAAGAAGAGCAAAAAATAAATAGCAGATGTGGATCATTGGTGCGATGGATCATTGTTACACATATCTGTCACTCCTTTATTGCCCTGATGGTTCCTATATTAAATTTCATAAAGCACTTAATTCCACATAGCCGTTCCTGAGAGTATGCTTTTGTCAAATAATATTTGCAAAGAGAATATTGTCTAAGGGTACCACCTGTTATGTTAATATGTTTAGTGTCTGACTAGTGCACCCAGAGTGTAGCACATATCAGGAGGAATAAAACAAACAAGAAAGGCAATCTATAATCAGTTAGTTATCGATAATGCAAAGATTTGCACCTCTAAAAAGGGGAAAAAAGAAAAGAAAATTACCCTCAAGGGACTTGTTGAGATTCTCATCTGAATATTCACACAAGGCTAGCGGTAATATAGTAGAGGTAGTAAAGAATACTATAACTAGGAGAGACAGCTTGTGAATATGACTCAAAACTTAACCAGGGCTTTATCCGAGCAAAGAGGATTCATCTGGCTTTGACAAAATAAAGTGCATCAAGAAATCACTATGAAAAAAGAAAAAATACATGCTTTATAATTTTTATATTGTTCCCATGACAAGAAAGACCTTCAGCAACTCTAAATCCATCTAGAGAAGCATCATCCCTGGCTATAGTTCCCCCCAGGGAAAACTTAAGCCATTAGAGAGGAATGGAGAGAGAAAGATACAGAAGGCTTGATATGTATAGGAAGAGGTTATAAAGTGAAAGCAGCTAGCACTTCTGATGAATTTTTCCAAGGGGAAGTGCAAGTAGAGGTACAAACATTCATCTCTCAGAAAAAACACGCCTGAGGGGGGAATCAAGGGGATACTGCTGTATTCAACGCAAAACTTTGGATTTGTTTTCCTGCCTATGTAACACTTCTGGAGTCGTTACAGTATACTAGGACCAGTTAGGTTCGACTACTAGAGTAGTAATGAGTGTAGCATGTAATAAAGACCACAGACCAGAAAATACGTTTAAATTGCCGGCTTGTTATTTTGTGAAGACAGAGAATAGACAGTTAACACACATCACATAAAACATCCAACATCACACATTTAAGGAAAACAAGATATTTTCTTTCCCCTTTTTGTTCAGTATATTCTGTTAGTTTATCCTATTTATCTCAAAACCTTTTATTTGGCTTTAAAAGGATGTTATTTTCAACCTAGGTTATTGTCTTATTTATTTCAAGTTCTAAGTTCAAGTTTATCCTTTGATCTATTTGCATTAACACTGTGTTATTTTAAATCAAGTTCAGTTCTTTAGGCCCAAGATTTAATTTAATCTTGGTCTAGGTTCACCTTTCAATCTCAACCAGTTCTTATTTTGTTTTAACCCAACAAACTTATTTACATTTCCATTAACACCATTAGAGCATTAAAATGTAAGGTTGACCAAAATAATTTACAAAAACATGTAAAAACTAAAACAATTCAGCAAAAGGCTGAATAATCCCCTTAAACAAACAAATAAACAAAAGAAAGTTGTCTCTGTGTCCTTTAACTATTAATCCTGGAATTACTCCAAATGATTATCCAGTGCTTTGAAAGTCCGCTGTTCTTTTGCAGAGGTGTATGGATTAATCCTACCAGTTTTTTCAGCGAAAGAGCTCAACGTCCAGCAGGGGGCGTTTTCCCTTTTCCTGCTCGGTACAGTTCAATGGGTCCGTGGGTGGCTCGCCATCTTGTTTCTCGCTCAGCGGATCAAACTCCGATTCTAGCTCGGCATTTCCCGATCCAAACCTTAATGGCCTACCATAACAACAAAATAAAGTGCATAAACATTCGAAAATAACACAAGGGTAGCTCTTAAATAACAGTAAAAGTCCATTTTTCCAGCTTATTTAGCCGTGAATGAGGTGACGCCAAAATGGCGCGCTGTTACACCGTCAAAGGCCTTTGAAGTACAGCCTGTGTGTCGGTTAAGCACGAATCCACCGTGTTTAACATAAAACAACATAAATCTGCTACCTTGGCTCTCCGTTTGCATGAAATGAGCAATATAATACAACAAAACATTTCTTGCATGAAATAAAATACAATTTCTAAACTCACCAAGTCCCGTTCAGTTATGTTCACAACGTCACCGAGGCAAGGACAGGTCGGAAAAACAAAAAATATATTCTCCAGAGTACAAAAATGACTTTATGTAGATTTCTGGCTCGTTTTTAATCTTTTTTCACTCGTTTAGGCAGCAGCTCCGCAAGGACTGTCTGCATTTCTCCCTCTCTAGCATCAAAAAGAATGAACAACCCGATTGGGTGTGGCTATCACAGGAGTCACGCTGCAGCGTGCCCTTTCACAATAAGAGTCTCAACACATATTTTAGCCATTTTACCTGAATTAACATAAAACACCATGAATTAGCAAGTTTTGTACTCTTTTAACATGTTTTTAAACACAAATGAAATCCTATAATATGAATTATATCATTGCTGATGTTTTTAATGAATTTTCTAACCATTATGATCTATTTATTTATCACCTGTGATATATTTCTTATGACTGTTTTTACTAACAGGCTTTTATTTATTGGCAGTTATGTTAACCAGGGTTACACCCTCCCCTCTTAAATGTATGCAAGCCCCTTTGCATAATGCATAAATCAGACTACCTGGATATCATGGATTTCAATAGAGCCTGTGACAGCTTCACTTAAACTTTGGAACAAAGACTGAACTATGCCAACAAGAGGGTTGCCTAATTGAGGGTATGTTAAGTGCTTGGGCTTTGTTCTCTCTCGGGATGATCTTCTGACTGATTGCTCTGCTTCGAGGTCATTTCTTTCAGTTTCATTGTTTACAGGTTCAGTTCCATTCACGTGAGTTTGAGTTGCTTCCTCATCATTAGTTTTCGTTGAATCCGATGCATTGTCCATTTCATTTTGTTGCGTTATTTGAGATCCTTCCTTTGCAGGTTCAGGCAAGTTTTTCATTTCAGGTGGTTTCTCCATTTCAGGTATTTTGTCATTTTCAGGTAAGTTTTCCATATCCGGTAGGTTTCCACAATCAGGTAAGTTTACAGTTTCCGTCATGTCCATGTGCTCTTCAGCAATATCAGGCACTGTCACACTTTCTGAGACTTGAGAATTGTCTGATTTGGGTTGCTCATTAGCATGGTTTGACTTAGCCTTGGGAGGAAAGACTACTTCGTATTCCTCAATCGACCATGAGATCTCTTTGGGAGGAGGTGGAGGGTAATACAGAGGGTAGTTATCCTCCTCAGAGTGATATTCAAGTTCAGGTTCATCGGGATCAGTCGTTGGGTGTTGACGTGTGCTTGGCCGATGAGGCTTTACTTGGACTGCTGGAGGATTTTCAGGGGCAGATGACAAAAACCCACAAGGTAACAAAAGGTCTCTGTGGAGAGTTCTAGTGGGACCATGGTGATGCTCGGGTTTGACTGTGTATACTGGGAGGTTGTCTTTTTGACTTACAACCACGTGGACGATGGACTCCCACTTATCAGCCAATTTGTTTTTTCCCCTAATCCGAACATTCCTTACAAGCACGCGATCTCCGACACCTAAGACAGATTCGGTTACATGTTTGTCATATCTAGTTTTGTTACGTTCAGCAACTTTGCTTACATTTTTGGTAGCCAGTTGGTAGCTCTCCTGAAGGTGAGATTTGAGGGCTTTAACATACTGTGAGTGAGATTGCTGCTGGCGATGGTTCAGGGGGACATTGAAAGCAAGATCAATGGGTAACCTAGGCTGCCTGCCAAACATTAACTCGTACGGCGTAAACCCTGTACTTTCATGTTTTGTGCAGTTATACGCGTGAACAAGTGGCTTAACAAAGTCACGCCAATGTTTCTTGTCTTCGTCTTTGAGTGTACCCAACATGTTTAGCAGGGTTCTATTAAACCTCTCCACAGGGTTTCCCCTGGGATGGTAAGGCGAAGTTCTGACCTTTTGAATCCCAGCTAGGTCGCATAACTCTTTGATAGTTTTTGACTCAAAGTCTGCTCCCTGATCGCTATGCAACTTCTCGGGAAAACCGTAGTGGATTATAAAGTTTTCCCACAGGGCCTTGGCTACAGTTTTAGCCTTTTGGTTGGGAGTTGTCATTGCTACAGCATATTTCGTAAAGAAATCTGTAATAACTAAGACATCTTTAGTGTTGCTGCGATCTGGTTCAATCGTCAAGAAATCAATACACACCAACTCTAGGGGTCTGGTGACTTGAATGTTTACTAGGGGCGCTGCCCTCTCTGGCAGGGTCTTTCTGCAAACACACCTGCTACAGCTTTTGATCTTTTGCTCTATGTCTGAGGCCATTTTTGGCCAGAAAAATCTGGTTCTGGTTAAATCAAGGGTCCGGTCAAGACCAAAATGACCCATGTCATCGTGAAGGCTTTTGAAAACCATAGATCTTAGACTTTCAGGAAGAACCAGCTGGTACTGGGTCTCTTCACCTACTTGCCTTTTTCTGTACAAAATCCCGTTCTGCAACTCAAGTTTGTTTAACTCACGCAGAAGGATGCTAAGTTGTGGGATCTTGTTGCGTACAGTAGGAGGAGATGTTTCACCTGTTTCAAGCTGGTGTATGATTTCACTGATAGCAGGATCGTTTGTTTGACTTTGTCTTATCTCTTCTTCTGACAAGCTTGGAATGACAAGAAAAGGATCACACTGGTCGAAACTGTCGGGAACAGCATCAACGGACATAGACAGTGAAGTTACGAGTGGGCAGGCGAGAGCATGGTCTGTGTCAAGAGACTGGAGGACTAGATGTTTCTCACAGATTGCACTGACAGCTTGAGTGGGAACGTGAGTGAAAGGATCGGTGCCAGGCAAGTGGTGTTGCACAAACTGACGGATCCGCTCCTGTTCCTTCAGGGAGACAAGGTCATTTAATGGCTCGAGATGCGGACAACGAGATAGGCCATCTGCGTCCATGTTTTGTTTGCCTGCTCTGTACCTAAGCTGGAACTCGAAAGAGGACAGGGCGGACAACCAGCGATAGCTCGTCGCGTCTAACTTAGCAGTGGTCAAAATGTAAGTTAGAGGGTTACTGTCAGTTATTACTGTGAAAGGACTGCCATATAAGTAATCGCAAAACTTTTCCGTTACAGCCCATTTGAGTGCAAGAAACTCAAGCTTATGAGCAGGATAACGGCTTTCACTTTTTGATAGTCCTCTACTTGCGTATGCAATTACTCGCAACTCTCCCTCCTGCTCTTGATAAAGAGCTGCCCCTAACCCAATTGTGCTTGCATCTGTGTGTAATACGTAAGGCAACTTGGGATCGGCAAAGCCTAAAATTGGGGCAGAAGTCAATTTGTCTATAATCGTCTCAAACGCTTTCTGACAACTCTCTGTCCATCTCTCCCCGAAAGGAGCTTTTGGCTGAAAGTATTGGACGTAGTTGGACTTAGAGCTATTGCTTTTCCGCAGTGGGGGGTATCCAGCAGTTAGGTTGGTAAGGGGTTTTACGATCTTAGAAAAGTCCTTAATAAACCGCCTATAATACCCTGCAAACCCTAAGAAGGAGCGGAGTTCTTTCAAGTTCTTGGGACTTGGCCATGTTTTTAACGCTGCTACTTTTTCGGGGTCTGTTTCTACACCGTTTTGGGAGACGATGTGCCCTAAGTACCGAACTGACGTCTGAAAAAATATACATTTTTCAGGCGACAGCTTCAGACCGTATTCTTTGAGACGATTAAGCACGTGGAGAAGGCGGGTCTCATGTTGTTCGAGGGTTTCCGAGTAAACTATAAGGTCGTCTAGATAGACCAGGACTTCCTTAAGGTTGATGTCGCCCATACATTTCTCCATCAGCCTTTGAAATGTGCTGGGAGCGTTTGTTATACCTTGGGGCATCCGGTTGAACTCGAAGAACCCCATCGGACATACGAAGGCTGTTTTGTGCTTATCTGCCTCATCAACCTCAATCTGGTAGTACCCGCTTTTGAGGTCAAGGACAGAGAACCATTTCGATCCTGTTAAGGCGGAGAACGCTTCTTCCAAGTTAGGAAGCGCGTAGGCGTCTTTGATGGTGTTCAGATTCAACTTACGGTAATCTACACAGAGTCTTACGTCTCCATTCTTCTTCCTTACCACCACTATCGGTGAGGAAAATGGCGACTCGGATTCGCGAATGACACCTGCATCGCTTAGCTCCTGCAAATGCCTCCGTACGGCGTCAAGATCTTGTGGTCGTACGGGACGGGGTCTGTGCTTAAAGGGGGTTTCATCGCTCAGTTTGATTTGGTGTTTTACTTTGTTAGTGCAACCAAAGTCTGTATCGTGTAGCGCAAAAACCTCCGACATAGCACTTAACTTTTGTGTGATTCGTTCTTTCCATTCAGCAGGGACTGGAGAATCAGCAAAGTTAAGATTAAGCTCAGCAGGGTTCGAGCTGGGAGTCTGTTTGGACTGCTCTGTGATCTGACTGTTTGGTATGATCTCTTGAATAGCATGCATTTCGGCAATGACACTTTTCGCAGGGATAACTATGTCATGCTTACTTTCATTTCGCAGGACCACTGGAAGCTTTTGTGAGGGTTTCTCAGCAAGGGTAAGTAGACAGTTGGTGACCAAGACACCACCTGGCAAGGAGGATGTAGAGGGGGTCTCGACTACTACCCACTTGCCTGAGTGTTCAGTTTTTGTGTGGACTAAACCCTCTAACACTCGACTTTGGCCTGCAGGAATGACTTCAGGCTCTTT
The DNA here is from genome assembly GCF_963576455.1 of Neolamprologus multifasciatus. NCBI lineage: Eukaryota > Metazoa > Chordata > Actinopteri > Cichliformes > Cichlidae > Neolamprologus > Neolamprologus multifasciatus. Next base: position 60,707,646 of record NC_140445.1, on the reverse strand, counting down.
CCCTGACAGAGTGACAAGACCGAAGCTGTCGTCCTCTTTTTGCTTGTGTCTTTGTTGTAACACGCTCAGCACTACTCTATAACCATAAGGCAGGATACTGAGGTCTGTATCAGCCAAGGAGAGGCTTTCAAAGACAAGGTCAAGAGTGTTAGTGCCAATTAAGAGAGAAGACTGAACACTAGAGCGTGTGTCTGGAACAATTAATGCAAGAGAAGACACGGTAAGTTCAGTACCAAAACAGTTCTTTGGAAAGGTAATGTCGACACAAATATAGCCTGAATATGGGACATTCTGACCATTTGCAGCTTCGACTTCTAGCAGGTCCTGTATTGGATGGATTTCAAGGTCTGCTAGATTGTTTTCATAGAACGATTGGGACACTGTAGTCACTTGCGATCCGGTATCAAGAAGGCAGTTGCAAGCTTGATCATTGATTTTTACTTGAGCAGTGTACTTAGCTCCAATTAGACCCTTGGGTAGTTTCGCAGTGGCTGATTTATTGTTTGAGAATCGTTTTCCGGGTTTATGTGAAGGTTCAGTGGGACTAGTTTTATCCGTAGCACCCATTTGTCCCGCAATGAGAGCTCCCTTTAGTTTAAAGGCTGTGTTTGCTTGTTTTGTCTATCCCACAGTAACTGTTTTTCTTTCAACCGTTTCCTTTTGTCAGTGACTAAAGACGGGTTTGGGTCATTTGGGCATACAGAGGCAATATGGCCGTCTTCGCCACACTGGAAACAGTAACCAGGCCTGGGCCTACTCTTCGCAGCTTGGGGTGTCAAAGGGGTTCGTTCTGGTACTTGAGAGTTGGTCTTAGCAGTAGCTTTTGGAGGGTTGGACTTTTTCCTAGGAGGGTTCGGGGTTAATGTTGCGAGATGGCTTTGAAGCTGACTGATTTGTGCCTTTAGTTCTGTGACCAGATCTTTTTGAGCATCTACTGATGGGTCTACTTTCTGGGGTTTCAATCTTGTCAGTTCACTCTGCAGCGCAGTTATTTGTGTTCGCATTTCAGTAAGATCGTTTTGCATGGTGAGCGCAGGAAAGTCAGCATTTGCAGCAATAGAGTGAGAGGCTACTTTTGGTCTGGTGGCAGCAAAATGTTTTTTCATTCGGCTTTCTTTTGCAGTATGCTTGTCCTCTTCTACTCTCAACTGTAGCAGCAGCTCGGTGAATGAGGGGGGTTTATCTTTTTTCTTTTCGAGCTGAAGATCTGTTAACAAGGCATTATCCCAACACCCCCGACAGAATTGACGCAGAAGGTGCCGGTCCACTTCACCAGCTACGACACCACCTCTTTTCAGAGCTTTTGAGAGAGCTGTTTGCAAGCGATGGAGGTAGTGTGAAGGCTTTTCACCTGCATCTTGTAATGTGTTGAGGAATTTGGCGAAAAGCTCATCGCCATCCTCCACAGTGCCAAAAGCTGAATGGAGTAGTTCAAGATAAGCTGAAGGCAAGGCTTCAGGGCCCAGAGGTTTCACCACGTTGGCAGCAGGCGGTACAAGACTGTCTAAGATTTTCCGCGAGCGTTGCAAGTCAGACAGATTGGGATCTTGAAGTATGAGCTCTACACTGTGGCGCCATGTATCAAAGTCCACCTCATGACTAGGACAGGGCAGTTTGCCTGAAAAATTTCTGAGGCGGAAAGAGGCGCTCACTGGTGAGACAAGAGCTTCACTTCGCACTATGTGCTCTACTACAACCTTTTGCACATCAGGGTATGTTATAAAGCTCTGTGGAATGGTAGCTTGTAGATCTGGTTGTGTCTGGTTGACTGACTCAGAATCGCTGATGCGTTCGCTAGCTTTGATTGGTTCTGCAGTTTCACTTTGGATAGGTTGGTCATTTGCTTGTACTTGGGTTGTTGGTTCACTTTGTAAGTCTGGGATAGTTGCTTCTGTGCTGTGTGTGACTGACTGAGCACATTGGGAAAGGTGTTCATGCAGAACAGTTTCAAAAGATTTGCCACTAAGTCTAGCAATGCTTTGCAGTTCATTGAAAAAACTGTTGGTGGCGACGCTGGTAACAGCTGCGATGTACTCAGGTGACAGGGCTCGTATCTGATAAGTGACTTCATTCGGACATTCAAGTGTGTAGGGTAGTAAGGGTTCAAGTGTCGACAGAGCAGCTCCACTCTCATACTCTACAATAGCATTTTTGTGGTAAGAAGACTTAGGGTCATCTATCTTCAGAGTTCTCGCTGTTCGACCATATCTGTTTAAAAAGTCTTTTAAAGCTTCATCAGCGTCTGTGCCTGTAATCCCACTAACAATAACTGAGTTTGGGATTTTAACATTCTCTCTGTCAACTATTTCCATTTTGCCGGACTTGGCCTATTTTTGAGGTCTGGGTCAGGAAAACAAGCTTGAGGAATCAATTACTACTCCTGGCTGGCTCGCCACTTCTGTAACACTTCTGGAGTCGTTACAGTATACTAGGACCAGTTAGGTTCGACTACTAGAGTAGTAATGAGTGTAGCATGTAATAAAGACCACAGACCAGAAAATACGTTTAAATTGCCGGCTTGTTATTTTGTGAAGACAGAGAATAGACAGTTAACACACATCACATAAAACATCCAACATCACACATTTAAGGAAAACAAGATATTTTCTTTCCCCTTTTTGTTCAGTATATTCTGTTAGTTTATCCTATTTATCTCAAAACCTTTTATTTGGCTTTAAAAGGATGTTATTTTCAACCTAGGTTATTGTCTTATTTATTTCAAGTTCTAAGTTCAAGTTTATCCTTTGATCTATTTGCATTAACACTGTGTTATTTTAAATCAAGTTCAGTTCTTTAGGCCCAAGATTAAATTAAATCTTGGTCTAGGTTCACCTTTCAATCTCAACCAGTTCTTATTTTGTTTTAACCCAACAAACTTATTTACATTTCCATTAACACCATTAGAGCATTAAAATGTAAGGTTGACCAAAATAATTTACAAAAACATGTAAAAACTAAAACAATTCAGCAAAAGGCTGAATAATCCCCTTAAACAAACAAATAAACAAAAGAAAGTTGTCTCTGTGTCCTTTAACTATTAATCCTGGAATTACTCCAAATGATTATCCAGTGCTTTGAAAGTCCGCTGTTCTTTTGCAGAGGTGTATGGATTAATCCTACCAGTTTTTTCAGCGAAAGAGCTCAACGTCCAGCAGGGGGCGTTTTCCCTTTTCCTGCTCGGTACAGTTCAATGGGTCCGTGGGTGGCTCGCCATCTTGTTTCTCGCTCAGCGGATCAAACTCCGATTCTAGCTCGGCATTTCCCGATCCAAACCTTAATGGCCTACCATAACAACAAAATAAAGTGCATAAACATTCGAAAATAACACAAGGGTAGCTCTTAAATAACAGTAAAAGTCCATTTTTCCAGCTTATTTAGCCGTGAATGAGGTGACGCCAAAATGGCGCGCTGTTACACCGTCAAAGGCCTTTGAAGTACAGCCTGTGTGTCGGTTAAGCACGAATCCACCGTGTTTAACATAAAACAACATAAATCTGCTACCTTGGCTCTCCGTTTGCATGAAATGAGCAATATAATACAACAAAACATTTCTTGCATGAAATAAAATACAATTTCTAAACTCACCAAGTCCCGTTCGGTTATGTTCACAACGTCACCGAGGCAAGGACAGGTCGGAAAAACAAAAAATATATTCTCCAGAGTACAAAAATGACTTTATGTAGATTTCTGGCTCGTTTTTAATCTTTTTTCACTCGTTTAGGCAGCAGCTCCGCAAGGACTGTCTGCATTTCTCCCTCTCTAGCATCAAAAAGAATGAACAACCCGATTGGGTGTGGCTATCACAGGAGTCACGCTGCAGCGTGCCCTTTCACAATAAGAGTCTCAACACATATTTTAGCCATTTTACCTGAATTAACATAAAACACCATGAATTAGCAAGTTTTGTACTCTTTTAACATGTTTTTAAACACAAATGAAATCCTATAATATGAATTATATCATTGCTGATGTTTTTAATGAATTTTCTAACCATTATGATCTATTTATTTATCACCTGTGATATATTTCTTATGACTGTTTTTACTAACAGGCTTTTATTTATTGGCAGTTATGTTAACCAGGGTTACACCTATATCACTGATTTGCCATGTGCAATCTTACAAATAAGAGTTTGAAACAAAGAATATGCTCAGCAAGTTTCCCGGTAATATCACTTGGTGTACGTTTATTTTTTTAGGTACATGATAGTAGTGCTGAAACAAATATTCAGTAATTTTCAAAATGAAAACAAAATGTAGTTTCTAGTTTCATAAAAATATTTATTGTGTTTGATATGTTCTACATTTGTAGACAAACTAAAAGATAAAGGCATCCGATACAAAGATACTTTTTAAAAAATTCTTGTGTGGTTAAAAATATTGCTCTGTATACCACTTGACCATGTGCAGTTTAAGATATAACCATATCTGCACTACTTACTGGACATGTAAGTGAAGAGTTTTGCTAGCATCATTTTTCTGCTCCACTACTTCAAGGATAGATGCAAAAAATCTTAATACGTGTAGTCCTTTTAGATTAGCGCTCTTATTATACAATAATTTAGAATATTGAGCTTTTCACTTATTTAGATTTTTCTATTTCACTTAAATTTATGTTTAGCATATTTTTTGCCTTCGTGCTTTCCATTTTTCTGAGATATTGTGTTTATTTTATTAAACTGCATTGTTTATAATGATCTACTTTAATATAATTTTCCAACTTTTCCTATGCTTGTTCTTAGTATTATTCTTATATACTCTACATTGATGATTTAATGATGATATAATCAGTTCTAACTCCCACTCCCACAATATCATGTTATGTTTTATTTATGAAGTGCTTACTTATGAGATACCCAGTACATGTGCAGTTTGTAAAAATGTAGCAGGTGGGAGGACTGGAGAAGGCAAACTATGTGACAGCCACAGCATTGTCTCCAGTGTGCTCTGTGCAACCCGCTATCATGGCAAAACATGCAATAAACATGCCAGTCTACTGTATCCATTCCACACTATACCTCTCCAAAGTGTGCAATGGACATGTTGCAGGAAGTTGCAGTAACAGTAGAGGGAGATATTTTATTTCTAGCCACCATTAAACTTGTCACCAGAAAGCAACATTATTAACACATTTTCATGTAAATACATATTAGCTGCCTAGCTTAATGGTTTCTGGCAATTAAGGACTCTGGGATGTGCTTCATACATTTTTTGCTCACTACCGGGTTCTTGCCTTGCTAACATTAGCAGAAAAGTACTTGTCAGGGACTGGGTCTGAGACCCAGTTTTTGTGTTATTATAAATCTTTGATTTCATCATGGTTTATCACTGCTAGTGTTTTGGTTTCTGTTTTGTGGCTCCTTATGTTCTCTAGTATTTCTTGATTTCTAGTCTTTAGGTTTTGTTTATGTGCCTCCCCTGTGTTCCATGTTATGCCTACTCTGTGCCTTCCTGTCCCACATTTCAGGTCTCTTCTCGGTCTTCCTTGTCATCATTGCCTCTGTGTTTGTGTTTCCTGTTTTACTTTGAAAGTCTGTGTCCTATGTCAGTGTATTCTGCTTTGCCTCCTTTGTCTCAAAACAAAGCAAAGACACTAGGAGCTACTGCTGCATGTACTATTTTGGTGAGCATACATATGTTTAATGTGTATTCTGTCTAGTAATTTAATGACTTAAAGCATTTCTCCATGTATCAATGTACCAGCAAAATGCAGGCAAGCCCAAATCCACTCGCTGTTTATGTAAACATGGTTGTAAATGAATTTCATAAGGCAAGCATTTCAAAAAATCAGCATTGCAAATATTTTATGGAGAAGGAGGCACATTCAGCACATTTGTTAGACCTCAAGAAAGCACACAATGGTTATGAATGAGAGACAATGAATGCAAGCATTGCTCTGTTTGGAAGTCAACTCCACAGGGTAACCATAAATTCATGATAAAAGACATTACACCCGTTTGACTTGTTGATTTTACGTATTAAAAACATGATTGAACATTCGTTTCAAAAGGTGTTCAAATATATGTTTTCCAAAATATTAGGTGGATTAACCCTTTGTGTGTAGTTCACTGCATTTGATAACCAGTAATATTACATAATTAGCCTCACTTACCCACAAGTGTCTAACCTCATTGTTATCCTTCTTTAGGATTGGACTGATATCAAGATAACACACTTCTCTGAAGTTGTAGATGCTGCACTTTACTATAGTCATTCACTTTAATGACCTATCTTTACCATTACCAGAAGCATAAGGTCCTCTGCTACAGAAGGCAGTCTTAGTTCTGCTTGAAAGTGGGCCACCATTCATCAGGCCTTACTGTGACCTTGTTGTGCTCTCTCAGCAATATCTAGTTAGTCCAAATTGCTTCTCTTTGTTTCACAATTTTCAGCCCACATCTGTAGAAAGTAAACAATGCAGTATTGTAATGAGAAATGGCAAGCAGGGAGAAAGGGAAGGAATGACACCTTAGAGACTGTAACCCCCTTGCTCCCTCTCTCTTTCTATCTATTTCTCTGTGCAAGTGAAAACAAGTGGACTGCCAAAGGGAGAGAGGTACCAAAAATTGCTTCTGTTGAATGCACTTCTGCGCCTTTATTGCTTCCTGTAATTGCTTCTCTGAGAGGTAACTGCTCTCCTCTTGTCCTTTTTTCACTGCTGAAGGATTGTACCCTTCGAAACATGGAGCAAACCCCACCTGAGTCATGAATCCCATTTAAAGTCAATGTTGGAGGTACACGTATCAATTTGATTGAGTCTGAATGGATACATACAGCATAATCCAACCAAACTACATTATGTGATTTAAATATTTCTAAACAGAAAGTGTTCTTTACCAAACCCACCATGCCTGATCTACCAGAGTATTTTCAGTATATACTGGTATGGTATGGTATGTGTAACGGAGCGAAGGTGATGTTTTTCAGTGTTCGTTTAAAGGAGGGGAAACCTTCCTCCAAAACGGACAGAGCAGTGGAGCCGCCAAGGGAAAGCACACGAATTTAAAACTGTAAAATTAAAATATAATTTATTATATTTAAATAGTTAAAAATGTAAAGTGAATTAAAACAACCCTGACCAGGGGACAACACAATGAAAGTCAATAAAACACAACATTAAAAGTCCGGTGGCGTCCGCCACGATAAAAGAGTCACTAAAAGTTAAAAATCCAGCGGAGCGGTGCAGGAGGGGAACCCGGCGGCGTCCTCGCCTTCCTCTCCACGTTCTGCGCCCCGGTGCGTTGAAGGAGGGAGGGAGCGGCAGTTACTACTCTTTTAGGCAGCTTTGAATCACTAAAAGGGGAAGTCAAGAGACTTAGCCCGGGTGGGCAGAGCTCTCAACTCCGCCCGCCGCTTCTTTGTAACTGCCACTCGGCACCGGCCCGTCTCGTCGCCTCCAATTCTCTGCAGACGCGTACTCTGGCCTCCTGTTGCTGCAGCAATCGGACCGCTCGCTCTGCGTCTCTGGTTGCCGGCGCTGTATCCTCCTCTGTCCTGACGCCAAGCTTCACCAGCCCTCCGGGCTTCCAGGCGCCGCCGCCTGACACCACTCACGCCTGCCCGTCTCTCATGCCTCCTTCTCAAGCCTGCTTCTCTGTGGAAAGCCAGGCCCTCTTATTGGCCTGTGGGACCTCCCAGGTGTGATCAGGTTTGTAATCAGGTAGGGGCGGAGTCTTTCCAGGACAACTCACCAAATAAATACCATAAAAACATGCAGTAAAACTCATAAAAATAAACCAATGTACAATATTAAAATATTAAAAAAGGTAAAACACGGCAAAACATGCATAGTAAAAAACCCTAGAAACTTGTCCCTTTCCACCCCGTGACATATGCATGTGGTGTGTTGATAAAAGTAACAAAACTCTGATGGTTACAAGTTTAAGATCTTGTGGGAGTAACGGTCCAATGATATATGTGCTTGCTGCATTATTAAAATGACAATATCGAGAGTATGTGCAGCGCCATATGTTTAAAGGCTAATTTCAGACGAAACAGAGACCCAAAAAAATGGCTTTGTGCTTTTCTCCAGATGTTGAAGTGTTACGACCCGGCTCGGAATGACCGTAACAAGAGCGGGGTGTCCCGCGACTTCCCATGCCCAAACAGACACAGCCACAGCATCGGACTTTTAAGAATAATTTATTCACAGCAATGGCGCTCAACACAACGGTAGTGGGAGTGTATGATTTCAGGGTGAGCCAAGGCCAACACAACAAACAAAACCCAACCTAGGCTTCGGTTCCCCTTTTACCTCTTCCAGAAAATAAACAAAGAGATGACACAGTCTGACACAATCAGTTACATCAGGCCGTGCCTTCCGTCCACCAATCACAGCCGAGCCCCTGCACAGGTGAATTAGCATACACACATTAAGAAACAAACAAACCAACAACCCACGCACGTAACATGAAGAATACGATTTTTTTTACATGCTAATATTCATGGATTGGATTACTCTGAATAGAGTGGGTTTACTTTTTTGACAGAGACAAGTAGAGTACTTGTAGTAAAAACAAAAAGAAAGTTAAGCTTGTGTCACATTGTGTGGTATGATTTGTTTGCCTGTGTGTTTATTTTAAAGGTCAGAAACGCAACCAAATAATGGGGAACACAATACCAAGCTACTTCTCATACAGTATATGGATAAAAACATTTTTTAGAAAGCAAAATAAAGTAAAAGTAGTATTATATAAGGTGTTTCTAGTATTTCACTCTCTATTATAATAAAAAAAAATGTATTTATTTGAAACATGTCCAAAAATCCCACAGAATAACTGCATGTAATACTGAGATACATTCTCACAATACAGTACTTTTTAGTCCACAGGTATTTGCACAAGAACACAGTCAATCAAGATGTGATCTGAAATGTAGTCTTTCAGATGTAGTACAAGGGATTAGACAACAAATACTAAATTGACTGCAAAGTCTTACCTTTTAATAGACTCAAAATCAGATATTTGACTGATAAGCTGTTTTACGCACAAGTGAGGCCTGTTCCCTCATTATTCACGACAAATTAAGCAGATGAAATATTTGGAGTTGATTCCAAGTGTTTTACTTGCATTGGTAGCTTTTTACTGGAACACTCAATGTGAGGTGATATCAATTTCAAAGAGATGTCAATGCAAGTGATAGAGCTCATAATTATGCAGAAAAACCAAAATTAATCAGTTAACGACATAGTAAAAATGTACAGAGTGGAATGCAGTACAGTGGAATATATCAGAACTCTTTCCTTGGTTAGGCTTTAGCCACACACATGCGTGCCGACCTGTGGTTAATGGAGGTGATCGACAGTCAATAGTGTGAATTACGGTTAGGGTTATATGTTAACACCACATACAAAGAGGTTTATGGTGTTGTTATCAGGTTGACATGATTGCATGAACATTTGCAAACTATTCGCCAAGCAGGAGGGAAACTGTGAAAGTGTGTAATGCTTTCAGAATAAAACATTGTGCCTTTTGAAATGTGTTGGTTGTAGCGGTAAAGCACACTGTTTACTGTCAAGGCAAACATTCTCCATTTGAGCTTTGTGAAACACTTTTGCAAGTTTCACTATAGTTTGGAGAGTAAAAGCATGGAGGACACTGACTTCTCTGCAAACACTAGTCAAACTGTGGGTGATTACAGCAATCTGCTTGTAACCAAAGCAGGGATATTTTTGATGTAGCATCCTCTGCATATGCAACATATTTCACCTGGTGACAGCCAGTAACCTTCAACAACCACTTGTTAACTGATTATGGCATATTTATCAGTGAGATCAGTGATGGGAGTGACTGACTAGTTTCTAAGCCTTTGTCAAAGGTTTTAAGAGAAATTCCTTCACAATATCGAGACAAGTCAAGAGTGCTGTCGGGAAGCACAGGGGAGGGAAGCATATCGCTGTCAAGGTCAAATAAAAAGACGACTTCTTGCAGATAAATATAGATTTAGAGCAAAGTTCTACTCAAGAATTGGTGTGCCAGATTATATTTTGTCTGAAACAATGTGCCCAGTTCTGGAAAGCATCTTTGCATTGAGCAAACCAAGAGTAACTTGTACCAGAATGATATCAAAAGTTACGGAAAAGCATAGGAAAAGTTCCTTTAGATCATGTGCTATCAAACATGGTGGAGGCAGTGTTAGGGATATTAATAACTGCCATGGTCAATAGTGTTTATTGATTCTGGTGATGTGGACAGCCATTACTCTCTGTTCAGATGTAGCAAAATGCTGCAAAAGACCCAAAGCACACAACAAAACCAGCCAAAGAGTTTTTCAAGACAATCTCAAGCCAACCAAGAATGCTTTTAACTTAGAGAAGAGGTAAGGTAGAGGGACCCACAAACAATCATAGCATTTGTCTGTGGGTTCCTGACTTGGGTTCTAGACTAGTATTAAAGATATATATTTCAAATTATTATTATTGTTTTTTTAATTTTGTCTAATTCACTTTGCGCCTCTTAGAAGGATTATATGTGTAGAAATGCTGGTAGTCCTAAATGGTTAACACAATGCTTTTGTGAAATCCCCCAAAGATGAAGCACGTAAATTACATATTGACTGATTGATTTAAAACACACTGTCGTGTTTAATGTGTTGCACTTTGTGGTAAAATAACCACAAACTGCAATTGTCCAAAAACAAGCGTACCTTAGCTATGGATATTAAAACATATACATATACATATAATAATAATAATGATAATAGTAATATAATACATATTATAACAGCTCTGTTTACTCCATCTCTCCTCCTATGAAAGCTATGATGGGCTCCAGCCTCACCCTAAATTGGGTACGTGGTTAAAAATGGATGGGTGGTTGGGTAATACAAAAATGCTAATCATCTGCTTGGGGGTGCTTTTTTTGTTTAAAAAAAATACTCATTGTACTGTATTGCAACTTAAATGTATCTGTTCCTGTTGTTCTTCACAGTTATTCCCCAAAAGTTATTCACATGTCAATCAAGCCATACACAAGTCAGATAAAAAATAGTCCAAATACACTGAAATCCCAAAGTAGCTTGAAAGGAACTGTTATTTCTTGCTTTATAAGTTGGTATTTCCTTCTATTCATGTAACCTACATTTTACACTGAAATGCTAAAACTGTTTTGAATATAACCATTTTATTTCAATTCACACTGAAGCACAATTCATGTGCTCGACTTATGCAAATATTAAAGTGAAATTGGACAAGTGATGTGCAAGAGTAACCTTGTTAGCACTACATCAGGTGTGGTTTATCATTCCAGTAGTTGTTTTGTCCATGGGCAAACACTACTTTTGTGTGCATGCCTGTATATGCATGCATATAAAACTTATTTATTTTTACTTGGATTTGTGTTTTGTTGAGATTGCAAAGTCTGGAGTGGAAACTGCTGTGCCCAAATAGTTTTCAGCAGGTGGTGTTTGCACAGTGAATACACCATGTCTCTGAGTCCCAATCCCATTTAAATGCCTGGAAGCAAAAATCTACCCCAGTTCCCTGCTTACATGCCTATCATTGTTGCATTCATTCCTGCAGTAGCCTGTCACTTGCATTTTGTGTTTTAAAGCTGTTAATTTATTCATCTTTTTTGCCAGGCACACTGCATTTAATTTGTGATGAAGGAACTGGAGCAGGAGACAAAATGTTCCCATATTACGGTTACGTAAATCAGAAGTTTTTGTTTTTTTTTGTACAATGTATATACAAAGATAAGATGCCTCCTGGCATTATTCATATTCTGTTTTTTTTTTTTGGTTATATATATATATATATATATATATATATATACACACACATCTGCCACGACGGTTATAAAAATGTAGTTATTTTATGAAGCAAAATGATTTCCGCTATTTGTTTCTCTTAAATTTTGACATCTGATTGATATATGTGTATTTGTATGCCATGTCATATGTCAAATACTGAAACTACTGAATACCACTGGCTTTTTTTAGTATTATCAAATGTGTTTCTGTCCATTAGCTACAGCAATAGATACTATTAATCATAATATGAACTTAGATTCCGTAAATGTATTAATTTATCTTGTACAGAAATTATATCACACAACACAGGTTGAGTAAAATTGGCTTTTCTGTTTCTGATATTGGCACTCAGCGTACTCAAAACACCACAGACACATATTCCCATGCAATATGGCACTGTTCCCCTGTTTTTGGCTTGCAATCACTCAAGCTTTCCTCCATCTTGGTTTGCAGAATCCCATTATCTCCTCATTTGTGCTTACCCAGTGACAAAACCTCAATTAGTTTTCCAACCAAACATGCTAAACCCACACTCACCACTTTAGCCATTGCCAAGAAAATAATACTTATCAATTGGAAAAATAAACACTTAGCATTAACCGTTGGTTGAATCTCCTTGAGCATGGCCTCCAGTCTTGACAGAAAAGGATGACACACATTATTGAAATGGGGTCTCCGAACTCATTAGATAGAACTGTAGAATCCTGATTTTGCCTGTCATCAAATTTGACGATGTATATTCCTTATTGTCCTTTCTAAGCATGTGATTATTATCGATTGGGTTGCAATCCACATTATCGTCACTGATATTATGGATAGAAATTGATGTTCTATTTTGCATTGCAGCTTCAAGATCTCGGTCAGGATTTTTTTGTTTTGTTTTTGAGGCAGTTACTGATCACTTAAGGGTTCCAGCACAAGTCAATAGGATTTTTTTTTTTTTTTTTAATTTGGGGGACCCTTATGTTGTGATGGGGGCTGTATGGTTGACCACCACTGTCTTGCCCATGGCGGTCTGCTCGAGTCTGGACTTTCTGGTTCTTTCTGTTGCCCTGGCTCCCCCTGAGGTTGGGTGATTTCCTGGTGGCCCTCTCGGGGTGGTCCTCAGTGCTAGGCCTGCGTATTGTGGGAGGGCTAACACTTTGAAAGGGGATGGTTGGGCCCATTTTGTTTAGCTTGCATTGGTATGCTGAGTCAATCTCTTTGTGGGTGTTTTCTTCTGCCTCACCCTTGGGACTGGAGCTCACACAGAGGCGAATCAGCCTGGGGAAGGAAAAAAAATGATTTATTTAATTTTTGTGGTTTTTCTGGTGACAGCAAGCATAACTGTTGGCGGCCTATTTTTTTTTTAAGATTGTTTCAAGCATAATTTAATCAACTTATCAAACCCTCTTGTCATTGTGGTTAAAGTAGAACAAGCAGAAATTGTAACAGCTACAAATAAACTGAAGTCCTTTTGCGGTTTCTTGCTCAACATTTTTCACATCAATGAATAAAGTGTGCATTTTACACTGATTGAAGAAGGTGTCAGTGCAGTGTAGGTTTCCGAAGAGTTCCATCTAGAAATACTATATATAAAAATCTATATCTCTATGACACACACTTAAATATAATGACTATCACTATCAATATCACTCACATACAGTTCTGAAACGACACACTGTTTAGATGACATACTGTTTATTATGCCATCCATATTTATCATACTACACCAATGTGTTTGGCACTTCTCTAGTTTTTCTTTTTGGATGGAACGTGAGAGACTCCTAACCAACACATTTTATTTTAACATATGAACCATGGCATGTTTTGGATTAAATATATATATATATATATATATTAGGGGTGCAACGATACACAAAATTCACGGTTCGGTTCGGTTCGATACTTTGGTGTCACGGTTCGATATTTTTTCGATACAAAAAAAATGTTCATGCCTTTTTATTAATTTGTCATTTATTAAATTTTCACGGCACATTCTGCACCACATCTCTGTGCGTTCATCATTTGTTTGAAGCCAGCTCACCTCCTGCAACCACTTTTCAGAGAATACGCGCTTCTTTTGTGGTTCGGACTCCTTCTGACATTTCTTTGGAGGTGGAGGAACATCACAGTAACTGCTTAAAGGAGCTTCTTCGACATCTTTAAGAGTTCTAAACAAATGTCTGTCCTCCTGAAAATCTTATGTACGCAAACACGCGTTGCAACTTCTTATCTTGTGCGGGTTTTTATTTTGACAGCGAATGCGCACCTGCGGACCACTTATGTGCAGCCCTGGTTATTTAGCTCGTCATATTGCAGCCACAGAAATTCTTTTGTCCATGAAACCATAAAGCTGCACTTTCTTTTTTCCTTATAGTCTGATTTGTCATAACCTTTCCGTTTTGTGGTAAGCTTTTCTTTGGCTGTCACTTCTTCACGCTGACCTGTCTTATTTGGCTCAGCAGAACTAAAATATATATCCTGCTGCTTTTACACACGCACTAACATAACGCTCAGCGATTCTCTGCGCGATCAACCTCTCACATGTTTAAGCTGCGGGAGATTTCACTTGTCATGTTTGCATAGTAAGCTAACGATTGATAAGACGATGTCAGAGGAATTGGTGCGCAAATTATCATCACTCACCAATCAGTACTGTCGCTCTCTATACACAGTTCACGCGATTGCAAAGTGAAAGCAAAAAACAAGCGCAAATTCAAACGCGATTTCAGTATGTCACATATTGACAGTGGCCGATGCCAATGACATAATTACCCAGCTACATTTCCAAAAGAATGCAAAAGCATTGACATATATTTTTCCTTCCTAGGATAGGCCGACGGGCAGGGCAGAGATAGATTTTGGTAGCCCGACTGGAAAAAAGCCCCGTCGGGCTAGCGATTTTGTGAGCCCTGTATCTGATTGAGGAATCACTCATCTTTGGAAAAGAGAGTTTATTATGGAGAAATGTCTCTTTCCAAAATAAAAGCTATACTATACGCTTCTTCTGGGCTATATTCTCAGCAGCATATTAAACATATCAGGTCCCCATAAGGAGAATCGTGTGCTAACGGCTGTCTAAATGACTCGGGTAAAGTTTGTAGCATGCTGCTTGTTGTTTTTCTCTGCTTCCACTTGTCTTTGCACTAGGATGATGTCGGAGTAAATGTGCAGTCATATTGGTTGTGTTCCCACTAGTGCTGTCAGCGTAAATCTGAAATGACATTAACGTCACAACACGGCAAATCTCCGTTAACGAGCTACCGCGGATCACCTCATGAGTGGGGCTGGAAGACGTCAACACATTAACGAGCTAACTGCGCTAACACACTAGTTCCCACCAATTGAGCATTGCTGGCACATCCAACATACTGTTTTACTTTTGTCCATGACAGGCTTACCTTCAGGGTCATACATCACATGAAAACCAAAATAGTTCCAAACGCCAGATCTGAATGAGGGTGGGGGAGGTTCAATTTGCCATGTTGCAACTAGCCTAGCTTCTGTCTCGCTAGCTTGCCCTGCGCTCAGTGAATCTGTGTTCGACTACTCCGCCTAGGCTGCACTGTCGAGCGCAGATCCACTGAGCGCTCAACACAGACAGCATCATCAGAAGGAAAGTTGATAAAATAAATTAAAAATGTTGTATCGTTCGATACATATGCGTACCGAACCGAAAGCACTGTATGAACGGTTCGATATCGATACGAGTATCGTTGCACCCCTAATATATATATATATATATATATATCATACAAGATCGACAGAAAGTCACCAATCCATTCTTATGATTTACTTTTCTTGTCTTTGACATTGTTTTTTTGTTTTAAAGCAACATTAAAATTCAGCAACAGTGACATGCTTTCAACATTCAGTGCAGGAAAGGCCAATTTTCCCACACACATATTAACAGTGTCTGTCACATCACTGCACATTTCAGGCCCATTTTCCACTTGATGCAGTATGTGCACAGTTGGTATGGGGGCACCAGGTTAGACCTCTCAGCTTTGTGTACTGATGTGCACTAAAAAACTTTGACAAATGGCTTTTGATGGAAGCAGTGAGTGGCAGACTATATTTCCCCTCTGCTATTTGGAGTAGCCAAGAAAGCATAGCATTAAGTGAGCTGTACACTGGTGCATGCTCATTGCTGTCTTGCAAAGACTGATGGTTGAACGTTTGAATATGAACAACACAGAGGGGGGCAGGAATAATATTAAAGATCAGAGAATTTTTATTTTAGATTTTTAGCCATGTGTAATTAATGGCTTTTTAAATTGTTTAATCTTGCTTTCATATGGTGGAATACATTATATATTCTTCCATATGTTAGAAAGCCACAGTACACTCTACACTGAGTGGTGTATTTTGGTGGTCAGCAAGGGTAAACCAACATGTATAAAAATGTGCAGGGCAGTGAAAAAAAACCTTTCCCTCAAGGCTGCAGTCCATTCCCCTGATACAGTTCTGCTCAGCCCCATAGCTCCTAAACACCCATATGTTGCTTACACTTAGATAAAAATGGGAGCTTTCCTAAGATTAGAGACACAGATCTCACAGAAATGTCTTTTTCTAGAGAGCTAAATGTTTTTTTATTACATGAACTGAAGCTGAACATTTTAACAAACTGAATAATGATTGGAGATGTGCTTTATATGTGTACCAAAGAGTTGCCGTTCTGTTGATACTACAAGTGGATATTGTACTTTTTAGTATATAAGCTCAGTCTCATTCTTTTGACCAAATATATAGATTGCTTAAAAACCCTATAGTTGTTGGAATTGATATGAGACATGGTATTAAAAAGAACAGCTCCATGAATGTGTTCCCTTGCAGCAGCACTTCTATCTCATTTTCAACATCAAAAAGAGAGAAATGACGCGATAAGAAAGAGAACAAGGCTTCCCTTTCGAGAAGAGGTAGTCAGACACTTATGTTTGAGAATATATCGGGCTGTGGTGGGAAGAAATCAAAGCGAAAATATATTTTGTCCGTATAACAATGTGGGTTTTTTTTGTTTGTTTGTATTTCACTTGTTATATCACTAATGACACCATAAACCTGACCCTAGTCCTCAGAACTTTGCATTGAAGACCACAAAATGCCAAATAAAAACTTGCAAATGATTATACACCACACACAAAAACACAAACACACACACACACACACACACAAGATTTGCCTAAAGCAGCATCCTATTTATACACTTCATGATATGATATGTAAATTTAGTTGTGTATATATAAATAAAGCCCTCACAACCTTTGATAGAAACTGCAGTCAGCCTAGGGACAAATCCACAAGGTGTATGATTTTTTAAGACACCTCTCCCGATGTGGAACATGCATCATCATCATCATCATCATCAACTTTATTTATAAAGCACTTTAAAAACAACCACAGCTGACACAAAGTGCTGTACATTTGAACTGTAAAATAAAATTACATAAGATATAAGTAAAAACCAAATAAAATAAGAGTGAAATCATTAAATAACTACTTCAATTAAAAGAGAAACTAAGTCTCGCTGAGGTTAAAAGCCAAGGAATAAAAGTGGGTTTTAAGACGTGATTTAAAAGTGGACAGTGAAGGGGCCTCTCTAACGTGCATGGGCAAATTATTCCATAATTTTGGAGCCACAATAGAGAAGGCCCTGTCCCCTCTGAGCTTCCTCCTGGATCTCGGTACCTCCAGGAGCAGCTGGTCAGCTGACCTGAGAGACCGACAGGGTGTGTGGGGATGAAGAAGCTCAGAGAGGTAAGGCGGGGCAAGACTATGAAGGCATTTAAAAACAAACATAAGAAGTTTAAAATTAACTCTAAAAGACACAGGCAGCCAGTGCAGAGAGGCGAGCACGGGGGTTATATGCTCTCTTTTTCGAGTTCCTGTTAGGAGTCGTGCAGCCGCATTTTGAACCAGCTGCAGACGTGAGAGCAATGACTGACTGACCCCCACATAAAGTGAGTTACAGTAGTCCAGGCGGGAAGAAATAAAAGCATGGATCACTGTTTCAAGATGCTGCCTCGAAAGAAAAGATTTTACTCTTGCCAGTCGCCTTAAATGATAAAAACTGGACTTCACCACTGCTCTGATTTGGTTGTCCAATTTAAAATCACTGTCCAACTTAAAACCAAGGTCAGTAACAACAGGTTTAAAATAGACTTCCAGGGATCCTAAAACAACAGAGGAGGACTCACAGGGACCACTGGGTCCAAACACCAACACTTCTGTTTTCTTTTCATTAAAATTTAAAAAGTTTAGAGCCAACCAAGCTTTAATTTCATCTAGACATGTCAAGAGAGGTTTTATGGAGATGCCATCCTTGTGTTTTAGTGGCAAATAAATTTGGCAGTCATCGGCATAACAATGAAATGAGATCCCATGCCTTCTAAGGATAGAACCCAGAGGCAATAGATACAGTGAAAAGAGCAGTGGCCCTAAAATTGAGCCCTGTGGGACGCCGCATGACAGAGGAGCAGAAGACGATTCGTAACCGAGAAGGCTGACAGAGAAAGTTCTATCTGACAAATAAGACCTAAACCAATTAAGTGCAGTTCCACCAATACCCACTACATCATGTAATCGAGAAATTAGAATATTGTGGTCTACGGTGTCAAAGGCAGCAGTTAGGTCAAGCAAGACAAGAACAACATGGTTACCAGAATCACATGCCAGAAGGATGTCATTAAAAACCCTTAATAATGCAGATTCTGTGCTGTGAAGGGTTTTAAAACCTGATTGAAAAACCTCAAAGATGCCATTATCATCTATAAAATCTTTCAGTTGACTAAAAACAATTTTCTCTAAAACCTTGGAGACTAAAGGCAGCTTGGAAATAGGCCTATAGTTCGCTAAAACTGTGTGATCAAGGCCAGGTTTCTTAAGCAGTGGCTGCACTACTGCATGTTTGAAATTTGCAGGAACCATACCAGAAGACAGACTGCTGTTAATAATTTCAAGGACATACTGTCGTATACTAGGAAAAATTTCTTTAAAGAATTGTGGAGGGACAGGATCCCGTGGGGAACCTGTGGGCTTAATACGGCGAACCACATCCTCTAAAGTGGAGAGCGTCACAAGCTCAAACTGAGTGAAAACAGCAGCGCAAGGGACAGAGACAGAGACAGAGGGGTCAGATTCAGGAGCTGTGATAAGAGCCCTGGTGGTGACAACCTTTTCAATAAAAAAGTTCAGAAAATCATTGCAAATCTCAGGAGAAACTTCCAGACAGACATTCAATGGCGTATTAAGAACAGTGTCAATGGTCCTAAATAACACACGTGGGTTATGACAGTTGGAAGAAATAATATTTGCAAAATATTCCCTTTTTGCCTCTTTAACAGTGTTCTGGTAGCGATGCCAGCAGTCTTTGAGAATTTGAAATGATACATGCAGTTTATCCTTTTTCCATCTCCGTTCTGCTCGACGACATTCCCTCTTAACAGCACGACTGCTCTCATTAAACCAAGGCTCAGGTTTAGCCTTAGGCTGCCTGGTTTTTAAAGGAGCCACAGAGTCCATGATTTTTTGACAACAAGAATAAAACCAGGAATTTAGCTCTTCTGTATCAGAGGAAACAAAGTCAGAAGGGCCGCCGAGCTGATTAAAAGCAGCAGAAAACTGCGCGGCAGTGGCGGGGTTAATAACCCGACAGCACCGAGTAGCAGCGCCAGATTTAACTGCGGTATATGTCAAACCAACGTTGAATAACACAGGCATATGATCTGAGAGTGCACAGTCACAAATCTCCAAGTTAGTGACAGGCAGACCATATGACAGAACAAGGTCCAGTGTGTGTCCGTGCTCATGTGTAGGGCCAGGCACAGACTGTACCAGGCTAAAAGAGTCAATAAGGCTTAAAAAGTCCTTTACCAGTGGCTTATCAGGACAACATACATGTATATTAAAATCTCCAACAATAAGAACACTATCATAGTTGGGCATAATCCCAGCTAAAAAAATCAGAAAAGTCGTTTATGAAGTTCTTATTGTATTTCGGGGGGCGATAGATGACAGCGCAGAAAATCGGGTTTGTATGACTCACCTCAAACGAGGTAAGCTCAAAGCTGGAGAACGAAGGCTGTAGAAAACACTGCTTACATTTAAAATCCTTTTTGTAAACAGTCACTGTGCCTCCACCTCTGCCTGACGTCCGTGGCGAGTTAAAATAGCAACAATCCGCAGGTAAAAGTTCAGATAGAGCACTGGACTCACCAACACTCAGCCACGTCTCAGTCACACACAGAAAATCCAGATCACGGGAACTGAAGAAGTCCCGAAGAATAAAAGTTTTGTTTAAAAGTGATCTGGCGTTCACCAGGCCAATCCTAGCGGGAGCTGGAGTTGGCGCTCGGGGTTCAGGAGGTCCAGAAACCCACCGCAGCGATCTCAGGTTCCGATAATGTTGACAGCGGAGGTTTAGCCTGGGAGGGCATGGGCAGCGAGGCCGAGGAGCATCATCATCAAAGCCGACCACAGGCACCAAACAGGCATCAACAGGATCCAAAAAGCGCCGAGACGCAAACAGCCTTGGCAAGAATCCATGCACTGGTCGGAAAACAGCAGGATAATTCGTTAGGTAAACCTTTAGCTTCACCAGGCGACCGCTCCGTTTACCCCGGCGACGATGACGCTTTCGCCGGGAAGGTAGCGTGGGAACCCGGTACAGGTAACCCGGGGTTTCAGATCGAAATGGGGGCAGGGGTTGCTGCCCACCAGCTCCAAAGGACACAATATTTTGGACCACAGGTTTGAGGTCCAATAGTGTCTGGCGATCATACCTCAGCAGAGACTTTGTTTTATAGATGACACAAATTAGAAATAACATAAACAGGAACAAACTTGGCAGTGACAGACGAGCAGCCACACACACCGGCGCCATCTTGCCACAATTTTTTTTTTTTTTTTTTTTTTTTTTTTTTTTTTTTTTTTTTTAAAAATACATGCATACAATACATACATATTTTGCAATTCTTACAAAGGAAAAGGATGAACAGTGGAGCAAATTATATTTGTGGACTACAGTGTGTTTGTTTTATTTGTCTTTACAAATAAAATAAATTCTTACTGTATGATTTCACTGACAAATTCAAAGCTACCCATAGCATCGCCATGATAGACACTATAATAGCGTAGCAGCGTTCATGACAACTTTAATATTTTAGACAAGTGCATGTTTTTCTTCCTTGTCTATGATTTACAATAAATAACTAAAATAACTTAATAACATAGAGGAACATAGTTGTAGAGTCCAGGTGTGTGGTACAACACTTTTACGCATTATGAAAGAAACAAGTCAGCAAATGATACACCTATCATACAAGGATGCATCCTCGATTATAACTCTTCTGGCAAATGTCTTTTTTACTCCACATGCATTTTAAGAATTGAGACATCTTTCAGCATTGGACTTTTGAGCTGTTCTTTCTCTTTTTTCTTTGTCTATTTTCATTATCACCTCCTATAACCTTTATATTTTACTTATTTACTTAACTTTAAATTACAATTTAAGTAATTCAGCTGATGTTCTCCCTTGTAAGGGAGATGTCTGTTACACACCGGCCTGGGGGGCTGGAGTGCAACACAAGAAAAATAATAAAAAGTAAATCACACAGCCACAGCTTTACAATGACTAGTCGTTTTATTAACTTGACAGGTAGCGAGCGTCAGGGTGGGCATGGCCAAAACAACAAACAAAACACACTGGAAATGAATCAGAACTAACTTACCTATAGTGAATCAACCCCAAAAGAAAATACAAACCTCTAACCTGTCTCCCTACCCGAAACAGGAGAAAAAGGTTGTAAAAGAAATGGCTTCCCATCCCTACAGCTACCATGCCCAGATACGACTCTCTAAACTGTTTTTACTGCAGCCCAGCTCTGTCACATGCCACAAAAGGTCCCAAACGCGCAGCTCACTGGAAACAGGAAGTAGTAGGAGAGGCTGCCGGCCCAGTCAGGTCCCAATTTGTAGCTGGCCTCATTCCCTCTTCCACCAATGGTCAGCCTCCACCTGGAACTTACATAACAGACATCACAGAGTACAAACAATGCCCCCACATGACCTGGGTCATAACATGTCAGTGAGGTAAAGTTTTGATGCTTGATAAATAACATTTACTAATTTAATGTTCTCAGTGTTAGATATTTCACAAATACTCTCCAATAATCATCATTTTTTGTAGCAAGGTTTTTGTCTCTGCGTCTGTTAAGGTTAGATGTTGCCATTCAAGGTTTTCTGTCCACCCATGCAAGAAAAACAATCCCCAAGGTTTCTGTTTGAGTCATGGTGCCTTCTGAGTTTTGGGTCAAATAGAAAAGGAAGCAACATGAGGACACTGATGTGTTACTTTGGATATATACCAGCAAGGAAACACCTACAAAGGGATAAGATGATATTTCCAAGTGGAACCAGTAACTCTCTCATTTAAATATTTACTATAGCACTAACATGCTGGTTTTCAATGTGTTTCTTTAAGTGGTAGAAGTGCTTTGTTGCCTGCTTGTTGTAAATTATGTATATTAACATAATTCACACAAAAAACACATTTACATTTACTATCTAAATTTGTGTGCAGTGCATCTGATTAAATTTGACTGCACAATTCAAGCAGACTCACATATTTTATGGTGTTATGCTCTTAAGGTTAAATGGAATTCAATGGCATGCAGTATTTGAATAATTCAGTTTATAACACATGTTGGACTTTAAACGAATCTAGTGGATGAAGATGTTACTTTTAAAAAATATACAATATATAACACAACATGATCTGAACTACATTACAGAAGTATTTTTTGAATTGTGCCAAATTTACTTTAAAAAATTATGAATTTTTAAACTGTTTCTACAATTTTTAAAATGTTAAAATCCTGCTGTTTTATGGAGTTATTCTGTGCAAACATGTTCTGTATGTGGATTCGTTTCAGCATGATCCTGTTCTTTGAAGGAGCATTTTGATTGTTGTTGCAACAACAAACTCCATTAAATGATGAATGTAAATATGTCACTTAACTATGACTGCACCATAAGATCAGTGCATTGTATAAGATTGTAATCAGAGCATTTCAAGTATCGTGCAAGATCATTATGAACCTTTTGTACCGTCACTGATTATTTTTAGAGAGATGTTATTTAAGATGGGAAGGTATGTCTGTGAAGGTTCTCAGTCATCCAGGTCATTGTAGTCAAAGGAGCTTGCAAAGAAAAGCGTCTGGACTTCTTTAAGTTACTTGAAGACGTTTCACCTCTCATCCCACTAGGTTTATATCTGGGACTCTCCACCGTTTCACCTTAGAACTGAAGAAGCTTCTCGGATGAGAGGTGAAACGTCTGCAAGTAACTTAAAGAAGTCCAGACGCTTTTCTTTGCAAGCTCCTTTGATTAAGATGGGAGGAAATAATGTCCTGCCACCGACCTCAAACAATTTTGAATGAAGTGAACCACAAAGATAACCAATCATCAACATCCCTGCACCCTGCAAGAAGCTCAAAGGTACTTTCCCTCCATTACTCTATAAACTGTTACATGTTTTCTTTTCTTCCACATTTCTTGCTCCTGTTAAGTGAACTTTTAATTCATACAGGAGTAAGGAAATTGCTTTTCATATTTCAGGCTGAGCACAGACACTCTATAGAGAAGCTCATTTCAGCTGCCTGTATCAGTATTCTCATTCTTTCAGTTTCTATCACTAATTTATGGCTGAAAGTAAAGTAGGATCACAGATCAACATCAGTGGCTTAACTTTAATGCTAATCTCTCCCTTCACCACAGCAGGTTGTGTCCACCCTCAAGTACCCCATTAGGGTGGCCTATGGGACTGCTCTGGCCTGGGCCTAAATGAGGCCTTGTGTCTTCAGGGTGGGGCTCCTAGTGGATGGATTCCATGACATCTGGAAGGGCATCCAATATAAAACTCCAAAATCAAACATGTGGAGCTGACTGCTGTGGCAACCCTTTTTGACCACAGAGCAACCAAAAGCAGCCAGTTTTATAGTTGATGCCCCAAACTGTGTTTCACTGAAGTGAATCAGCTAGAACAGCTACTCTTTAAAGAAGTTCATAAAATTCATTTTGTTTAATTTAGTAGATTCCTCACCTCCTCTGTCTCAGACAGAAATACTGATGTAATTATTGATCTCTCTTCTCTAGTTCCTTCTTTTCCTTCCTCGTCTGTCTGCTTGGCTCTTCTGTAATTATATTCATGGTTACTGGAACATGTGTAACATATCAGCTGTTTAAGATGAGCCACTGCTCACTACATATGATTGCCAATACATGTGTCATCATTAGGGATGCACCGATACAGCTACGACGCACTAGCCTCTGATGTCATCCCAGCTGTGACTGTGCTTGTGAGACGTCTAAACAGAGAAACAATCGAGTAAATACCTCTCAGCCCCATGTAGCAGTGTGGAAAGTGAAAGGCTTTTTAGCTCAGTGTCACACATTATAGATGAAAACAGAAACAGTCTGACTGCCGATAATGCAGAAAAGCTACTTTTCTTAAAAAAACCTGCCACTCACTTTTTCTCTCCATTAAGTGAGTCATCTTAGACTTGATGTATACCTACCTCAGTTGCACTGACTGCCACAGTTCTATGTTGGTGGATGTTGTTAGTTTATTCAAATATTGTGCACTAAATAGCAAAGATGTTTATTAATGCCCCTTGTGTTGTCCAAAGCGGCAGAGTTTACAATAAACTGAAAACAATACTTGAGTTGCACTGTCACTGTTTAAATTTTTTTCATAATTATTTATTCTGTAATATGTTGCATACAACATGCTTTTCATTTTAAATAAATGTTCTTAATTCCAAACCAGTCCCTTGTTTTTTTTTTTTTTTTTTTTTTTTTTTTTGTTAAATTATAGGACTAAAGCTGTTACCTGTAAATTTAAATCATGTTTTTATTAAGTACTCTGTATCGGTATCGGCGAGTACTGAAATGCAAGTACTCGTACTCGTACTCGTTTCCAAAAAAGTGGTATCGGTGCATCCCTAGTCATCATAGCATCATTTGGTCCCTTTCTCCATCCAATAACATATATAACATATAACACTTATATAGTTATTATACCTACAGATATGTAGACCCTCTAAGTCCAAAATGTTTTGATAACTACACCAGTTTCACTAGCATAATGACCGCTTATTTTGCATTGCAATGCTAAATGCTAACATAAAATTTCTATCCCTGTTTTTCTAAATGTGTTTTTTTATGACTGCATAAATCAAAGTGCCGGCACTTGTGTTGTGGGTTTTAAGCCTGATGTGTGTGCAGGATAGTGGTAATAAAGTGTCTTGACCAAAATGCAATCTGTACAGAAAAATTACCCTACATTCAGATGAATACATGCTTTGTGGGATTTCTTTTCGCATTTTATTGCAAAGTGGGAACACATTCAAAAATTTAATTAAAATACTGATATTTAATTAGAAGTATCAAAGGACTTGGCAAAGTGAGCTTTCCTCCAAATGCTTTCACAGAAGCAACTTCATAGTATTTCTGTAGAGGAAATGGTTCTTGCCAAAAGTGACATGCTAATAGCTGTTTTTTTGTTTTTTTTGATTCAACAGTAAAACCAACAAATGTCTGCATTAAAAAAAAACATTAAAAAATGTAAATGACTTTTCACTTTAACTTAAGTCTAACAACTCAGCCATCTCACTCTCACCATGTCCTTCACACATCAGTTTGTATTTTCAAAAACATCCAACTTGTCCCTTGCATGTACAATAGCCTTGAAGAGATTCTTACAGACAGACGGCACTCACTACCCCAGTAAGACACTGCACAGCAATGACTTTTATTTACACTGACATCGCACTACGGGTATGTTTGCCAACCCTGCTCTGGGAATTCTGATAAGCTCATCTAAAAGCTAACCTAAAAACAGCACGATTAGACACACTTTTCTTTGATATGAATGAAGGGTTTATCACCTGTTTTCTGCATTTTCTTCTTTATCTGGCTCTGTCTTAGAAAAAGAAAAGAAAATTCAGAAAAAAGGAGGAGAGTGTAAATACATTCTGTGAAATATTAAACTGCACAAACGCTCGCTGTGCCACATGTAATACCAGTTGACCATGAGAGACACTGAGTGCATATATTGCATTTTTCTAAAAACATTCCTGTTTGCAGTGAATGTTATAGGAAACACAATATAAGGTTTATATTAACACACAGTTATTATGAGATAATGTTAATTGAAGAATTTGTGCCTAAGAATACAATTATTTGTTTAATGAATTAGGCAGCTACTATAATTTATTGTGTTCCACACCTGTGTTGGTAATCTTTATCTCATCAAAGGCTCATGCAGTTCAGATACACAGTAAGTGTTCAGAAAGGTGTGAAATGCATTAAGTGCATTTTTATTTACCTGCATTCAATGTCAAAATAACAGGCAAAAAGATGGTTGTGAAAAATAAAGGTTTCACACGTGTCTGCAGTCTTGTGAGATTTGAGAAACTTTGGCCCAATCTGCTACAGCATTTAAATCGCATAAAGATCTTGACTTTGACTTGGCCATTGCAACACTACTTTTCTTTTTCAGTCATTCTGCTGTACTTTGGGTCATTGTAACATTGCATGAGCTGAAAGCGGCTCATGCAATGTTACCCAAAGTACAGCAGAATGACCACAAACAGGACCCTCTGATTTAAAAAAAAAAAGAAAAAAAAAGAAAAAAAAAGGGGGAATCAAAAAACAAAAATTGAAAATGAAAAAAGTGAAGGTTTTCTGTTAATAGCAGTGTGAACTCTATTTTTAAATTAAATCGTATAAGGTAAAGAGGCTTACATCTTTCAGTTTGTGTGCCCCAAAAATATAGATACAAGATGTAAGCCTGGCAGTTTTGCCAGCTGTGGTCATTGTCACTAATGAGTACTAATGATCGTTTTGAATATTGGAAACTATTAAATGTCTAAAATCGGGGAGTAGCTTATGGGATTCAGACAGTGCACACTTTTTATTATTATTATTGTTATTATTATTATTAGTATTATTGTTATTATTGTTGTTGTTGTTGTTGTTGTTGTTGTTTTTACTTTTTTATTTAAATTTTTCCATATTCCATAAACAAAACAATGTCTGATGATACAGCTTAAGAAAGTATTTGCTGTTGAGATGCTGTCAGCCCATGTATATATAAAAAAAATGGCATCATTTTCTTACTTGAAAAATCCAGTACATGGCAAAGTGTCTGGGTTATGCTAAAAAAAAAAAGATAAACACATCACAGTGTTTTCCTCAAGTACAGTGCTGAGGCAAATTCAATTACTGGCAGGCTTATCCACTGGAGCTGAGGGTGGCTCTTACCCATGTGTCTGCAGGTGAAGTCTAGGGAGAGTTGAGCTCATTTTGTAGGTACCCTCAGGAGGACAGGTGCTGAAAACCTACCCCACACTGCCTATTAAAAGAAGGCCAAAAACTTTGAAATAAACAGTTCTATTCCTTATAGCACTTTCCTCTCTTTTTTTCAAGATACAAAAATATAAAAGGAAAATAATCAGCATGTTATTATTTGGAGTATCCGTTCGGTGCTTTAAATATAGCAAGAATAGAGGTCATGAAGAATACTACTTAAGGGGTTTAAACCAATAGCAGTTTGAGCTTTAGCACCAAATATATCCAAACAGCCCAGCCCCATTCAGTTAGATTCCCAACATAAACTGCAATCACATTGTAATGAAAAGGCACAGACTAGTGAGAAGACTAGAGAAACAACCTAAGGAGTGTGAAAGTACAAGGTCGGGAATAGCATTAGGATAAAGATTTGTGTTGGTATGCAGGACTGTAACATAAGGTTTATATTGTTAGCTGATAATGTGAATACATTTCAGTTTATAAAGACCCCTAATACAAAGGTAATGTAATATGCAGTGTAGCAAAGTTCTTTCGCTTCGAGTAATTAAGTAACATACTGTATTGCTTTCAAGTTAAGTAACAAGTAATGTGTAATGATCCAAATATGTAGTAAATACTTATCTATATGAATATGAAACAATTCTATTGTTTCATATTTATGAATATATTATTCATGTTCAGGGAGGTTGTTGTGGTCTGCTCTTAGATCTACTAGCCATTGGCCATTGCTGTTAAGGGCTGTGTCCTTCTCCTATATGCTCTTCCAGTACTGTTCTGTCTACAGCCTTGGTGGTGCTGTTCTCATATTGTTCCCCTGCCACTGAGAGTACACCTTGGTTGTTCTGTGGAGAACGGTTGGCTTATACTCCTGCCTTCTATCTCTGGTGTACCTCTTCAAGCGGCTGTCCATACCCGAGTCTTTGCTTGGCAGTTTTCTAGGCCTCAGGTATGGACAGCCTGTTGTACTTCTCAGGCAGCTCCGATAGTTAGCTTACCTCCCACTGTGCTACCATGATCGTGGCCTCTAGTCTCCTTGTCCATGGAGGGTACTGCTCCTAGTGGCTGTTCAACTTGTAGCCAAGCTTCTCACTGATCACTGCTGCTGTACTGTAGATCAGCTAGTTAATCTTGGTAATGGTTGTGGAAGATTGTATCCGTAGTGGTGCATTCGCATCATCTAGTATATCTTCTAAGGGTACTTCACATAGCCTTGGTAACTGGCCACGGAGGATCCAGGTTTCAAGCTTTGCCATGATCCTATCTCTCAGGTCAGTTCCACTCGCACTCAACAATCTTTCTTCCATCGCACTTGGGGCTTGGTACCCAATCTCGGGTGGGGGTGATGATATCGTCTCCTTGACCTGTCGTCCTAACTCCCCCTTACAAGAACATTTGTGTTGTACCCCTCAATCTCTAGGCATAAGAGCAGTTCCTTCTTCCAAATGTTGGAACACTGAGCTACTAGTTGTTTCGCTGTCAATGCAGATGCTGGGTATCAAAGATTCCATAGGTCCCTCATCCTACTCATGTAACCCCATCAACTGGGGTCACTTGTGTAGTAGCATTCTGACAGTGGCCTATTTTCATCTCTTGCCCACTGATGCAGTCTTGTTCCAGTAGCCCACTCATCAGGGTGTCCTGGTTCCTCAACAACTTGTTATGGCTTCATATTTGTGTCTCTCACTCAAAGTCAGTCACTGAACTTTATCGTTACAAGTTCTATTCAAATTATAATAAGGAAAAGCAACTCCTTAAAGTAGAGTATTACATTGGTTGGTGTTATATAAAACTGTTCTGTTTGTAGGAGATAACACACACAGCATTGTTGTTTGTCGTATTAAATGTGAGACATCATGCTCCATGTATTGTTCAAGCAGTAATGCACATTTTAATGATGTGTGCATTTGTCTTACAAACCATTATTTGGCTTTTTATATTTTATGTGGGTCACGGGGTGCCAAAAACATAAACTGACATGATGAAAACATGCTCTGCTTTTTTCTTTTCTCCAGTATTTCTCTCTTTATTAGCAAAGAGGTCTACGTAAATAAAGTATCCTCATTTGTTGCTGATTTTGTTTTAGGAGTAGTAGTTATATTCTTTCTGAGAAACCTGCTACTGTATCTTCTGTATCTTCTTAACCTAGTGTAGAGATTGTTACACATGAACCTAATACAGGTGCACAGGGGTGACTTTGACAGAGATATCTCAGAGGTTAGGTAGAAATTGAGGCTACAGAGAATGAGATGCCAGCTGCAGATTTACACGCCTCCACTGGCTCACTGCACATCATTAAAGTCAGAGGCTGCTTGCAGTGGCTCCATCTCTGTCCCAGCCCACACAGGCTACATCAGGGCCCCACACACTGATTTATCTCAGCTGTCTTTCTGAACGGCTTTTCCCGCCAAGAGAGAGATGGGGGCTGACGAGATTTACGCTTGTATATGACATGAAATTAATTTTGGGAAGAGCACATGCTTCCTCTGACAAAAAAAGAACCATTTTTGTTTCCTTTCTCTCTCCCACCACGTCTGTGACACACACCACCAGCATTTCCACAGCGAGAATCAGTGATGGATGATCACATGCACAATGCCTCTAGAAATTGTGCACTAAAAATATGCAATTTAAATCACAGTTAACTTACTCTATTCTTTATTTTTTAAATGATTACTTTTGGCTTCTGATCTTACCTTATATTGCTTTTTCTACTCTTGGTAATTTTACTCAGCTGTACTATAAATGAGTTGAAATGGTCATTTGTTTTAATTGCACACAAAGTAATGAAAGTTTTACAAAAAAAAGTAAAACCTTTTAATAATCTCTCAGTAGTGGCCACAATGTTCTATGTGGAGCAGTATATTGGATTTGTCTACATAACTGCCTCATCTCTAGTGCCAAATATACAATATACATGGGAATCCATCTCAACATCTGCTATATTAATATGATAATTTGGAGAAAATTCAATGCCTGAAGGAAGAAATGGTGCATTCATGTGCCCAGTAGTAAATGAAACACCTTCTTCTTCTACAAATTAGGTAGCACATATTTTACACACATTTCAATTTTTCTTTTTTTTTTCTTTTGACTATACACGTGCTTAAACACATTTAATTGAATTTCCCTCTGTGAACTAACTCTATATGCATACATATATGCAACTTACCTATTTGATGTAGTTTGACATGTTTATAGGTGTTGAATTCTATACTGCATCTACTTTTTTTGTTTTAGATTAAAAAAAGGTTCTCTAAAGGTTTAAACTGCAGTTGTGTCATCACTAAACTTCACTGAGATCAAATCTGCATTAAAGAGGCAGGAAGTAGTGACATACATCAGCGGTCCCCAACCTTTTTTGCGCCACGGACCGGTTTTTGCCCGACAATATTTTCACGGACCGGCCTTTAAGGTGTCACGGATAAATACAACAAAATAAAACTAGTACCGGTACCAAAAAACATAAGATATATTCATAACACACGTGAAAAGACCCAAGAAAACCGAGTTAATGATAAAAACGATAACAAAATAATGCTGAAAACCGATAAAAACCCTGGAAACCATACATTTCACACCTGAGCCTCAATTCTCGCGGCCTGGTACCAAACGACTCACGGATCGAGGCCCGGGGGTTGGGGACCGCTGACATACATGAACTAGTCCTCTATGTCATACAGAACTAGTTAGCAGTAACTCTAAAACCGAACTTCTTATGGCACATTTCAAACAGTCTTAGAGGTCCTACATATATTATCTACATGTCTGAAGTAATGCTCAAGATTTTTTCTTGGTGTTTACTGATGTTTTGATGTTTGAAGATTTCTTGCTCTGGGAAAGTTAAATGACTCTAAAACAAGTAGCAATTTTTTTTTTTTTTTTCAAACTTCAATTATGATAAAATCAGTCTGTAATCTGTTCAAATATATGTTAAACATGTCTCAAATTTCTAATCTAGCTCGAGTCATTAGACTGAGGGATGGAATTACCATATACAGAATCAATTATTCACAAGAATCATTTAACATGACATTTATAAAATTAAGTAACCTCATCTTTAGAAGGAAATTTTTGTTGATTCATTTGATGGGATTTCTCTCCAGGTCTTTTTTTTTTTTTTTTTTTTTACCTATGAAAGCTACCTAGTTTAGCTACCAAATCTTTTTTATCTTGAATGTACATAAAATTTCTATTAATATTGTGATAGGTAGTAGCATCTCCAGCAGCACACAGGTTAAGGTTTTGTGGACAATTCTGGGTGAATAACTCTTCAACAAGTTAAAAGACAGATAGTTGATGTTAACAAAGAAGAAATCATGTGTGTCTGCTCCACAAAGCAAAACGACCTGAAAATACACTAAAAAGTGTAGTTTAACAATGCAATGTTTGCAAGCCTGTACAGAGCATTAGTGTGTCAATCAAGCTCACACAGATGCATTGAAATCATCAATGCAATCTCATGTGGCATTTGGCCAAAGATGTATGCAGACATTGTTGGAAAGAAATGTTTCACGTACTTAATGATCCACATACTGAACAAAATGTTATTGCCTCATACGACAATTTTTCTAAAGTTTCCAAAATACCATTATACAAAACATAGCAAGTAGAAAAAAGATGCATCTCACAACTGTCAAGTACTTTGCTATACCTGAGGGGAGTTTCATTCACCTCAGGTACAATAAGCAGAGTGAAAAACTGAACATTATTTGTTACAGTTAACATTAACCCTCTCAAGGCAGGCGTTGCCAATTTGCAACAGTTAAAAACTAACAACCTGATTACCCCACATACATATTTTATGTTTTTTTTTACTCAGAGGTACCACTGCAGGACTTGGTTGTGCATTAGCAACACAAAGTTTAATTTGAGCCTGAGAGGGTTAAAGGTTCATTTATAGTGAACTACATGATCTTTAATAATAATGATAATTTAATTTTGTATTAGGTTTTGATATTTTTTCTTATAAGAATTGCACTGAATTTAGATAAATGAGGATGATGCATTTTATTTTGATGCCAAGCTTTGTACAGTGAAGATATGAAAGCAATGTTATGTTTAAATGGCAGAGGAATAAAAATATTTCTTTCAATAAATTCAATAATTGTAACAAATAATCATAATTATCATTATGAATGAAATTGCATAGCCCTAGCAACCAATATAACTGTTTAGGCTGGAGGATGCCATTCTAGATTCAGTAACTTGATAACACTGATAACTTGATAACGTCATGTTATTACGTTAAAGTAAATATTGTGATTACCTTGTGAAAAAAAAAAAAACAGGATTGCATTAGAATGCTTGCTTCCTCTCTGTCTGTCTTTGGCTAAGTGCATTGGAAAAATTAGATTGAAGTCTGAGCAACTGTCAGTTTAATTTACATACTATGTATAAGTTTCATAAGCATATAGAATTATGATGACTTATCAGGCCGTCAGGTACCAACAGATAAAGATTTTGTATCCTGAACACAGACATGAGCACTTCCTATCTTGTACTTGTTCAGCAAGGGTAACCACAACACTGCTGTTTCTACATTAATTACTCCCTGAGTCTTGATAGAGCTGACAAATTACTTTTTCCCCCTTACTGCTAGAGACTTTCTGCATTCATGGTGGATAATACTACTGTCAGGGAAGTGTCCTGTGCAGTGTCTCTACCCAAACACTTTTTTCACTCTTCAATTTTCACTTTATCAGCTGAAAATACAATTTGGGGCTTAGTGGCTTGATTGTAAATTGAAATTCATTGAAGCATTTACATGACATTTAGCAATGGTTGCATAATTCAGGAATAATAAAACGTGTCAAATTGAAAGGATTCCCTTTCTGCTTGTGCTGTCTCATCATTAAGGCTACACACATAGTAATAAAAAATGTTTGTTCATATTGTATGTGTTTGTACACGTGTGAGACTGTGTTATTGAGCAGAATTATATATGCATGGTTGGGGATCTGCTTGGGAGAATATTAGTGCTACTGTCATGCAATGTATGCTTCACAGTAACACTAATGCATACATGGAATTCTTAATATATAGTAGACATCAAGGAAAATTCAAGTTAGGCATCAATCACACAGTCGTAGAAACTGCCTGGTAACCTCTGGTCACTAAGGGAAAATGTCTATTTCTGGTTGTTGCTGGTTGTTGCTAGTTGAAAAAAATATAGCAAGAAAAAAGCCTTCTTGTGCTTGCTTTGGGCTCTAACAGATTGCTGCGGTTGTCTTTATTTTGCATGGATGATGCTGACTTGTCTGCAAACACTAGCCAAATACTCACCAAGTGGTAATCAAAATTGAAACATTGTGACCAAATCTGGAAATATTTGAATTTCATATTAAAAGTTGTGCCTTGCTGCATTTCAGTAAACATGTTTCAAAAGCCCCAGCTTTTACTTGAGCTCTATGGTTCCTTGAAAGGAAGGGGGGAGGAGGAGGGAGGGGGAGTCTTTAGTCCTGCATGTCTGGGGATTTAGCAATCTATTTCACAGCGATTTCCAGCAACCACTCGCCTACCATTTGGGGAATTTACATTTTACCATAGCAAGTAGTTTTCACCAACAAGTCCCTAAGCCTGTGTGACTAGAGTCTTAGCGTTTTATACAGCAGGATTCACCATTATAAGTACTATTGCAAGGACACTTGTATTTGGTTGTTCCTATAAAGATTGGACATCCTTAATAATGACAGCAAAGTAATACCTGAAACAAAAGGCTACTCTTACAAGTAGGGATGGGTACCGGTGTCCGGTGCCATGATGGCACCGGTTCTGACATAAACGGTAGTAACCAGACCGAAAAGCAGCGCACATTTCGGTGCTTCATTTCGGTGCTTTTTTTTCCTGAGCTGTGACACACTTTGAATTCTAGCCAATCATTTTACGTTTCCGAGGATAGTAGGCGGGCCCAGGTACGTACGTACTTTTAGAGCAGAGCTACAGATTAAAAATGCCCAAGGCGAAGCAGTCAAAAGTCTGGCTGTACTTCACAGCAAAATATGCAAACTCAGCAGCCTGCAACAAGTGCTTTAAGGTGATACTGTGATACTGTCAAAGGAGGTAACACCTCAAATCCGATGAAACACCTGGCGACGCATAGCGTTTTTTTTTTTTAAAGCAGAAAAATGCGCCGTATTTGATAGCTTGCTGCGAGACCTCACACCGAGCGCATCTCCTGCGGGTGTGGTGGTGACGGATGATGATGGCAGCAGCAGCCGTTCTTCTCTGCGTGAGTAGCTTCATGATGTTCGTGTGTAATTTACGTTCAGTAGGCTAACCACGTTATTACATTAATGCATGTAAGGTGAACTAGCAAACATCATCATAGCTACATGCGGCTGTCTTCTTGTTTGATGGCAGATACTCCCTTCACCCTGGCCAAAAAGGCTAAAATGACTAAAGAAAAAGTGGAAAACAGTTAAACATGAGGTTTTTGGACAACGTTTGTTTTTGTTTAAGCACTGCTTCCAGCCAAGAGTGATGCCATATATGCCCTATAGCTGCAGAAAAGGCTAACATTGTTATCTTTTTACAAAAAAACAGCTGAACATGAGAGGTTTTTGGACCAATTTTGTGTTCTCCATTCTTTAAGCACCGGTTTGAGCACCGTTTAAGCACCGGCACCGTTTCAAAAGTACCAGTTTGGCACCGGTATCGGATAAAACCTAAACGATACCCATCCCTACTTACAAGCCAGGTATGTTAATAACTTTAATTGTTTTGCTGATAGTTTCCTGGCTGACCGACGGTTATTTAAATGATCAACATGCAGTCCATTGCATTTCAGTTGTGCATACAGTGGGGCAAAAAAGTATTTAGTCAGCCACCGATTGTGCAAGTTCCCCCACTTAAAATGATGACAGAGGTCAGTAATTTGCACCAGAGGTACACTTCAACTGTGAGAGACAGAATGTGAAAAAAAAAATCCATGAATTCACATGGTAGGATTTGTAAAGAATTTATTCGTAAATCAGGGTGGAAAATAAGTATTTGGTCAATAACAAAAATACAACTCAATACTTTGTAACATAACCTTTGTTGGCAATAACAGAGGTCAAACGTTTACTATAGGTCTTTACCAGGTTTGCACACACAGTAGCTGGTATTTTGGCCCATTCCTCCATGCAGATCTTCTCAAGAGCAGTGATGTTTTGGGGCTGTCACCGAGCAACACGGACTTTCAACTCCCGCCACAGATTTTCTATGGGGTTGAGGTCTGGAGACTGGCTAGGCCACTCCAGGACTTTCAAATGCTTCTTACGGAGCCACTCCTTTGTTGCCCGGGCGGTGTGTTTTGGATCATTGTCATGTTGGAAGACCCAGCCTCGTTTCATCTTCAAAGTTCTCACTGATGGAAGGAGGTTTTGGCTCAAAATCTCACGATACTTGGCCCCATTCATTCTGTCCTTAACACGGATCAGTCGTCCTGTCCCCTTGGCAGAAAAACAGCCCCATAGCATGATGTTTCCACCCCCATGCTTCACAGTAGGTATGGTGTTCTTGGGATGCAACTCAGTATTCTTCTTCCTCCAAACACGACGAGTTGAGTTTATACCAAAAAGTTCTACTTTGGTTTCATCTGACCACATGACATTCTCCCAATCCTCTGCTGTATCATCCATGTGCTCTCTGGCAAACTTCAGACGGGCCTGGACATGCACTGGCTTCAGCAGCGGAACACGTCTGGCACTGCGGGATTTGATTCCCTGCCGTTGTAGTGTGTTACTGATGGTGACCTTTGTTACTTTGGTCCCAGCTCTCTGCAGGTCATTCACCAGGTCCCCCCGTGTGGTTCTGGGATCTTTGCTCACCGTTCTCATGATCATTTTGACCCCACGGGATGAGATCTTGCGTGGAGCCCCAGATCGAGGGAGATTATCAGTGGTCTTGTATGTCTTCCATTTTCTGATGATTGCTCCCACAGTTGATTTTTTTCACACCAAGCTGCTTGCCTATTGTAGATTCACTCTTCCCAGTCTGGTGCAGGTCTACAATTCTTTTCCTGGTGTCCTTCGAAAGCTCTTTGGTCTTGGCCATGGCGGAGTTTGGAGTCTGACTGGTTGAGGCTGTGGACAGGTGTCTTTTATACAGATGATGAGGTCAAACAGGTGCCATTCATACAGGTAACGAGTGGGGGACAGAAAAGCTTCTTACAGAAGACGTTACAGGTCTGTGAGAGCCAGGGATTTTCCTTGTTTGAGGTGACCAAATACTTATTTTCCACCCTGATTTACGAATAAATTCTTTACAAATCCTACCATGTGAATTCATGGATTTTTTTTTTCACATTCTGTCTCTCACAGTTGAAGTGTACCTCTGGTGCAAATTACTGACCTCTGTCATCATTTTAAGTGGGGGAACTTGCACAATCGGTGGCTGACTAAATACTTTTTTGCCCCACTGTAAGCTTTAAAAATGTGTCATGATGACTTGATCCTCCATGTGTACAGTGGATTTTGTATAGTATGTTTAGGGGACTTGTATTGTTACTAGAGCTAATATATGTTCAATCCACAAACTGTACAGCACCCAGGAACCAGTTTTGAACAGTTTTACATTATACATGTACACATTTTTTACAGCTTTTTAAGGGGACTTTCCAAAGCCTGTGTGTAGATGCTTTTTGTGTGTGTGAAATTTTAAAATAATACTAACCATTGCACTTATTTCCAGTGAAATTTGCCTACTGGTTATCACTTGTATAGGGAATACCTCCATGCATCATTCATAAGAGTAATTTGACTATACCTTTAAATAGTTTTTCAGAGAATACTGATAATTGAGTATTTTTCCCTCAGGAATTGTGAATTTCTCTGTTGCAATGCTTAATCTACAAGGTAAAGCAACCAGTATTTTATATAATTGAAAGACTAACCTTTATATAGGTAAGCTAACATACATGCACATAAACTTTGTTCTGCAGTTTGTATATGTTATTTTGCATCAGTATAAGGAAAAAAAGGGAGAGATTGAGGTGAAAAACAGAGAGTAGAGCAATCCAAGCCAAATATAAAGGGCTCTCGAAGCAGCTACAGAAAAAGCAGGTGTTTGTGCTCTTATCAGGCTGGAGACATGCCATATCAGCCACAGTCTTTGAAATATGAGATAGCATTGCATGATAAAGAACATTTGATGTTGAAATAGACTGATAGATGCACACTGTGTGAAGCAAAGGAAGAGCCTTTAAATTTGCATGTCACATCTTGGAGATCAGATTTAAGGCTTTCAACCATCTGTGATAATTCACGGCTGGAGATGCTGAAAACTGTTATCTGTGGAATCATATGCTGTGAGTAGATTGCTTTATGAATTATTTGTATACTTGAATTATACATAACAGCATTTCTCTTTGCTAAGTTTCAACTGCCGGATTTTCCCCTTTTTTTCTGAATTTTATAAATGTTACAATAAAACAATTTTGTTAGGGGTAAAAAAAAAGGTTACTACTCACTTTATATGAAACTAGATTTGAATTTAAGAAATATATAAATATACAAAAATGCATTCTCGTTAAAATAATGGTCTGGATGGGCTAGATTTACCAGTTAGATGTGATATTTCTTAAACTTGCACTTTGTTGATGACATGCACACTTTAAGCATCTTATAAAGCAGAATGTCAGAAAGCATGCTGCTGATTTGAACCGAGGAGAGTTCTGTAATTCCATTTAGCTCAGTTCTGTAGCTGTCATTCTACATCTGTTAAACTACTTTACTCAGTGTGTTCTTTCCCTCTCTCTGTGTGTATTCTGAATGAAAGCACACTGAGTACATTAAGCACTTAAATGCCTGAATGTGGGTAAATCTGGGGAAATAAAAATGAGTTATGAGCTTTATTACAATCTTGTGCAATCTCAAACACCTTTCTCTCTTATTTTCCAATTCTAATTACAGTTGTTCTATATGTATATGTATATGTGTGTGTGTGTGGTTTAGATGATGTATGAATACATGGTGAAAACGTGACTTCTACTCTCAGTAATCTAAACTGTTTTGAGTGGTTAGTGTCAGTAGAAAAAGGCTTTATAAATGTGGGCATGTATGGGACTGGGTTCTCTGCTTAAGTTCATGCCCATTTCTGTATCTATTAAGGCACAAAAATCTACAAATAACACCTCATTGTGTGCAACATATGCATGCATGAGAGCATCCAGGTGTTTGGTGTATGCATGTGTGTGAGTGTAAGCTCTTTTCATTGCAGCTGGCTCACTGCTCTATGCTCCTCTACACTGAGGCACTCGGACAGACCCCTTCAGCATTAATTACTGCAGCCATTAATCAGACCAGCACAGATAGCTGTGTAATCCCTCTATAATGCAGTTTTCTGGAGGGGGCCACCAGTGTTAATTGGATTTGATTGGATGCTAGCATGATGCTGCACACAGAACATCTTAAGGTAATAATTAGAAGATAGATCAATTGGTCCTTTGTGACACTGATCCTGTAGTCGGGGCTGCACTGCAGTTCCAAGGTCTGTTTAAATCAAGAGCGTAATTTTGGCCTTAAGTCCTGGGCTGAATTGGCTAAGATGCTTATAACCTATAATAAAATGTAGTAAATTAATGTACAGAAATGTATTTGCATCTGTACACAAATACATTACGAAAGGATAACATATAATTAGTGGTATTACATAAACTTTGTTTTTTTGGCATTGGTTTTGAAGATGACATTAATGACTTTAGCTTATTATTTAATTGGGTTAGAAACTTTGTGTTTAAAGTACACGAGAAATATACATAACAGCACACCTATTCCATTATAGTACATTTATTAAAGAATTATTAATGTGTGTTTTCTGTTGTTCCTCAAGGTCCTATTCTGTCCTTTTACAGAGCTGAATTTGGGGCATACGTGAGAAGCATTCCACCCACCCATAGTATTTTACCAGTGTCTGTGTGATTTTAGTCAATCCTACCTCAATATATTCAGCTTCCTGCACTCATGTTGTACTCTGTATGTGCAGAGCATATTATTCTAATGGAGAAAAAATAGATATAATTTTGTGAAACATTAAATGTATCCATAATACAAGACATGATTTAATGCTTGGCTACTGTAATATATTATTTTACTTATCCTTTCTCCACCATGTCTGCTTTCTGTACCAGTTTTGAAATTACACATCAATCATTTGTAAAAGCCTCAGGTGTCATTTTAACATGACGTGTTAAAAATAAATTCACTCTAAATGCAAAAGAACAGCTCATGAACATTTTCAATGCTCACCTACACAAAGGTTTTACCTTTGGTTTTGTGAAATTAAGATTCTTCAGTCTTAAGTTCTCAGACACAAACGCCACATGTGACTTTTGTGTCCCGTGCCACATTTGTGTATGTTGAGTTTGGTAGTGATGTGCGGATCAATACTGAAATATCAATTCCTCCGATACCAGTCGTTTATGTTCTAGAATCAATTCTCACATTAAAATATCGATATTTTAGTAATTTAGGGTAAATTTGTAGTTTATCATTAACAGGAACACAATGGAAAGAACCTATTTCATTCGGATTGTCTACAATTGGAAGGAACTACTTCCTCTTCCGCCTTTCATAGTCATGTGCAAAATACGGCTGTATAAATGTGGCGGCCCCTTGGCGTGCACACTCACAACAATGGCTGAGCGTAATTGGAGTTATGTGCGGACCTATTTTGCATCCGAACAACAACCGAGACGTGGTTTGCGATACATGTGGCAGGAAAGTGAGGTGTTATGGCAACACCACAAATTTGTCAAACACCTCAGAGTAAATCACAGAATATGACAAGCGTATGTTAAGGCGAACTGAAGAGGAGGAGTGGACAGGGACAGGTGCTGCTAGGGCGAGACAGACGTCTCTCATGGAGTCCTTTAGTGCTGCAGGCAAGCAAGGTGTTCAAATAGCGCACAACTTCAGGTTTTTTTTTATTTCTATATGATGAATTCTGCATTATTAAGTAATAAGAACAAATAATCTAAAGTCCTGTAATGATTATGATGTTATAATTTGAGATACAATAAATAAAATATGTTTTTATACAAAGTATTGGTATTGGATCAGTATCGTCGATACCACCCTGAATTTTACTTAGTATCGGATCGGAAAGGAAATCAGTGGTATCGCACATCGCTAGAGTTTGGCATTTCTCGGGGCAGTCTCGATTTGGTTGCTTCACTGGTTCTCTTGGTTCTCTCGAGTAAGAACACATAGCCTCACTGCACATCTCTCTCAGTCTTTTGGCAGGAAAAGCAAACCAAATAAATGGTTTAATTTATTTCAAGAAGATACTGCCTCAACACAGCAATTTTTTCTTTTCTTTTTTATTAAGCCTGCATTGCACAAGATCAGTTCAGTCATTTGCACGCAGCAAATTAGACAATGTAGAAATTGGGAAATGGTTGCTTTACCTTAGTTAAAGAGATTGCAGATTCAATGCAGAAAAAAGTGCAAGAAAAAAATAGATGTGGCTATCTGGAGTTTGGTTAGATTTGTATCAAGGCCTGTATACTCCAGTGCATGTGTTGCAGACTCTCTTAATAGTATTTGTGTGCAGGGTCCTAAGTTCATCACATCTCATGATTTTTATAGACTAATATTTAATAAATTGATATTTATTGCAACTTAACCATACTTGCACTGTGAACGGCAATGTTGTATAACCTGCTTTTTGTCACCCTTCTGTTGCTACAGTGTTTTCAGTCATTTACTCTGAGATGTAGATATGTCTTCGCCCACTTTAAGTGTCTGGTCTTGTTTCCACTAGAAGTAGTATAGTTTATAGACTGCTATTCATTCTCTGACATCACTATTAGATACCCTTCTTTTTACAGTAATCTTGATTATATGAGTCCCATTGAACAAAGCTTGTGTTAATCTTCTGATGGGGTTATCACTCTTGTTCTGATTGTGCTTCATGTTTTTGGAAATTGATCCAGTTTCCAGAAAGAGGTTTAGCATCCTGTGCCATACACTACTCCCGTAAAAACCTTCAGTATAATCATGTCGACACTGAGAAAGCCTCTCTTTGTTTAGAAAACAACATCTGATACTTTAAGTTCTGATCCCATGTCTGCCACACTATCACAACGCTACAAAACCAATGTTGTAAAGGAAGAGCCAATGTTTTTGGCTTTCTTTACATTGTGTTTATCATTATTTTTTTAATATTAGACACTGACAATAGGGGTTGATTTGCAAAGCAATATCTTCACATTGTCTGAGCCGTCACTGTCAAACATATTTCCACTACTAATACTTAAAAACTTTTTAATACTTGAAGTTGTTTACTTGAAGTACCTGGATGTCTCTTTAATAGTGGTGCAACGGATCACGGTTGATCCATAATCCGAACCGATCCCACTCCACGGTTCGGCACGCACGTGATCTGAAGATTTAAAAAAGAAGAAAAAAAAGTATATGTATGGTTGCGTGGTGGGTCTGTCAAGCGATAGTTATGGCCAGCGCTAGCGATCCAAGTGGAGGAGCAGAGGAGTTTGCAGTGTTTAAGCAGCCCTTTGCTGCCCAATCCGACCGGGCTAAAGCTATTACAAAAGCTATTGGGGTGTTTAGCTGCAGACGGGAGGCCGTATTCCGTTGTGCAAAACAAGGGGTTTAAACTATGATGAACATGCTTGAGTCATATGATATCCCGTTGTGCGTCCACTTTAGTGGCAAGATCGTTCCAAGCATGTATGAGCAGGAAAAGATTTAAGTTATTATTACAAATGGGTGGACCTC
Source organism: Neolamprologus multifasciatus (assembly GCF_963576455.1). Lineage (NCBI taxonomy): Eukaryota > Metazoa > Chordata > Actinopteri > Cichliformes > Cichlidae > Neolamprologus > Neolamprologus multifasciatus. The sequence goes on along the minus strand of NC_140445.1, from coordinate 60,665,828 downwards.
CAGGGCAACAGAAAGATACGTGACTGTGACAGCTCATTATATTACAGCGGAGTGCGATATAATGAGCGGTATGTATTATTGTAGGGTCTACCTTACAATATAAAGCACCTTCAGGCGACTGTTGTTGTGATTGGGCGCTTTATAAATAAAATTGAATTGAATTGAGTGGTAGATACACAAAGCCCTATACTGCCCTATATTGTACCATTTTTTAAAAATAATTGCGTGGAATGAGTCTAGAGTTTAATGTTTTTAACAGGCAAAAAATACTTCAATAAGTAATTAATTAAATGTTCAATTTTTGTCTTTTTTCTTTTTTTGCTGATCCGAAAATTTATCCGTTTCCGTGACTTAAAACCGTGATCCGATCAGAACTGTGAGATTTTTGATCTGTTGCACCACTACTGTTTATGATTTAAGCATAGGGCATTTATAGATTGGAAAGTCGGAGGTTTGATCCCTGGCTGCTGTTTCTCTCCTACCCATGCTTTTCTATTCTTTTTAGGCTTTTTAAATTTCTGTCTGATCTGATCTGGTCCTCTTTGTTCCTGGGTATAACCGGTGGTTTGCACTTTGTTATAAACCCCCTGTATTTACATTCCTTAAGACATATATTAATTTGGATTTGGAAGTGATGTACATAGTTCCTCAAGAGCGCTCTCGACCTGGCTAGATGTTGTCAATTTTTTTAATCTGTTTTCTGTGGTCTTTCAGGCTTTTCACTGTTGCTGAGGTGGACAGTGCTTCTTTTTTAAAAAATCAATCCATTCATCTAATTTCTTCCACTTATCCAAAATGAACCACATATTTTTGCTTTGCCCACACCTCAATGTTTGTGCGGTCTGATAGATTTTTCTTTTTTAAACTAGTCATGGCCTCCTTTATTTGTGTCAGTATCCATCTGGACCTTGTATTAAAAGTTCCACTGAACAGACATCAACTGCAAGTTTAAATCAGCTCCTGATTTTTAACTGCCAAATTGGCCATGAAATAATGAGCAAACAGGCCTCTCGTTGCCATAAAACCGCTTCTCATTCAGGTGACCAGTTGCTTTTGAGCCTCTGACAATGGGGATTATGTACAGTGGCTTGCAAAAGTATTCGGCTCCCTTGAACTTTTCTACATTTTGTCACATTACAGCCACAAACATGAATCAATTTTATTGGAATTCCACGTGAAAGACCAATACAAAGTGGTGTACACTTGAGAAGTGGAATGAAAATCATACATGATTCCAAACATTTTTTACAAATAAATAACTGAAAAGTGGGGTGTGTGTAATTATTCAGCCCCCTGAGTCAATACTTTGTAGAACCACCTTTTGCTGCAATTACAGCTGCCAGTCTTTTAGGGTATGTCTCTACCAGCTTTGCACATCTAGAGACTGAAATCTTTGCCCATTCTTCTTTGCAAAACAGCTCCAGCTCAGTCAGATTAGATGGACAGCGTATGTGAACAGCAGTTTTCAGATCTTGCCACAGATTCTCGATTGGATTTAGATCTGGACTTTGACTGGGCCATTCTAACACATGGATATGTTTTTTTCTAAACCATTCCAATGTTGCCCTGGCTTTATGTTTAGGGTCGTTGTCCTGCTGGAAGGTGAACCTCCGCCCCAGTCTCAAGTCTTTTGCAGACTCCAAGAGGTTTTCTTCCAAGATTGCCCTGTATTTGGTTCCATTCATCTTCCCATCAACTCTGACCAGCTTCCCTGTCCCTGCTGAAGAGAAGCACCCCCAGAGCATGATGCTGCCACCACCATATTTGACAGTGGGGATGGTGTGTTCAGAGTGATGTGCAGTGTTAGTTTTCTGCCACACATAGCGTTTTGCATTTTGGCCAAAAAGTTCCATTTTGGTCTCATCTGACCAGAGCACCTTCTTCCACACTCTTTCGAGGATGCCAATGTTCACATTTTGGACAGAAAGGACAGATGGTTTGAAAGAGGAGTGAAAGAAGCCATCCATGTCCACTGTGAGCGACCATCTTTGAACAGAGGCGGTGGTTTACGACACCAACTGTATGACATCTATAATCCAGTTTTGAGTTCCCTCCCCAGACGCCCGAATGGCCACTCACATCCTGGGCCATCTGACCTCAGGAATTCGCATGATAAGGTGGGGCCAGGTTTCACAATGAGCTCACCCAAAACCCTGGCTGATTGGGACCCACACCCATTTTCACACCGTGGCTCAGGCGATTAGAGGACTATCAGGGGGTCCTTTTGTCCCTCTGTGGGGGGATATTCTCCTACTAGGTTTAAATCTGGGACTCCCCACCATTTGACCTTAGAACTGAAGAAGCTTCTCGGATGAGAGGTGAAACGTCTTCAAGTAACTTAAAGAAGTCCAGACGCTTTTCTTTGCAAGCTCCTTTGACTACGATGACCTGGATGACTGAGAACCTTCACAGACTTCTTCCACATGTTTGCACATGGCTTGTGGCAAACTGCAAACGGGACTTCTTATGGTTTTCTGTTAACAATGGCTTTCTTCTTGCCACTCTTCCATAAAGGTCAACTTTGTGCAGTGCACGACTAATAGTTGTCCTATGGACAGATTCCCCCACCTGAGCTGTAGATCTCTGCAGCTCGTCCAGAGTCACCCGTGGCCTCTTGGCTGCATTTCTGATCAGCGCTCTCCTTGTTTGGCCTGTGAGTTTAGGTGGACGGCCTTGTCTTGGTAGGTTTACAGTTGTGCCATACTCCTTCCATTTCTGAATGAATGCTTGAACAGAGCTCCGTGGGATGTTCAAGGCTTGGGAAATCTTTTTGTAGCCTAAGCCTGCTTTAAATTTCTCAATACCTTTATCCATGACCTGTCTGGTGTGTTCTTTGGACTTCATGGTGTTGTTGCTCCCAATATTCTCTTAGACCTCTGAGGCCGTCACAGAGCAGCTGTATTTGTACTGACATTAGATTACACACAGGTGCACTCTATTTAGTCATTAGCACTCATCAGGCAATGTCTATGGGCAACTGACTGCACTCAGACCAAAGGGGGCTGAATAATTACACACACCCCACTTTGCAGTTATTTATTTGTAAAAAATGTTTGGGATCATGTATGATTTTCATTCCACTTCTCACGTGTACACCACTTTGTATTGGTCTTTCACGTGGATTTCCAATAAAATTGATTCATGTTTGTGGCTGTAACGTGATAAAAGTTCAAGGGGGCCAAATACTTTTTCAAGCCACTGTATAAAGTGGCTGCAATATGTAAACAGTTAATGCTATTACAGATAGATACATAAGATGGTTCAGGTACTAGGTTAGTATGCTTATAGGGACAAGTCATAGGTACATTTAGGTCATACTTCAAAGGGCCAAAATACACACAAGGGTTCTGCGACTGGCTTGGGAATGCCTTGTCATCACCAGGGAGGATCTGGAGGTGGCTTTGAAGAGAGCTGGTTGGGCATTTCTGCTTAGACTGGCAAATCTGTGAATCTGACGTGGAGAATTGTTGAAAAGTTCTTTCCATCACATAAACAATTAATCCAATTATTCTGTTAAACTACTTGATTTAAACTCCAGATTTAAAGTCCATGAAAGTCTACCAGTTTACTTGTGTTTTTTCGACATGGAGAAGATATTCAACATTTGTTTTCAGGGTGTACTTTTTGGGAGTATTCAGTATCAAGCCTGTTATTATGGGGTATTTGGTCCCTGTCCCTGTCTATATGTTAGGCTGCCCTTTGTCATGGATTCTGTTCTGTTCATTTTTGCAACTAATTGTTGGCACAGCCAAAGGCTGAAACCTGTGCACTGGAGTGGTTAGAAGCTCGATGCAAAGTAGTCAGGATAGAATTAGACTCTCTGAGTCTGAGGCATAGAGGTACAGAGGTTTAGAGCTGAAAAGCCATCTTTCATAACGTTTGAGCTTATTAAATAGGTAGTTTGATAAAGGACTCTTATTGGCTTTTAACCACACAGGTTTTGATAGCAGTTACAGTAGCAGCTGGACAATCTACTTGTCCAACATATTTCATGGCCCCAGGCCGCTGGTTGTGTCAAACCCTGATAAGAGGCAGAAGTGATTCCTCTGAAGGGTTTCTGGGCTTACCCTCAAATATAGGGTGAGGAATTAAGTTATTCAAGAGGTGCTCAGGCTAGATAGAGTAGGAGTTTCTTTGCAGTGAAAGTAGCCAGTGGAGGTGGCTTGAGCATCAGATTAGTATGCTCTGGGACAGCTCTGAGGTGAGATGCCATCATTGTAAAATCAAGAAAAAATTATTTCTCACTCCTCCTGGGTTCGTTTCTTTGGCCCCATTGTTGCACACTGTTTGTGTGTGTCAGAAATGGGCCAGCTTCACCGATAACAGTGGCATTTTAACTGTTGTTGTGAAAAAGAAAACAGTATTTGATTTGAATATTTTTCTCGATTTTTAGTCACAAATATTAGTGAAATGCCCACTCTGTTCAGTCCTGCTGCACCACTAAGAACTGCAGTTTTATTTCAGTAATTTATGATGCTCCATGTAATATGAAAACAGGTTACTGATATAAAAATTCTGTTATTGTCGTTGCATCTGCCTGCTTGCTTCGCAGGTGAAATAATGTCACTGACCAGAACAGGACAGCAGCTGGCCAGTCTACTTGTCCGACATACTTTTTTAGTGTGACTGGGCCATAGGTGTTGATCTATGATAACAGACTGAAGTGACTCTTCTAAAGACTTTCTGGACTCACCCACAGCTATGGAGTGAAGAGCTCCGTTATTCAAGAGACACTCATAGAGTAGATAGGTAATTTCTTTGCAACAAAAATAACCAGTTGAGGTGGTTCAGGCATTAGATTAGATAGTATTCGTAGGAACAACTCCCAGGTATGTTTAGGTCATGTCTGAAAGACACAGAACACATGAGAGATTTGTGACTGGTTTGGGAATGCCTCGGCATCACCCAGGATAAGGTGGAGGAGGTGACTTGGTAGAGAGATGGCACAGCATTTCTGCTTAGACTGACAACTATGAGTTTGACCTAGACAATTGTTCTTTCTTTCCACCACCAAAAAGAGTTGATAGGCATGTGATAACACAATACCTCTCGGCAGTGATCTCCTGGTAGCCGTGGTGCTTTTTGTTTCGTTTGTTGACATTTACTAAAATAATTTTCTGTCAAATTACATTAACTTTATTTTTTTCTTAAACAATCCTTCATCACCATTAGAAAATAAAATCAAGCAATAGAGTAATAATAATGAGCTTGAATTAATCTTCACGTTAAAACCACTTGTGTCTTTTCCTTCAATTCCTTTTTAAAATAAGACCTACAATAGAAATTCTAGTGGGAGAATATGCTATCGTTTTTCAAGCACCACTAAGTCCCCAGCAGCATCAATCAATCTAGAACGCTTTCCACAACAAACACAATCTCATTAATGTGTATAGAACCTCGTGTGAGTACAATGTGCACTGAAACAGCAGCAGACAAAGGGAACACTAACCTGTTATTTGTCTCCATCTTCCTCTATTGGGCATATTGATTTTTTTTTCTCCTTTTCTTCAATGTAGTGTAAGAATGTTAAAAACACAGAAAACATTACATTAACACTAACAAACATGTATAACATATATATATAACAGATATATAACATTTATAAAAAAAAAAATTCTGGGACTGAGAAAGTCTCATGTATTCTGTTAGATTTACCTTTTTTAATTTGTTTATTTTTGTGATTAAAAAATGGCATCAATTAAAGTGACTGCAGTTCATCCTGAGGGTATTTGATGGCAATACGTCCTGTAGTTAATGAAATATTTCTCTCACAGGCACAAATATGAACCTCATAGTACTAGTAATGAAAAGGTACCTCAAGCAACTCGGATTTGTCATCAAGAAACCATACCAAACATACCATAACCAAACTAGTTCCACAATTTGGATGTCAAACCATTACCCACTTTGGTCGTCAATATGACGTTCAACATTTAAACTTTAGACTGGACAAGTTTTTGGGCTCTACCAAGTAATGTCCCTCACTGTGTCACAAAAGGCAATTTGGTTCTCATCTGAAAACTTCGTAAATGGACAAGATCCAGAATTCAGAGATCAGGTTTACAAACAAATAAGACAAGAACATTCAACGAGCACAAAGGACAAGGGCTATACTAAAACTGGGATAATTTATGATTTTTTTACAACATTTTTAAATGTTAAAGCATCACCTTGAAGCATTACATACTAAATTACGTATTTTATTATTTTTACACATATGTATGGAGGAGGATGAGGGCTACTGGAAAAAAAAAGTGGGCACGACTTTTTTCTCAAAATTTTTCATAAACCGAAAATAAGAATCGCTGTGTTATGCCCCTATTCTAGGCATGTAGAGACGCACATAAGGTTGGAGGAGAGAGAGACAAGTACCCGCCCTGGTTGCCAAGCCAAACATCCGAAACCAGTTATGAGTAAAACAAAGGTGATTTTATTGAAGGTCAGGAAGCATAGCTCCAGGGTGAACCCAGGCCAAAATAATGGTAAATAAAATGGTAAATGGCCTGTATTTGTATAGCGCTTTTCTAGTCTGTAAGGACCCCAAAGCGCTTTACACAACCAGTCATCCACCCATTCACACACACATTCACACATTGGTCATAAACAAAACCAACTAAGTCCCGCCAAAGGAAACTAACTAAACCCTAAGAAAGAAACAAAACAAACAAATGACAATAATATCCCTAACTACGGAGCCCCGCAGGGGACATGGGAGAAAAAAAAATTAAGACGGACTTTTGCGAGATCTCGCAAAACAAACTCGGGATCCCGCAAAACTTTTGCGAGATCTCGCAAAACAAACTCGGGATCCCGCATTCTTCCCATTAGCTTGAAGCTAACGGGAGGTCGAGACCTACTACAGCCGGGAGGAACACCGCTTTCCCGGCACATCGTGCCTCGACCTCCCGGTCGGCTTCGAGCCAGCGTCCGAAGAATGCGGCTAAAACGTTTGCGAGATCTCGCAAAAGTTTTGCGAGATCTCGCAAAAGTTTTGCGAGATCCCGAGTTAGTTTTGCGAGATCTCGCAAAAGTCCGTCTTAATTTTTTTTTCTCCCATGTCCCCTGCGGGGCTCCGTAGAAAACAGGAGAAAACTGTTCAAAAGAAAAAGGCGGCTCACCCCTTCCGCTTCAGCCTATGCGTGCCTAAGCACTAAGTTAATACACCAGTGGTGGCTCTCACAGAGCACGCTCACACAGATACACAGAAAAGTATAGGTTGGAAACCAGGGCTAGGTCCTCGTCTGCTGTCAAACTGCTCGCTCGCTTTTCTCTCTCTCTCTCTCTCTCCCTCTGGCGGCAGCTGTCAGAGCGGCTTTTTGAACGCAGTCACGTGTTCCATGGTCCAATCAGCAGCTCACTACTTTTCATTAGGGGAGGGACCTGCAAAGAGTTTTAAGCACATTAGAGAGACACAGAAACAAAGCAGCCCACACAGAGTCCTTATGGCCAAAGCCGTAACACTCTGATATACTATTTCTAAAGATAATAGTCACTGATCAAACTTGGGTGGATTATTTCAGTAGTGGTCACTTTCAGTCACTTCGTCAGTTTTAGCCTTGTACACTGCCACCTTATAATGCGCACTCTATTTTTTTTGAGATAGCATATTTTCAAGTAGAATCAATTTTTATGATGCAACTCATTTTATTTCATGTAGAAAATAACAGTTATTAAGTTTAAAGTACACTCTCAAGTTTGTCTAATAAATTAAACAAAAAAAAAAAAAACAACATTTTTTGGTGGTGTTGAAGTCCCCCCAGAAAAGTCAATAAAAAAGTCTACGCCATGCATGCGTGCAACAATGAGACAGTCCCAGTCTGAGAGGGCTGTCATGTGTCAGTCTGATGATTTAGTACTAAGAAGGAAGGCAGTTCAACCCCCCCTTCAAAAAGTATAATATTATACTGTTCCTGCCAAAGTAGGAAACAACAAGCTTGCTTCACTACTTGAGGCAAAAACACAACATTCGAGTACAAGCAGGCTATGAAGGAGGAGATGCTAGCAACTAGTGATGTGCAAACTAAATTTAAACAATTGAGCATTACTGGAGCACTCGCTAACTGCACTACATATGACAGGGACAGCAGACGGTGGATGGAAATGACCAATATGGTTACATGATGGAAAAGCAGGGCTTAAAGCAGCTGGTTAAAAAGCATGAGGCAAGATACTACATGACAGGTAGAAAACATTTTTCAGTGTTATGACAATATGGTGTACGCTTCTGAAGACTTATACTGTTATTTAAGTTATTATTAAACTAAAGGGTTAATCAGCCATTTCATAGTTTTACTATTAAAATTTAGAGGGAAAACAAGCTATGCTACTTTTGTCATTACATTTGAGTTATGCTGTGTCCCTACTTTTACATGATAGTGCTGTTGCTGGTGCTGACAACGTGTTACAAATGTTACAAATGGCCCAAATCATTTCATCTTCAATAAAATGATTAATGTGGCAACTCTCCTAGGTGTTAAAATAAAGTTTATTGACATCAATAGAAAACGTTGATTTAAGAGGTTAGCATGAAGTTAGCTTGCTAGGTTTATGCCATGCTCTGAGGAATGAGTGAGGAATTTTCAAAAAAAAATTAATGGTTCTGGTATTACTTTGGACATTAATAAAAAACAGAAAGCTAAACAGCAGAAATGTTTGTAAGGTTCTTCAATTTGGGCTAGCTGGTATATAATGATGTGCTAGGTGGATATCTACAGACCTGTGGTTAAGGTAATATAAACACATTCAGTGTTGGGACGGTTACTTTTAAAATGTATTCCACTACAGATTACAGAATACATGCCCCAAAATGTAGTTTGTCACATATTCCGTTAAGTTACTCAATGTGAGTAACGTATTCTGAATACTTAATATATTATTTAATATTACTTAATATATTGTCATGCTTTTTACAACTACTTGAATGTACAATTGCTGTGTGATTTATTACTATTACTGAAGACTACTCGCCACTGGTGTTAGCTGAGGTTAGTTCATTGACTGCTTTCAGAACTGCACATGATTATTTGCAGCTAGCAGGTTGTTAATGCTATCCATCAAGTTCAACAGTCTGCAGTCTATGAACTAACCTCAGCTAACGCCAGCGAACCTCACAGCAGCTGATGATTACCATTTTCAATCACAGTTTATAGCTTCACCTGAAAAAAGGGATAAAGAAAATAAACATTTTTAAGTTTGTTATTGGAACATTTTTGTATTACTGGTTGCACCAGGATATTTTAGAGTGGGATTTGGGGCAATTATCTCAGATTTGACACATTTCAGGGTGAGTAACAGTAACAGTACATAGATGTATGAACAGAATAATTATGTATAGCCTCTGACTGAGCAGGAGTAGACTCCAGTCCAATATACTACAATTACCACTGCAAGCAGTCAATTACAGTTTTGTTTTCTGTCTCGGCTCTAATTCATGCACACATTACTTGCACCTTTTGATGATTAAATTGCATTTATGTTTAATAGTGGCCACATAGAAACAGTATTCATCATCATTCATCATTTTTCCTTCAGTATATAGTGTATATTATACTGTATTTGTTTACTTGCACTACTCTAATTTATGTGCAGGAAAATTGGGAAACATTGAGGAAAAGTTTAAATGAAGAGGGCAGCATAAAACAACTGTAAACAGGGCTCTAGACTAACTTTTTTTCATAGGTGTACCAGTGCAAAATTTACGTGCACCCAAATTTTTCCACCGCATCCCTTAACACCGCAGCTTTACATGTTCACTTTTTTAAAAAAAATTGCTGTCCATACAGACAATACTGATTTGTAAATGATTAACTAACAATCTTGTCAACACAAAGTTCTTTATTTGGAGCACATTTCTACAAGAAAGATAAGCTACCCTATTTTTCAGACCATAAGGTGCACTTGATTATAAGGCGCATAAAGCAAAACCAAACAGTCAGATAGGTCTAACTTTACTCAATTCATTCTTCTTGCTTCCTCCACTTCCGTACCATTTTGGGGTCCTTATAAACACACAATACGGTAATATTATGTTGAAGCACGGTACGTATTACTCTGCAGGGCTCCTGACTGCGGTACCTGTAATGTTCCATCAATCCATCAAGTGGTGCAGCTTTGTAGCTTACCAAAGTCATACTAAAACATTTTGACAGATTTTTGAGCGCCGTGTACCACATAAAATCAGTTCGTGATCAGTAAGCACAACCAGAAGTCATACATAAGGCACACTTTTGAGAAAATGAAAGGATTTTAAGTACACCTTATAGTCTGAAAAATATGGTACTGAATAAGTTCTTGTGCTTAAAGTGCTTCAATGAGCTGAAATTTAAACTTAAAATATCTCAAGATATATAAAATAAAAATAAAGTCAAAATCAAAAAATGCCTCAAAGGCTTCGAACTGAACATTTCAATATCTGAACATCTTACCTTGGGCATAAGCATCTGAGAGGTTCCGCCCTTTACTATTGCTGATTGGTTTAGGCCACGATATGGGCATAATGTGTGTCTGTTGTTGACCACACAGAGACTTTCAGAGCTGCTGAGACTTTTTATTTTTTATTTTTTTTATTTATTTTTTTTTACTCGAACCGTTGGTCGACCTAGGATTTTTTTTAGTTGCACCATTGAGAAATTGGGTCGCATTTGCAACTAGATCGGTCACACTCTAGAGCCCTGGTAAATCAAGGCTTACAAAAGAGAAAGTCAGCACTTGCTCTTCCAGTTGTACAAAATAAAGGCAAAATGTCTTCACTTCTTAAGCGTGATCATCCATATCAATAAGTGAAATAGAGAAAGCAAAAAAAAAAAAAAACACAACAGGAAAGCTAATGTGAAATGTCATTAGGTATGTCATTAGGTAAAAAAAATGTCAAAAATGTAACATTTGTGAGCTAAAATCATAGTGATTGATCAATGCAGGGTACTACTACGGCAACGGTTCAGTAGACTGTTGTAGCATGCTAGATACCTTTTATCTCATGTTCGTTTGGGTTTTGTTCTTTACCTTTAGTATTTGATCACCTTTTAAGTTAGTTAAATCTTAGCTCCTGCACTTGCATTTTTTCACAAATCATCTAATACCTTACCGATTGACAGGAAAAAAGTGCATTACTAACACATTTGTATACAGTGCTGACACCACCCAATTACATCTGTTCAGACAGTGAAATTGGGCTATTTTTTGAATTTCTGTACCACATCTATTTAAATTAAACTTGTCATGCTCCAAATATGATGGCTGTCAAAATGCTAGAGTGAACCAGCAATAACTCAACAAGGAAATAAATAAATAATTACATAGAAGGCTGTGGTCAGCAAAAGTGCTTACTACCACAGCCTTCTGCCTCTTTCTCTACCCTCCCCAAAATATTATTGTCCCGACTCAGCAGCACTAGGCTTATGTTTTTGGATTAGGTGTCTCGGAATTTAGGGATAGTCACGCAAGTAAGGCAAACCAGGTAGTGTTACAGGTGTGAAGAGAATTAGACTATGAGATTAGAGCTGAGATGAGCTACTAAGGGACTCTACCTCGGGACAGCTGCAAAGTTATAGTGGTTCTAATTTCCCTTCCCGAATGAGGAATGGTATCTCACTTGGCAGAGATTCAAGCCAGAATATGGGAACAGAGAAAAGACTTAAAACAACAGAGCAGCTTTGTCCTCATGTGCCTTTACCTTCAGTGAAGCCATTGCGTTAAAATCTATTAGTTTTTAATCCCTTTTTCATATATATAGCATAATCTGCCTGGGATTGATGAAGATTGCTAAAATATAGTGCTTTAGGGGGTCTTTACTAAATGGATTTTCAATGCCACATTTGAGATCTTTCCTCAGTTGGAATACAAATTGAATATATTTGGGACTTTTTGCACAACTGTGCTTTGCCTGAGCTACAAGATGCAAAGATTTGATACAGTGTTATAATTTCACAGTTTTCTTCAGTTGTCTGACACAGAAAGTACTGATTGATTCAGGAAAAAACAAGGCACTTTATGAAACTACTCAAGGATACAACTTTCTCATTAAAAAGAACCTTTCTCAGACTATTTTTATCTTGTGTCTTCTATGGAGGGTAGAGATCTGTCTAAGTCATGGACACAAAGTACACAAACCATAAAAGCATAGAGCAGAGCCATCAAAATCATGCAATTAGCATGGAAGCAGCATTTCTCAGCTTCCCATGATGATATTTTAAATTGAGTTATTTTCTGTTTTTTATCATCGAAGACCAAAACACATTTTCAGACATTCCTAAAATGGCAAAATTGTTCTTCAGCCACATGTTGTTGAAGGCTCACTCTTGCATCATCTACCTGATTTAGACGTCTTCTTCGTCTTTCAACTTTGAGGCAGACAGTGATTCCGTTTACCGTGCTTCTTTGCTTAATCTTTAGTCTCACAAAAACATGTATTTTTTACAGGATTAAATGAGGTATCATAACCTGCAGTCAAAAAGAGCTGTGCCTTAAATATAAAGAATGTAAAATCACTTTCTGAGGATAGATGGACAACAGTGAGGCTGAAAAGAAAGTGACACTATGTAATCACTTCTTCAAATTCTATTGTATTGTTATTAGAGCAGAAAATAAAAATAGAAAAGCTAGACCACAGCATAGACTATTATAAAGAGTAAATACATTTTCGATTTTATTTTTATTATTATTCATACATCAGTAAAAGATACAGTATCAGTAGGATCAATAAGTGGAGGTATGAAGAAGTAGAAGTTTGGTGTTTTGATATTCTTTACAAACTTGGGGCAACTTTTGTAAGAACTTTTCTCATATATGTGCCTTATGAGCCAAGATAGGCCGGTGTGTAATAGTAATAGATACTGTATTATGTTTTACAATAATCTTATTGAATGGAAAGGTTATTGCAGCATGCTGCAGGCAATTAAATAATAATAGAAACTTTCACAGTGTTATTTAGAGACTACTACTGGTGATTTGGGACATAAACAATTTAAGTTTTCTATTAGTCCTATTCTCCCACGTTTTGAGGCGAAAATGGTAGAGTTCATTGTATTGATTGCTGTATGGGTTTGAAATGTTTTTTTGTATTCTTGTCTAGTAATTGTTTATCTTAAAAAAAGACAGAGATCACGGCCGCCTCCAAGACTATGAGCTACTGTGAGCTTTCTCAAAAATATGGTGGCAGGTCAAAAAAGGCATTACTTTTTTTGAGATTATTTTTCTCTAAAACAACAAGTAAAGAGATTCAGAGGCCAGCCTGTAGCTACTCATCACAATTCAAATGTTCAAAGCAAAGGGCATCATGCTAGTGTCCACTGGAAATGAGGATGCAAAGAACAGGGATGACACACAGAACTTTACATTCATTCAGTGTGGACATGAAAGCGATGGTACTTATGTGTTTAATGTCCAGTGTTGGAATTATCATAGAGCATACATGTTCATGTTTAAAAAAAAAACAAAACAAGAATTTATTCTGGTTTCTCTGTAATCAACACAGGGTCAAATGTATCCATACGTGCTCAAATATATGCATATTTGTGTTTAAATTGTTTAATAAGTGGCAGTGATGGTTCTAGAGTGTTTTTTCTTATACTTGACAAAGTGAATGAATGAATCTCCTTTGTGATTGTGATTATCTAGAACTGGAAGTTTTTATTTTCCAGGATACAATAAGGATTTGTTTGAGAGCACTTAGAACATTGGGGACGTCCAAAGAACTCAAGATTTAAGGAGAATTGTAGATTTATACAAATTGGAAATGTCTCATTCTGGAACTTTAAATCACAGTGAAGTGATTTTTATGCCGGATTGAGAGGGTGTGAACCATGAATAAAGCCCCTGGTTCACAAACCACACCTTCAAAGCTTGAATGAAATTTGCCGCTGTCCACTTGGACAGTTCACATGCCTTCTGGAGAAAACATCTATAAATCAGAATACTTTATTAATCTCTAAGGAAGATGACTATGGTTAGTTATGACAAAGATTCAGCAAGTTTACACAGTGGCAAGAGATATATTTGGAGGAGCAAATGTGAGGCTTTTAAAGAACACTGTACCAAATGTCAGGCAAGGTGGTAGCATCATGCTCTGGGGCTGTTTGCTGTAAGTTGTTCTGGTGGACTGCCTAAACTGGATGGACTAATGAAGAAGAGAACAACCTCCAAATTCTTCATTGTTACCTCACTCATTAGCTTAATGTTCAACCATATTGGTTACAACTGGGTGTTTCAAAAGGACAAATACACATGAAAACTGATTTTGGTCCTAATGAAGCAGGCTAGCATTAAGCTTCTGAAAAATCTTTCCCAAAGCAAATTTATAGACTACACTTAAAAGGTCTGTGCCACGAAACCAGCCAACTTTAACTGACTCTGCCAATTCTGCCCAGAAAACTGGTCATATAGCAAAGCAAAATTATGTCAGAAGCTTGTTGGAAACTCGTGCTCACAATTCTTGTTTTCTTAAGACTTTAAAGGAGTGTGCTGTACCATCATTTCATCCTGCAAAACCAACAGTTCAAAGAGGTCATTTAAAACCCCAAATTACCATGACATTTATGCCCATGATGAGTATGTAAACGTCTGACCACAACTGTAAGCCGATAATGTGTGCTGAATGTACACAATAAAACATGTGCAACTCCCATAATTGTTGGTACCATCTCAGGCTGTATATTCTATCAGCAGAGTGAATGCAAATGTGTGGTGGGAACCTACTGAAATAATATACTCTGCTTAATTTTAATGCAATAATTAATGAGCTAATAGTGTCATATTAAAGTCTATATGTCTGAGCTCTTCTTTTAATAAGATAGATGAAGGCAAAACGAATAAATAAATAAATAAAAGGACTTCATCATTGCTTTTCACCTTCATAGTTGGGGGCAGAAGTTGTTATGGGTCTGTGTTTCCTCCTGCTGTCATAACTGGTGTTTATACTTTGACCTGTTGGCAACAAAGCTTCTAATCATCTGACCTTAAAGAGCCTGAGGTTTGGGGGTGTTTTTGTGATTGCTGTGTAGGACAGTGAATGAGTCATACTACAAGGGCTTTTTCCAAGGCCACTTTCCCAGTGGTGGTTCCTGCGGCATATTTATATTACTTCACCACCAAAGAGGTTGTGGAGAAGAAGGAGGAACAAACATGGATGGTTTGGCATCATGCATGCAAACTGCTACTAAAACACACAATAATTACTTTAATATTATTATTCTATCCTTTATTTGGGAAGGATAATCTTTTCTGTATAATTCCTTGAGAGAAAGTAGGTGGATGCAAAACAATCTACAGTTTTCCTTGAAAGTCTGCCCCTTGTATTCAGTGGTATCATAACTGCATTGTTACTTGCAAGTCTCCATCTCTTCAAGACATGAATTGATGTTCTCTGGGTTTAAGGTCAGACTTCTGGCATGATGAGAAAATTATAGAAGTACAAAGAGGGAGTCTAGCTTCAGAACTGCAGAAATTGCAGTTAGTTACATAGGACACAGTTCAAATGTGTTTATTCAGCCAGCCATTTTTGACACAGGGGATTTGTATTGAAGTGACAGAGAACAGAAAACCTGAAATCCTTTACCCTAATGCCACATCCACCTCCCACTCATGTGAAATCCAGAGGTATTTTGAAGCCAGTCTGGCTCTGATGGAATGGCTCTATTGGGAGATGCCTGGAAGGCATCCTAATCAATGCCTGATTTACCCCCAACTGGCTCTTTTCAATGCAAATGGCCAGAATTGCTTTACTGAGCCCATTTAAACATGTATTAACACCTACTTTTTTTTAATTGCTAATTTTAGCCATGTGTTTTTCTTGGATTTTTGTCTCATTTATTTCATTTTGATTTCAGTTTTATTTATTTCATGGATTTTAAATGTTTGTGTATTCAGAGTATTTTCAGGCAACAGTTTCCACCATTTTTCTTGAGTACTATTGTGTTGTTTACAGGTGTATAAGTTATTTCAGGTCGTCCGCAGGAATAATAATAATTCTTTATATATCAAACTGAAAATTCTAAACTTTTAATATTTGAACACAATTGTCCAGTTTGCCCATTTTACATTTGTAGTAACTTATTCCTAAGTGTGCAGTATTATTAATATTTATATTAATTGTATTTATATTAAAATATTTATAATGTAAGAAAATGTTTTTTGAAGAAAAAAACCCAAAATAAACAAAAACAATAATGATGATGATAATGTACTTATGTTTTTGTGAAAAGAAATATAATTTATTTGCTCTTATCTCTTAATATTTTAAAGAGGGTGATAGTGTTACATTATGCTAAAAATGTATCCAACGTTGTTTCTGATTTGCTATTTCAAAAACTGTTTATGGTTGCTGAAGAAGACACAACAGAGTCACTTCGATGTCTGTGGTGACTCTAGGACTTACTGTAGTACTGTGTTACTTTATAAATCTGCTCTTTGTTACTAAGTGAAGTTGTGACAGATAAACAACAGCAATCTTGCTGATTGTTATTTAAATCTACATGAATCCAGGAGATGGACAGGGTTAAAGCAACATAAACTTTAACTGTAGGCCTTCATTATTAACACACCATGTTCTGCTATCTTAAAATGTATTTAGCCTATGGACAAACAAAACTTCTTCACCTACAAATAGAATAGTACAACATAGCAGAACTTAGTAGAGTCAACCTCCCATCTTGAGCCATAGTCTACTCATTTTACTATTGGAGGTGTTTGTCAGTGGAAGAAACCAAGGCGTGTTCTAATAGAGACGATGAATTCGACACATAGTAATTCAACCAGACAGTCATCTTCCCTTTTTGACACATCAGTCAAAGTACATGACATGCTATTTAGCTGCCAGGCAGTAATGGGTGGAATAAAGGTCACATTCTATGTTTAAACAAATATCGACAACCCCAGAAACCCAAAATTTATGTTTTTGCTGCAAATCATGGTGACTTAATGAAACATAAATAACAAAAGGACAGATGGATAGATTTGACTTTTATGCACAACCAAGTGCTCTTCTTCATCCTCTTTAAAACTAAAGACAAGCACAAACATATTCCAGTGGTACAGTAACTTTTTTAAGTATAGTGAAAGTACAGACTCAACCTGATGTCTTATTGCTGCTTATTGTTTTTTTGGGGTTTTTTTTGTCCTAACAAACGTCCTGTAAAATGTGAAAGCAACATATCGGTGATTACTGATTTTGGTGACTCAGATCTAGAGCTACTGAGAGCCTGTCAGTTTTCCTTTCCTGCTTCATCCTTTTATTCCTGCCTGTCGGCCAGCAGACTGGACAGAAGGTCAGAGAGTTGATCTGTGCCAAAACTCTGAGGATTTTACCCCCTCCCCCTTTTCTCTCGTTCTCCCTTTCATATATGCAGATTCTGGACCTCCTAATGAGAATATGTTACTCCCCGATACCATCTGTTCCACTTGCACTCTGTATGAGAAAATAAAGAAAATGTGACATCATTCCAACGAGACTGATTAATCAAAGTCATGGGGTATTTGCACTTTGTAGAAGTATGTCACTGTCTGTCTGCAGTATGCTTTTCTGTGTTTAACGGAAAACACATGTGAATAAGGATAATGAATATGGAAAATTGAGTATCCTAAGTTTATTTAAAACAAATTTGACACTTTTAGTTATCTGCACTTTGCCTGGACTCAAACTCTAACTCTGTTTTTTTCAAATATAGCTGCATATTTATTTAACTCTGATAACACGTACAACAATCACCCTAGCAGTCCACACAATGTATTTATTGTTCTTTCATTTGAAGAACAATTAATATCTTGAAATGAAAGCTTAGACTTTTAATAATGAAAGACATTCATCAAGGGGCCAAAATAATGATGTAGGCAGGGCTTTGTTATTCGCCTCTGTCTTTTGACCCTGGTTATTCTATAAATATGCAGACTCGTTTATTTTTCTCCATTAAATCAACACACACGCACGCACGCACGCACACACTGCCTCGAAATCCCCCTAAAATGTAAGCCTTCAAACTGATTAATACCATGGAAATGGCTGTTGTGAAGAAAGACATTCATATCTACAATTTTTAGTAAAAAGCTAGTAGAAGATGATTTGTCTTGGTGGCTGGTTTCCATTTCTGCAGCATCGCAGCAAACATACAGTGCTGTCACTGTCAAGATGGGCATTTCTGTGAGCTCAGTGCACACCAGTATTATTCCAATCAAATCTAGTCCTGTCTGTGGGCATGAACTTCCTCCCTTTCCCAAATAAGAAATGACAGCCCAGAGTGCTGCTCTGGTAGACCAATCAAAGAACAGCTTCGGGATGTTACAGTGATTACCAGGACAACCTATGCTGGACCAGAAAGAGGCCACAGGCATCAGAAAGAGAAAAGTAACTTAATAACACAGTTAGTGCCAGCGGTCATACAACCTTGTGCACAGCAGACACAACAGGGATAAAAATTCTAGAGTTACAGTTAAGTTGCTACAACCATGGCTGTTAAATGTGAAAGGTTGCACAAGACAGACATGAGCTCAGAGCAGTGAAACAGTATTTAAAGATTTGGGAGGGAATTCAATTTTAACCAAGACTGATAACATTCTTACTGACTGTTCTTTTCAATATAGCTGGCATTTAATTAAGAAAAGGCACTGAAAAGAGGTGAACAAGTTCAATACATTTTAATACATTTTAGAAGTCTACTGATTCAGAAATAGACATTACCAAATGATTTCAACAGCTTCACTGCATAGACTGTACTGTAGGCTTGTGACCAAACCATGAATTCTTTGCCAGTTATTTATTTTTGATGGAAAAATAGTAACTTATTAATTGTTACACTGCTCTTGCTAAAAACCTAGGCCAGGCTAACACGTGGTGAAACATAGTATATAGTATACCTTTATACTAGGTGGTACAGCCTTGCACTGGTTAGCATGTCATCCCTGTGCATCTGCCTTCTCTCTAGGTACTCCAGCTTCTCCCCACACTCCAAAGACATGCATGTTAGGTTAAGTAGTGGTTTTAAATTAGCCATATATGGGAATGTGTTACTCCTGTGTCCAGCAGGTCCCCTGGATACTTGTCTTGGTTATTATCGGGTATCATTAAATCATGGATGATTTAAATCAATTTGAAAAACTGGATAGCATTAGTGGGACATTGCAGTGCTGTCAATGTGTTTGGCCTGAAGCACTTTCTAAATAAGTTTAAGAGAGTTAACGTGAATGTAATATGATGGAAAATGCCAAGAGCAATTGCGTTAAAGGCCGTAGTCACGGAAACGAATTCCAATTTGGATTTTGACTCCACTCCACAAAGAAATAAGCATCAGACAGTCCCAGACAAAAGTCATTGAAAAAGACCTTAACAATGGATATGATACATTTGAGATAATAAATAAATACAAAAAAATGCAAGAAGCACATTTTCACTAATATGAAGTTAACCATAGTAATTATTTTCCTAGGCAAAAGACAAATAAGACATGTGGGATTTTTAGTTCTTCTTTTCACGTTCTTCATTTGAAATCTGTGTAATTCTTGTCAGTGCTACCACCTCCTTACTCCTATGCTGTTCCTTGACACTCCAAGTACAATTTCCATGAAGAGGAATGAATAGATTACTATTTTAAAAACTGCCATCAATCAGACTGTGTTAAAGCCATTCTTCAATCCGTGTACTTAAAAAATGAAAAATATAAAAAGCGTGTTGAAACCATGCATCAAAGCTTAAACTTAGTTACTATTTCATAAACTGCCATTTTACTATTTTGTGTAGCAAAGCCACTTGGCTCACAACACTGAGGCACAATGAATACTATAATAGTATTCAGTTTGAAATGTGAAAAAACTAAAAAACATAGTACCTAAAGAAAAAAAATGATATAACAACGTCTAACTTCTTCTTAGAAGTCTGAATTGCTGGTGTAAAGACCCATTGACTGAGCTCTTCCAATCAATATATGCATTCATCTATTAGCTACAGTGTTTTGCTTTAGTTTCTGATCCAGAAAGGTAAATACAAACTAAAACAGAATAAAATGTCATGGAAGCAGCATCTTCCAGGAATTTTATTTTTTTGAGTATCTTAGTAGAACAGTCCACTTAATGTCTTTTGGAAATACTAGTAAGTACTGCACATAATGCCTCATCAAGTGCTTATCTCCAAAATGAAAATGATATAATGTGATGAAATTCAAAGGCTCCTGATATAAATGACAAAAATATCACACTTTGGTTGTTTTTGGACTAACTAAGAAATAGATTATTTGGCACTCTTCTTGTCTGATACGTAGAATAAAGTTTTCAAGAAAAGAAGATTTTTCTTTTTTTCCTTGTGTTGATTTTTTCCCAGTATTTTTAATCCCTATTATTTATTTGTAGGAACTACATTTAACAGTAATAGTCGACACATTTATAAGCTAACAGATATATTATGTGTTTGAAATTTGAACTGATTTGAGGAGTATGAACCTGGAGCAACAGAGCTCAAGTAAAATATTTTACTTTACACAAAGTCAGAAAAGAAAGTAAGGTGGATGTGAAAGTTTATACATTATTGCAAGGCTGTGGTTGTGATAACTTTTGAGGGATCACATCTCCCCAGTATTCAAATATGTTCATAACCAACTTCCTAAATGTGTCTTCCCCATAACAGCAGAGGTTATTTTGACCTCTGCTGAACAATCTGTACTCAGACAAAAAAAGTCTTAATATTCTAAAAAGAAAATCCTTTAAGAATTCAATCACACTCTAACCTCCTCCAGAACAAATCTTAAAGGCACTGCTTAAGAACTAGAAAAGAAAAGATTAGGATCATATTGTAAAGAACTTGGATCTGAAGAACGGAGTTAGGAATTTCTGAGTTATGGGTATTCAGAGCGATATCCTAGAAAGCTTCCAGTATCCATTGGGATTAACTATCCATGTACTGTATCATTGGTACCATTATTCAGTGATTGAAATGCAACAAAGACGAAAGCTCACTCTCTGTACTTCATTTGATGCCATCTTCAAAGAATGTTTGATGTCTTTTGATTTTACAGCAATGCCACCCATGACCCCACCTTTGCAAATACTTACTGATATGCAACAAAGTGCTATTTTGATATTAAATCTGATATTGCACTCAGCAGTGTGTCCCACAGTAGAAACTTGGCTTTCTCTTTGAACACACAGATTGTCTCATTTTCTTTCAGCCCAGTACCATACACAAGTGTATCTCACACACAACTTGAATTTTAAAGTAATCATTGAAACAGATGGCATTACTTGGATGCAAGTAGAATGCCAAGAAATTGTTTGAACATGCTGAGTGCAAACTGTTTTATCACAGACAGGAATCTGATCATTGGGCTGTTTTTTTGTTTTTTTAGAATGCTTATATGGTCAAATCACACATCGAGACACTATCCCATATTACATCAACACGTGGCAATAACATATTTCCATCCCAAGGACATGTGCTCCTTCAGATGTTCAAATCTGAAACTGCTTTCTCAAACTATAGCTAATGTTGATGATGCGCATTATATCATTTTAATATATTCACATTTTCTTTTTGTCTTACTGCTCTCTGCATTTCCTTCTGTAAAATGTCTGCAATTTTACCTTTTCTGTCATTTTTTGACATCCACATCTTGTATGATTAAAGGCTAAAGAAATATTCTTGAAATACTGAAAGCACACTAGTGTCCTTTTCATGCTTTTACTGTACTTTGAGATAGTGAGAGAACTGTTGTCAACAAAAATCAAGGACCATCTAGTGTGAATGAGAATGAAGGTAATAATGAAAGAGAGAATAATTCATGCATTAGCTGGAAACCTTCTTGACACATTTGAATCATGAAAGTCATTTACTAGAAAGGCCAATATTGTAAAGGGAGATGAAAGTCTTATATGAATGCTTGCCCAGCTTGCTTCTCTTATATGGCTTTAGTAAAGAGAGATTTATATCCTCCCTCTGAAGCTTCCAGGAGTGTCATATTTGTCTGTTTTTTTCCTCCACACTGTCATATTCAGACTATATTGACTTGCGTGTTTTCTCAGTATGAATGCTTCTCCAATGATATTATGTCTTTAGACAAATGGATGGCGGTCTATATCCATCCATCTACCCACTGTTCCATATTGCCTTACAAAGAACCTTATTAAAAGTAGATGTTAGTTTTTTTTAATCAGCCTGTATTGTATATTCTGGGTTAAACACAGAAAGTCATTTAAATGAAAACGAAATAAAACGAATGAATAAAAATAGAGAATTCTGGTGAGATAAAAGAAACAGTTAATGCACTCATGTAGCCATGGTGACCAGGACCAGTCGCTAATCAACATGATACTAAACTAATCAATAGACTGGCTCATGTAAACTCTTTTCCACATCACAGGCCTTATCCTTCTTAAGAAGACTAAGATTAAGGCACTGTTTAAAACAGGCATTCCGGTCATAGGATAATACACATGGAAGTGCATGTTTTACCCCGTAGTATGTAAATGAGGAACATTTGTTACTCTGATTCACTGATTGCTCAAATTTTTTAGATTGCTCCATATTGCACTTACTCTTTCCACAATTTACAACAGGCTGGCAGATGCTTAAAAATAATGACCAAGTGACAGAATAAACAGAAATAAATTTCAGACTTGGAAATGATTAAACTAGCAAATATTATCAGCAGTTTTTCTTCTGTTTGTCTTAGTAGCAGGCAAATAAGTGTATTTTATAAACATTGACATAAAACATGAACTTAAAGCTAGAGGGATTCTTTTTTATTGTATTTTGTTTTGAGTATTTAGGTCTGAAATACCCATTTGAATTGAATGCTTCAGCAATTATCTGTGGTAGAAGTGTTAACAAAAATGTTGATTGAAGCAGTAGCAGCGGCACACACAACATAAATGATGCATTGGATGCCTCGATTCCAAATAAATTTGATGTACTTTATACATATCAGTGCACAGTGGGGTTAAAAAGTATCTCTCTCGTGCGGGCTCTCCTTTCTCCCACCAATTATATTCATTAAATAAATTTTGCGACTTTTTTTTAAATGTTCATGTAAAGATGTGGTAATCTCATTTATGGCTTGATCCTTTTCCTTGGTTGTGTTAGGAAATTATTTTCCAAGGACCATTGCTATTGAAAAACTGACATAAAATCAACAGATGACATCATGCATGAATCTCAATTTCCATATCAGAGCACTTTCTACACTCCCCGGATGGATGGCTACGCAGTATATGGAAAGCACTGTCATCAGAAGCCTTAGATTAGACATGAAACAGAACAAATATGCAGTAGTTGTACAAATTTGTCTCCAAATATGCATTAATCATAACATTAGCGGTTTTTCCCATGGTTAAAAAATAAATGGAGGGAAATAAAGTCTCTGATTTGTCAATCTGGAGAAATAGAGATGCCAGGATTTCAGCAGTTTGCAAAGCCGTGACAAATTTGCAATCTCTGGAGATTTGGTTTTATCCAAAA
Organism: Neolamprologus multifasciatus; assembly: GCF_963576455.1. Taxonomy (NCBI): domain Eukaryota; kingdom Metazoa; phylum Chordata; class Actinopteri; order Cichliformes; family Cichlidae; genus Neolamprologus; species Neolamprologus multifasciatus. Next base: position 60,642,403 of record NC_140445.1, on the reverse strand, counting down.
TAAGTTATTTTATGACTTCTTAAGTTTGTTATTATTGACTGTATCATCTAGAATCTAGAATAACTATATAAATAAGGCAACATGGGAAAAAAAGCATAATTTTATACCTTTGAGTCTGTATTGTTAACATCTGCTGTCTAATTTAAATCTAAAAAAGGACTTGTGAACATTTTGTTTCTTCTTTGGAGTGTTTTCTAAGGATGGTATACATCACATCTTAAAATTTAAAAACCTATGCACAAGTTTTGCAAACAACAAAGTTATATGCAACTATTTACCTAAAGATGCAGCCAAGGCATTTTTTTTATAACCATTTCAAACTATTTACAGAGCATTCAGGTGTTCTGCATCAAATAAGAAGTATTACAAACGATCTGTGCCACTCCAGAGGAGCAGAGGAGCACATCACAAGCCTGATACCTGCAGGCCTGAATGCAAGAAGCGTATCACTCCTCCTGTTTTCCACCTGGAGACAGCGTTTACACTGCCTTTGGTGGCACTTAGGCAGCCTCTGTGACACTGAGTCGCTGCCTCACTGTTTTGACACACAAAACAAAACTATTGACTACACTACACACTAACTACACACTGCAACGTCACAAATCTCTCACATCTCAAAACTCACTGTCTCTCTTGCCGACGCCACTCCTAAAACTTCACCCTCTTCCTAAACAACGGCACATGTTTCCATATAATTTTTTGATTGGTCGACATGGTACATTTCCCACCAATAGTAAAGCGGTGTTTTTTGTTTTCTTAAAATTGACGAAAGTATTTAGGAAAAAACATTTTGTATATTTTTTTTATCACGACTCCGGTTTCACGTGACCTATCAACACAATTTAAAAACTGGTATATTTCAGTTCAGTTCAGTTAAATAAGCTCCATAAACACACCGGTGTGTTTATGGAGCGAACCCGAACCCAAAAGCAGACACGGGAGAAGTGAACTGATGCTCAAACAAAAAGCGAGCCATTTATTTCAGGCTGATGTCCAAAAACAGAAAAATAAGCCAAGGTGGACAAGGGAATAACTAAACTAAAACCTAAACTGGGAAAGAACTAAACGAACTATGAAAACAATGACGAGAGAAAAGAACATGAAACTGAACAGGAACATGCAAAACATAAACATGAAAAAGTCTAAACATGAGCATGCAAATGAAACTGAAACTTAGCAGTAGCAAAACAAAAAGAACAGCTAGAGACAGAGGACTTAAATACACAAGAGGGTAATGAGGGAAGTGGAAACACCTAAGCAGACACATCTGACACAAATGATCATGACGTCAAAGGGAAAAGTAAAACAAAAAGAGAAACAAAAAAGTTGGCGACATGTCTATTCCTTCAGATTTGTAATCAGATTAAAGAGAAGCTTAAATGCAGAAAGATATAATTGGTTCTGATTCTTTGATATATGTCTGCTGCTTATTGTCTTTAAGCTGCTTTGTTAAATGTCTCTTAGGTCTCTTTGCTAGTCAGTCCCCACTTTGTGTGGGATTAGCTTTGCTATTCAATATCAAACCAATGCATGTTTGGTGGAACATGTTGAGAAACAGGCTAAAAATGCTTGTTTAATGTTCATCTGTCTGGGCCTGCAGAGCTCCCTCCCTGTGTCTCTGTCTAATTATATGAGATCTGCAAGCTGCCATTTGGTGGTATCGATTTGTGCTACCAGTTACACACAAGGCTCTGGCCCCTCTAGATAATGTCTGTGGAGTGTTTGCCCACACTGTGTAGTAATTATTGGCTTGCCAGCTCTGTTGTTCAGGATATGAATAAGTATCAACACTACAGGTAAGCCATTATCATCCATGATGTGTCTTTCTCCTGAGATTTTGCAACTCAGAGACGGAGCAGCAGCAGAGAGAGAGACAAGTTTAGGAGCATGGCAAGCTCAAGGTGTTTATGTGTTTGGGAGAGACAGAGGCATATGAAAAGGCAGAGAGGGAGAAATCACGAAGTAATGTAGCATGTAATTCAGCCATATGTTAATATTCACCTGGGGGCAGAGGCAATACCAGAAGAACATAGGTATTTAATAATTAAAACTGTAGAAGCACACTGTAACCCATCTCTAACCTCCTTTCTATGGGCCTTTAGCTAAAGTGATAACATGGTCATAATATTATCAGGATATCAAGTTATTTCAGAACAGCAGAACTTTCCTGTATTATTTTTTCCATGTGCAAATCCAGCGTTTTTGAATTAATAAAGCCCCCTTCTGTTATTTTACTTGTCTTAATAACGATCATCTTAACTCTCTTGCTCATACTATCTCTTCAGTCTCTCTCATTTCTACAGCGAGCCTAACCTTGAGTTCTGAGCTGATGAACCCTGAGATTGTTCCATATTCCAGTACAATTGATCATAAAAAAAAGGCCATTATCTATGGAGCTCTGATGCCATGACTTTCCATGGCAACAGGTAAATAAAGAGCAGTGCCTCCATTTTATTCCAGTGGAGCTAGAAATATTAATGCCTGTCATTGTGGACCATGACATTTATCTTAAAAACACATGAGAGGAGAGAGGAGTCAGTAAGTTAACTCTATTACATTTTATTCAGCACGCTTGCCTCATTCATCATTTACCTGACTTGACTTTCCTTTAATGGATGATGATGGTAAAGGAATCCTTCTGGAATCCTACCTTATATTATATTGATACTAATGTACTTTAAATGCACTTATACGGTTGTTACTTTTTCAGTTGTACGAGCTAAATGCAGGTGACAGCAAGGGAATATGAAAATATGGCTCAAAAAGAGGGAGTGTTAGTCATAATAATTTTCATTTCCAGTTAGTGTTGATATGTTATTTTACATGTAAAACTCTTTTTCAGCAGTCTTTAATGAGCAAATTTTTATTATCACATTATTTAAAACAACGAAAATTGTCGTGATGTGTGCTGTGGCAGGCAGGAGACCCCAAAGCAGGACTCGCAGGACACAAAGGGATGAACTAAAAGAGGCAGCTTTTATTGCACTGTGAAAAACTCGAATACAGAAAACAAAAACCAAATAATAACTATAGCTAACAAACTAAGGACAAAAGGAACTGGAAAAAAAGAAACCAGAACTAGGAACTATGGAGACTAGGAACACGAAGGAAACGCACAGCACTGAGGAGATATGACGTGACAACAAGCAAGGGAAGACTGAGAACTAAAATACACAGGCAGAAACATGAGAGGATGGGGGATATGTGGAAACACAGCTGAGACAAATCAGACATAATGAGACAAAGGAAAGCAAAACTAGATACACTGACTATCAAAATAAAACAGGAAACACATAGACCGAAACTCCGACTTAGGACACACAAGCTTAACACAGCAACTGGGGACAATTTGCAGTATCCACCACTCAGTGACAGAATTAACATTATGCACCAATTAAGCAAGAAATTTTCTCCCAATGTGACTGATCACTAAAAAAGGAAAAATTAAAGTTTTTTTCCTTATCTGCCTCTTTATGGAGATTTGCTTTTATTTCAATTCAATTCAGTTTTATTTATATAGTGTTGACTCACAATAATAATAATAATAATAATAATAATAATAATACATTTTATTTGAGGGCGCCTTTCAGAAACCCAAGGTCACCTTACAAAAAACACAATTAATAAAAGGAACAATAGTCATAAAATATATAAAATAAGTTAAAATTACAAAACAGAGCGTGACAACAGATAAAATCAGCATTAAAGCGAATAAGCCAGTTTAAACAGGTGTGTTTTGAGCTGTGTCTTAAATACGGAAAGGGTGTCAATATTTCTTAGTGCAGGAGGAAGAGAGTACCAGAGCCGGGGAGCAGAGCGACTGAAAGCTCTGTTCCCCACAGTGATAAGGTGTGAGGACGGAACGGTAAGATGAGTAGCAGATGATGATCTGAGAGGGCGGGAAACAGTGGTGATATGAAGCAGGTCACACAAATATGAAGGAGCAGATTTATGGATACATTTGAACGTGAGAAGTAAGATTTTAAAGTTTATCCTGGCTTCTATGGGCAACCAGTGAAGCTGCTGAAGAAATGGGGTAATATGAGCACTTAACGGAGTACGGGTTATGATCCGAGCTGCAGAATTTTGAAGAAGTTGGAGTTTATGATGGGACTTTTTAGGGAGACCAAATTGACTATGTGCACGTTAGCATATGCTACTTCCGGTGCGGAAACTCCTGTGGGGAGCTTTGTTTCCGGTGTCCTATTCGCGCCCTTTTTACGGTCCAAAACAAGTTAAGCAAATAAATAAATAAAGCGGCGATTTACATTTCTATAGATGTCTCGGGCATTTACCCAATATATCTGTAAATGATGTTCATCGACTTGTCGATATTTTTCCCCCATGCCTCAGGGGAAAAGAGAAAATGGATTCAAATGTTATATTTCTCAGCTGTCCCTCGTTTATCGCGGGTGTTATGTTCTAAAAATAACCAGTGATAGGTGAAATCAAGTAGCCAATTTTATTTTTTGACGGTGCAAAACGTTTCGTGTACATCGTGGACATACAGCACTGCACTTCAGAGTCACACTGCTAGCGATAGATGCAGCGATTCTGTACTGTACAGGAGAGACGGAGGAGATCGTCTGCAGCGATCAGGACGCAGGACGTAAAAAAGCATGCAAACTTGCACTAAAAAATCTGTGAAACAGCGAGGTGAAAGGTGAACCGCGTTATAGCGAGGGACCGCTGTAATTTTGAAGGTAAGTCACAACATACCCTTCGTAAATACTAATGTATAGAAACCGTTACCAGCAATCATTAATTTTTTGTGTGGCTTTTTTTCACGGTTTGTTAACATGCTGTGTAGGTGTGTACTTGACTAGCTGATATCGACATAACGGGGAAAACATCTGGTTTGACTATTGTTCACCTGTAGTTTGAATGCTGAACATTTGCCTGTTTAAATCATAAGACCAGTCACTATACAGAGATGTGCTTGTGAATGTGGACGATGTGTCTTCTGCTGCAGTGATGTAGTTCTGCTTGTGTTTAATGATGTAAACAACTGATCGATCTAAACTCTTTAAACGTCAAAATTGATCATTAGATTTTTATGACACAACAGTGGTGAGTGTTCCCACCTTCTCCTCTTTGTAACTTAACGCGATTGTTCCGTTTTCGAGTTTTGAACATCAATTTTGGAGTATATCTTCGCAGTAGCGATTGACCGCAAAGTAAAGCTACCGGAAATGTACAACCCCACATCCGGTCTCAAACCAGGAAGTTAGCATTTTCTCGTGCACAGGGTCAATTGGAGGGAATTACAGTAATCAATACGGGATGTAATAAGACTATGGACAAGGATGGCAGCAGCATGGGGAGTAAGGAAGGGGCGCAGTCGGTTAATATTACGTAAGTGGAAGTAAGCAGACCGGGTTATGTAATTAATGTGAGACTGGAATGAGAGAGTATTATCAAGTATGACACCCAAACTCTTAACCTGAGGGGAGGGAAGGGTGGGAGAATTTTCAATGGTAATGGAAAAGCTGTGGGATTTGGTTAGGATAGATGGTGTGCCAACAAGTAAAACTTCAGTTTTATTACTGTTGAGTTTGAGGAAATTGGAGGAGAACCAGGATCTAATCTCAATAAGACAGTCTGAGAGGGAGGTAGGTGGGAGGGATGAATTGGGTTTAGAAGAAAGGTAGAGCTGGGTGTCATCGGCATAACAGTGAAAGTTTATATTATATTTTCGGAATATATAACCAAGAGGAAGCATATAAATAATGAATAAAAGAGGCCCCAATACTGAACCCTGGGGCACACCAGCAGAAACAGGATAGAGAGTTGAAGAATGGGATTTAAGTTGGATAAACTGAGTGCGGTCTGAGAGCTAGGAGATGAACCAATAGTCACCTAAAGGCACTTTATATTGTAGGGTAAAGACCATACAATAATAGAATAAGTGCATGTATCAGTGTAATTGTTTGACACTCTGAGAACTACTTTAATGTTTGCAGCGTTATTTTGCCCATAATACAAAGAATGATTGATGAATCCCAGATATTCCTATCACCACATAGCATCCTAGATCTGTAGGTTCTCACTCATCCAGGTCATGGTAGTCTAGGGAGCTTGAAAAGAAGGCGATTGAACTTCTTTAAGTTGTTTATTTTTTTGTTTTGGTTTTTTTAAGATGTTTCACCTCTTGTCCAATAGACTTGCCCTAACCCTAAAAAAACACAGGATCATAATTTGTTTTTAACAGCGTTGCAAGTCTGCACAGTGGACACACTGAATCTGTGTTACGTTCTAGCAAGGGAAAGACCGCAGGGCTTCTGTTGCAAAGTGATTCAGCTTGTGACTTGGCAAATACAAGTACATTGCTTTGCTCTATAAAAAAATCCTGCATGGTAGTGGTTGTGGCTCTGGGAAAACAGCTAGTATTAAACAAATCTGCTTTCTTAAATATACAACGCTTACTGAAGTATGTGTGTGTGTACTTTGTTTGAGTGAATCCAGTGAGAGAAACAGAGCAAGTTATTTGTTTGACTCACCACTTGGCAAAGTAAAAACTGTGTCTATTAATGTGCCGCATTTGAGGTTATATTTCAGCTGTGAAAATTACACCAGACTTGACTTTCTTGTCTTGATGGCCAAAATGTGCACTGTGAGACTTCGTCATAGTAGTAAGACAACTATACTAAAAAAACACTCATTCAAAGTTTTTCTTAATGTTTTTTTTGTCTGTTTGTTTGTTTTTTGTGTGTTTTTAAGGGGCGATGCATTGGGTTGACTGGGGTCTTTGTTTGTAGCAATATTACTTTTATTATTATTATTTGTATATTATTATCTGTATATTAAGAGAGTTACAGAGTTTGGAGAAAAGCTGTCATCACTGATATCTTTGGGATGACGATACTCTGAACACAGGGTTAATCTTAGCTTTTTTGCTTACATATATATATATATATATATATATATATATTTTTTTTTTTTTTTTTTTTTTTTCTTTGTGATTTTCTCTGTTTTCAGCAAAATTCCTAATCTTCCCATAGCTATTGGGTTCATTCTATGCACCATTAGTTGAACCCACTGTAGTGAGATTTGCATGATAGTAGATGTATATTCGATTATTATCATTACTAATATTTGTTTCTTTATGCATGTCTGGGTTTCCTTTGAGGTGCTGCTGATCCGTCGCAGTCTTTTTTTTTTTTTTTTAGATGATTTTTGTTTAATTGACCATAATACCTGGATTAATGCTACTGTGAATATGGTTTTCCTCTCTCTTTTTTTTTTATTAATTGCGAATGATTAAAAAAATGTGAGCTCAAGTGTAAGTCCTTGTTAAAGGTGCCTTTATTGACTAGCTAAAATGATCTAACATCCACAGATACACCTTCTGTTTAATTAACCATAATTCCTGGGTTCATAATGCTGTCAATATGGTCTTCTGAAGTGTAAGTCCTTGTTAAAGGTGCCTTTATTGGCTAGCTAAAGTGATCTAACATCCACAGATATACCTATGGATCACATAACCACCACTATGGCCTTCATTTTAGATTAAGATCATGTGTACATGCTGCACGGTTGTGCTCTGGCAGAGGTGGGTCGAGTACCCAAAAATTGTACTCAAGTAAGAGTAGCATTACTTTAAAATATTATTACTCAAGTAAAAGTGAAAAGTAGTCGTCAAAAAAGTTACTCAAGTAAGAGTAGAAAAGTACTTGGCGAAAAGACTACTCAAGTAGTGAGTAACTGTTTGAAATGTCCGATTTATTTTATAAATAAATGTTATCAGACAAACAAAAATAAATAAATATACAAATTTTAGTATTTTCAAATAGAATATATATAAAAACATTAACAAAATAAGGCACAAAAATTCTAATTTCCAGATTTCATTTTTTCACAACAACATTATCTAATGTGTTAAACTTTTTTTTTTTTAAGTAACGAGTCGAATTTTGCAAATGTAGCGGAGTAAAAGTACCGTTTCTTCTTCACAAATGTACTCAAGTAAAAGTAAAAAGTATCGTGCAAAAAAGGTACTTTAAAAGTACTTTTTTTTTCCAAAAACTTACTCAAGTAAATGGAACGGAATAAATGTAACTCTTTACTACCCACCTCTGTGCTCTGGACATGGTTGTATCTTTTTTATGATTCATTTTTCACTTTACATAGTGGAGTGACCAGGCCATCAATCTAAAGGAGACAAAATAAGATTTGTTATGACAAATAGTCTAGAGAGCCTTTTTGGACAACTTCAAAGGTTGAGCTATATTTTAGGAATCTTAGGCCTCTGCATATGATAAATATATCTTGCAGAAAATATACTTTACGAAGAGTTTCTTTTTGTAGGCTTTTATCATTGTTACCAGTTTGTTCTTGATTGTTTGAGTTTGTTCAGAACTAGTTGTTTGGCAGCAAAACAGAATTCCTGACAGTGGTGGTAGATAAAATAAATGTTTGTGGGCACAATATGTGGATGTTTGTGCAGATGCCTTATAGTTCTCTCAAGTAAACATCATCTTTACATAGTGTGGTGGATTTTTGTTTGATATGTATAACTATGTACACTATATATAAATACACTATATATCTATGTGCACTGAACATATATATTTTAACTTTAATGTAGTCTTAAGCACAAGACATTTTGCTTCACCGTGGTTTATTAAGGTTTTACAGTAACAGGGTAGTTAATGCTGTTGAGAGTTCGCCTGAATAACTAACTCTCCAGCTCCGGTAACTAACCTCCACAACCAAAACAGTAACATTGTAACAGAGATCTTGAACACATCACAATAAAATATCATATGATATAATCACACACACACACACACACACACACACACACACACACACACACACACACACACACACACACACACACACATATGCTTTGAACTACACTGAAGTGTTTAAGATTGTGCCACTTGCTGTGTAAGATTTCATAATTAGGATTAATGTGTGATGTTTGACCGTGTCATGATCTATTGTGATAAGCCAAAGCAAGGGGTAGCCGGAGTCCTGACTGGCCTTTGGCCAAGACCTTGGCCGCTACCTGACCCCTGCAGCTGTGTTTGGGCGCGTGGGAAAGTTACCCAACAGCAGGGGGCGGGGATACTGATCCCTATATATTAGGGGACCAGAGGATACCCCCAGCTCTTTTTCCCCTCTGCTGTTTGTCTCTGTCCGTCTCTGTGTTGCTCTGCTGTCTGTGCTTAAGGCTGTACACCCCGGGGTTTTGCTTTGCTTGCTTTCTGCTATGTAATTCTCTTGCTAAATGTCTGTATGTATTTTTCCTGCTGTTCATATGATTCAGTGTATTAAACTCTGTTCCAAGAATTATACTCTTTCCCAGAGCATCTTTTTGAGTGTCTTGATTTTAATTGGATCTAAAGAGGTTGGATCTCCACATCGTTGGTGGGAGAAGGTTATCATGATGGCTTCAAAGTTTGCGACCACAATAGATTGTAAAAATGCATAGTTGAAGATTAAGTAGTATCGCCAATAGTGGAAGTGCATGAAGTCAAAATGTTTATGGGATATCTCAAATCTCAGTTTCTGAGTCTCTCAAATTAGCGCTAAAAGAGGTGGCTTTCCATCAGGACAAACTAGCCAAGCAGTGCTTGCCTTGTCAAATCTAAAAATGGACTTAAGTTAACGTACCAAGGTAAATCGATCTCTCACATCTCAGACAGTGGTGTTATAAGCGCCTCTCCTGTTTGCATTCCTCCTTTGCATTACTGCCATCTTGTGGCTGCAGTCAGGTGTTGCTGCCACAAATTGCGCTTGTTTCATGACCATAAGAAACTATAGTAGCTCTCTGTCATACAGGCATGGGAGACAGGATGGGAGGCAAGCAGCCAATGGCTCAGCTTTCACTGCTCTGAGATTTGTTACAATCTGTGCTTTGTGTGGAAAAACAGTTAGCATTAGCAAGCAAATGAGCCACAGTGATTTATCATCAGATGAGTTTCATCTTGCTAACCGCCTTGGCCAACAAGAGTGATGTTGAGAAGATGGAGTTTGAAAAAGTTGTTAATTACTCATTTAATATATTAGCAAGGAAAGCTCTGACGATGATGGAGAGGGGACAGCAGCTCTGACCATGTCTGCTTTAATAAAACAGTTTGAGCAGGTGCAGACTCAGTCACCATTTTCAGATTAGCATCTATGAAAATGTCTGAATGTAATTGTTAGGGTGCCTGGGTCATCGACCCAGTGTTTTGTGTTATTGGTTCTTTGATTTTATTTATTTCATTATATTATAGCTTTGTCTTATGGGTTATTGGATTATTCTAAGTGTAGGTTCTCTGTGTGGGTTTAGTTAGAGCTTTAGTCTTCTAGTTTTCTGTCTGTGATCCATAGTTGCTGTCTCACCTGTCTGGTGTATCCCCGTGTCAAGTCCCTGTCTGTGTTATGTTTCCTGTTTTACTTTGAAGGTCTGTGTCTCATGTTCAAGTGTCTGGTTTTGCTTCCTTTGTCTCGTCAGCCCTGAATTGTCCCAGCTGTGTTTCCCTTCCGTCTCTCATTCCCTGATTGCTCCCTCCGTGTATTTAAGCCCTGTGTTTTCCTTTGTTTGTGTCGTGAGCTACCCTCTTTCATGCTGTAGCCAGCCAGCCAGCCAGCCAGCCAGCCAGCCAGCCAGCCAGCCAGCCAGCCAGCCAGCCAGCCAGCCAGCCAGAAGTTTGCTACTTTTGAGTTCACGTTATGTCTCCAGAGTCTGCACTTTGGGTCCTCCATTTCACCACTCCTGTCTGCACACAGCCTCAACATGACAGTAATACGTTTAACCAGCTGCTTTGCCAACACTCCACCTTTAATTTTTTTTATTCATATTTTAATCCCCAGTGTAGATATTGACAGTTAACCATGCCACACACTGCTCAAACCTTTAAATTCAGTTTTTTTTATTAATATCTTTTAATATACTTTCATATGGACTCAGCCTTAAAGATATGCAGCAGTAATATTAACACCAATAGGAAATGTTTTATTTAAAATATTATTTTTACTTCTGATATTTTTTTTACAACAGACACTTAGTTGTTTTTTTTCTACCATGGGGGGTGGGGAGGAAAGCATCTGATATCAAGCTCAAATATTGCCTTTAATGCAATAAAAAAATCAATTAAAAAAAGCCATCTTTTATTAAGCAGCATCTTCAGCGTATTGTGTTGGCCACTATTTGCAATGAAATTGCTCGATACAGTATAAAGGACAGGATATAATAAAAAATTTTAAGTGGTTTCTGTAATATTATTATTCATTTGCATCAAAAGTAAAATGAAGGGCCATCAAGACACATCAATATCTTGGGAGTTATTTTTCATCAGTTGGTTGCTTAGTTGGCTTACTCACTTGTTGACCATTACAAACTGGGTGCAGTTTGGCTACTTTATTCACGGTAGATACTCTTCTACATGTCAGCTAGTAGTGAGTCTGGGGGCATTATGGGAAAAGGAAGAGAGTTACAGAGTTTGGAGAAAAGCTGTCACCACTGGTATCTTTGGGATGACGATACTCTGAACACAGGGTTTATTTTAGCTTTTTTGCTTAGATTAAGTATATATATATATATATATATATATATATATATACTGTATATATATTTTTTTTTCTTCGTGATTTTCTCTGTTTTCAGCAAAATTCCTAATCTTCCCATAGCTATTGGGTTCATTCTTTGCACCATTAGTTGAACCCACTGTAGTGAGATTTGCATGATAGTAGATGTATATTTGATTTTTATCATTACTAATATTTGTTTCTTTATGCATGTCTGGGTTTCCTTTGAGGTGCTGCTGATCCGTCGCAGTCTTTTTTTTTTTTAGATGACTTTTGTTTAATTGACCATAATACCTGGATTACTGTGAATGTGGTTTTCCCCTCTTTTTTTTATTAATTGCAAATGATTAAAAAAATGTGAACTCAAGTGTAAGTCCTTGTTAAAGGTGCCTTTATTGACTAGCTAAAGTGATCTAACATCCACAGATACACCTTCTGTTTAATTAACCATAATTCCTGGGTTCATAATGCTGTCAATATGGTCTTCTGAAGTGTAAGTCCTTGTTAAAGGTGCCTTTATTGATTAGCTAAAGTGATCTAACATCCACAGATACACCTATGGATCATTTAACCACCACTATGGCCTTCATTTTAGATTAAGATCATGTGTACATGCTGCATGGTTGTATCTTTTTTATGATTCATTTTTCACTTTACACAGTGGAGTAACCAGGCCATCAATCTAAATGAGATGAAATAAGACCAGAAACATAAGCAAAATGAGACCCATATATCAATTCCTTTTTTTTTCTTCATGATTTTCTCTGTTTTTGGCAACATTTCTAATTTTTCCATAGCTATTGGATTCATCCAATGCACCATTAGTTGAGCCCACTATAGTGAGGTTTGCATGATAGTAGATGTCCACTTTTAGGCGACTGTGCCTCCAACCTTATGGCAATGTTGGAATAATCACATATGCAAAAAAAGTCAGAATAAAACTTTAAAGATGAAAGACTGCAATTTAGACTGTTATAAAGTTAAAGTCACTTGAAGCAACTCAAAGTTTGGATTTGCACTTCTGACTTTGCGTGGTCTATCCTCCATCCCACTTGTGAGTAATTTGTTTTGGCAGGGGGATCTACTATCCATCCCACTTTCTTCCTCTTCCAAACAGAAATACAATATTTTAATATTGTTTTCTAGTCATATTGCAAGTGGCAGAGATCGAGTGACTGTTTGTGCCAACAGCTTTTTGTGGTATGGTGGAACAGAAGAGTAATACCTGCAAGCAATCTTTACATTTCATAAAGAACACTACAGTACATGCCCTTCACATTTTTTGGCAACAGCTGTTAGGTATTCACTCAAGTTCTTCATATTAATTGTCTATTTGCTGAAGTAGTCAGAATTGAAGGCATTCTTCCTTGGAAATGGTAGATTGTTTATTTATAAATGCATAGATTGCATGTGTGGCAGCACGAGGTGAGAATAAAGTAAATACTCTTCACAATTTTTAAAGACAACGCCACTCTGGGAATTTCACCCAGAGAATAATCAGTAACACTAATCACCACGAAGGCAGTTAGGTTTGTTATACTCAGTACAGAGACGAGGTTCAATGTTAAAACAAATTGACAATTTATTAACAATTATCTAAAACACAGTATAAAAACAGTCATAGAAATCCATGTGCAAATATACTTAAAACATATTCAGAGCTGAGGCTTACCAGTGGAGGGGCAGGGATGCCACGCACAAACTAAAAAAAAAAAGAACACACACCAAGACACAAGTGCAACACAAAAATCACACACTCACACTAATAAACTAAACAAGGCAGGTGTGTACACTCAAGGGATCCCACCACCAAGGCACCCTGGTCTCCTCCACGTCGGCACTCCGCATCTGAATAAAAGAAACAAAGAAAAGTTTAATAGATAACAAAATTAATGTAGCGCTGGGGGATAACCCTACTGTAGGACCACACTGGTGATCTGCAGCTATAAAAAGGGCCTCCCACCAGTGGTGTAACAAAAATCCAAACTACAAATCAAAAACAAAAACATACAATCTGGATAAAACTTTAAAATCTGGAGCAAACGGGATCGCCGTATTACTCCAACTAGCTGTCTGCCCGACTATAAATTAATCATACGCTCATCAATATGTACGCCAGCTGACTCCCATAACCGGCGTGCATATGGCCGCTGTCCACGCCGACGTCCACGTTAAAAAGCGGACAGCAGCAGGAAAAGAAACTTTGCAACGGGAACAGACGGTAAAAGCCAAGCAAAGCAAAGCAGCAGCACTTCAGTTAGTGTGGCGTTGCGTAAAACCAAGGCCCACACTTCCTGCAAAGCATAATAAATAATTACTATAAAACAAACAATAAAAGGCAAGGATCGAGACAAAATTGAATTACATACCGAGTAACCCCACGTCATGAAACATGAGCAGGGGCTCATAGGAGGCTTCCACAGCTATGCCCTAAAAACAATATCCGTTTACCATCAAGTAAGGTAATGCACACACTACGATGGGTAAACACCTACCAGCCGCGATGGAGGCTTCAGAATAATCTCTGCCACACCAAGGGGAAGTCAGGTGACCAAAAAGGAGATCTCAGGTAAGCGATCCAGGAATGCTCACAGGGCCACTATTTATACTAGCGCCCCCTAATGCGCCAGGCTGAAAGTGGGTGGAACCAAAGAATAACATTCATCCTGCCACACATGTATTGCAGGAATCCTTGAATATAGAGAAAACTTCTGATTGGATATCACTGAGACGTCCTCCTTTACTTCACCCACAACCTGACATGAACATTTGTCTTGATAAAAGAACAACAAGCAGTACGTTTGAATTTTACCCAAATGTTTTTTTTTTTCCACAGAGAAAGTAATTGTACTTATTTTGTGTGTGTGTGTGTGTGTGTGTGTGTGTGGGTGAGTGAACCAAATACAATGCCTCAAGGCCTTTTCAAATTGAAAATGTAATGACCCCCAAAAACGTTGTCCTTCGGTGTGGTATAAAGTAACACTGGTTGAATATTTTTAACCATACTAACATTTAAACCAGTCTAGGCTAGAGCTGATATAGATTTAACAAATAGAATTAACAATCTATAGCATACTTTATTTACATCGTATTGCATATGACATATAATATTATCCACAAGGCTTTACAATTGCTACAAGTTTTTTATTCCCTGACAGCTGTTTTTGAACTGCTAATTTAAAACAAAAAAAAAGGGTATATTTCTGATCCGGACTTACTGGAATTGCTTAGAAGACATCATCTTACCCTTGGCTGATTTATTAGAGGGTTTAAAAAGGTTAAAAAGTAATCATGAAGTAGCCATTTAGTAACTAAGCCGAGAGCAGAGGTGGCAAATTATGTTCTGGTCATCCGCTGTTTAATGGTCTGAGTTTTTTATCCCGTGTCACATCTGGCTCCATATTCTATTCCTCTTCTTACTAATCACTTTAAAATATTGTTAGCCTGCCCATTAGGCATTAACACAAGCAGCTCTTTTGAATGCTATCATTTACCAGGCATTGATTCCCATTGTCTTATTAACCAGGCTGTAAATAACCTTTCAAGGAGAAAGATGATTAAGGTGATCAAGAGGGAGCCTCATGGTGTTGAATTATTTTCAACCTCTCAAGGTGATACCTTATAGCAGCCAAACAAAGACTACCTAATAACACCTAATGTTGCATGTTTCCTTTCCACTTGTGCTTTTTTTAAGCTTGCATTGGGATTTTGGCATGTAAGAAGTCAAAGGCATAGGATTGACTTTTAATGAGAGCCTTCTGAACTGTTTTCTTTGCATCCATATGCTTTTTAGCTCCTTTCACATATACAATTATAGATTCTTTTGAGACAGATTTATTGATTGATTGAATCACCAACCAATGTGTAGTTTAGCCTTAATGTTATAATGATGATTTACACATTATTAAAGTCAAGTATGATTAATGGTTGGATTACTTACATCAGCTAGGTGTCAATGAGAGTCTTTACAGGGGGATTTTTACCTACTAAAGCTATTAAAATTATTATGTTACACAGACTACATGACATACTGGATAATGTTGATTGTATTCACCCATCACTGTTTACTGCAGATGCTACTAATGCAAATACAGCTCACTAGCAATTCATAGTACCCTCCATACCCTGTTTTTTCATACCTTTTTATATTGGCAATAATATCTACAAACCTGGCAGGTCTTCATAGACCTATACTCAGTTTAATACATTTAATACATTTTGAAATCTATTAAAAATTTAAAAAAAGACTAAACGCAAGTATGTTAAAACTGCCATGGAAAGGTTCACACAATCTACACCTCAATCACTGCACTGAGTAAATGAATGAATCATTTTTCCAAAGTGAAACCACTGAAAAATGACATGGTCTTTATCTAACCTTAAATCTTGCTAAGTAAAAAAATGCAAACACAGATGTGCACTATTTATGTTTCTTTGGGGTTTAGTGGCCATTTACTGTTTTTTTCCCCTCTGTTTATCTGCCCTATGGCAGGCAGGTTGTGAATAGATGGCCCACTCGATCCCTTATGAGCTTGAGCAGAAATACAGCCACACAGAGGATTAGAGTGAGAGAGGATCGGCCGTCAGATCCAGATGCTGCAAATCTGCTCCCAGCCTCACATGTGAATAGGTATACCTTTGTTTAGAACACTGCTTGTTTTGCAAGAACAGAGACATGGCCATGGAGATAAATAAGCTGAAACTGAGGTTACACCAAATCTAAATCTGCTATGATACAGGATTACAAGGTTTATGTCATGCTTAAATCTTTATCCTCTGATTGTCACTCAAGATTTCCTCAGTAGCAAACTTACTAAGCCTTTAATGGTTGTGCATTAGCAGATAATTCTAACAGAAATATGGGAGCTGTGAAGAGATGTATAGCATGCTGATGATAACCAGAGATGGGCAGTAACGCATTACTGTAATCCGATTACTTTTTTCAAGTAACGAGTAAAGTAAGGGATTACTATTGCAAAAAAGGCAATTAGATTACTGTTACTTTCCCGTAAGCACGCTGCGTTACTAAAACCGTGATTTTTTTGCGAGAGTGTCTCATGACAATGATGTAAGCGAGTGAGACGTTCGTGACAACGGCTGTGTACAGATCAACAATGGATAATATAAGGAGTGCGGCAGAGAGTATGCCTGTGCAGTGTTTAAAGCGTGGAAGTACTGACATTACTTTGAATTTGATTCTGTAAAAAGTGACAAAAACATTAGCGTCCGCTGCTCACTGCTTGGGAAGAAAACTTATTTTTACAGTGAAAAAAAACCCCTAAACTTCAGAGCAAGCACCGACAGTACACTGCCACGGGAATGTGAAATTCCCAGATCCTTCCACTAACCGCTACGACACACCTGCACCAGGGCAAACCTCCGCCTGCCCCCACTCCTGCTATACAGGTGAAAATAGAGCAACAGGAGCCCTGAGTCTTTGATTTGATTTATTTTCTGCTGTGTTTTACGTGCATTTATTTGAAAGAGCAAGTGTAAACACAAAAAAATATTTTATTTTATATGCTGGAATATGCAGAAAATAGGTTTAAATGTTAAACAAATTTCTTCCAGTCAGAGAATGTTGCATATAATGTAATATTTGCTTCATGCGTAAAGTTAAAGGATTAAAACTAATAAAACTAGTTTCAAAAAGAAACTTTTTCATTTGATTACATTTTATATGATGGATTATGCAGAAAAAATAGAACTGGGCTGAAAGATCTATTGCTTTATTACCTATTCAGGTTGTAAATCGTTTTTTTTAAAAAGTAACTAAGTAACCAATTAACTAATTACTTTTGAAAATAAGTAATCAGTAAAGTAGCGGGATTACTTTTCAGGGGGAGTAATCAGTAATTAGTTACTGATTACTTATTTCAAGTAACTTGACCAACACTGATGATAACCTATAGTCATGCAACTGGTTTCATGGTTATGACCCAAAATGTGCTCGTTTTGGGTAATTTCATGAAGATTCTACATTGTACACTGTATTTTATTCCAAAGACACACTGTTGCACTAATCCAGCGACAGCTCTCTTACCATAATTACAACATGAAATGCCTTCAACACTCACATTAAGGTCTGTATGGAAAAATTATTATTAATTTTTTTTCAGTGATCATCTTAATGTGACAGTCTACAGTGTAACGCATGTATTAACACTATCCGCTATTAAAAAAAGTAATGTATGATTGTGCCAGAGGCGCTTCACACTTTGTGATGAGGGCATAAAAAATATTTATTCATTAGGGGATATCAAAATTATAATGGGTGATTGGGGAAACAGCTGATGACTAATAAATTAAAGCTTAATTTCTGACATTAAAGTAGTGGGGATAGCTCAGGATTCAGCATGATAATCTGCCAAGTACAGTAAATAATATGGTTGTTATTTTAAGGATTTGAATAACATTATTTGAAATAAATTAACACAACCAAACTTGCTAAAGAATGTGACCTTCAGATGCATAATTTGGATGGACTGAATCACATATCATCTATAACATAAATCTGTTTTTTTTTCCCCTTATCACCTTTTTTTCCTTTCAAATTTTACACAGCATATTTCAGCTGCCTACATCATCTTTGCATCACTAAATTCTGATACTTAGCCATAATCCACAAAAGAAGTTACACACTGGCTAAAAGGAATACACAATTTCTTAATGCCCACGCATTCTGGCAACCAAACCTCACATAACCCTGAAAGTTTGTCAGACCATATTTGGTTGGGCTGTACTTTACTGCCCAAACAGTGGCAGAGAGTCAGTTGGCAATATGGTTGGCAACAACTCGTCTGCTGTCACACAGCTTCTTATAAAATGGTCTCAAAGAGAAAACACTGAAAAAGAAAGAATGAATCTTTGATTTTGATAAGTTATTAGAGCCATAGTCATGATGGGTATGGGGAGGTCAAAATGGCTAATTTTGTACATGAAAAATGATTTTGTTAATATTCACAAAAATGATGTTAGTTACTCATTTCCACTGTACATTATTTAAACTAAAAATAGAAGGTAGCTTAAGTTGACTTCTTTGCCAAAGGAGTTCATTGCTTATCAAAAAAAACATATTGACTTCAATATATTTTGAACTTCTCTAACAAATTTTAGCACATGACAGTTTTATCCAGTATTTCATTATTTCATTCTTTATTTTATTTTTTATGTAATTTTTGGCACTATCACATATGGCACTTATATAATATGTTGGTTAAAATCCCTTTCCTTTCTTTTCTTTGCAAGCCTCCCTGAAATCACAGAGATAGTCTGAGGAAGCTCTGCGAAACGTGTGCTGTCCTCACTGGAAGTATGGTTGAATAGATATGCAGTGTGCATGTAGTGTTTAGCATCTTTTAAAAGACAGAAGCGCTTAGAAATATTTAATAACTTTATGTAAAATGCTTTTTATTGGGATCTCATTACAGATTTAATTAACCTCAACTGACTCAAAATTTGTAGTGTCTCTGCAATGAGAATAAGGGCTCTCATTAATTTATTTAGCCATTCATTCACTCCATAAGTACTTCTTTTCAACCGATGTTCAAAGCACATCTTGAGCCATAATAGTGGCAAAAAGTTTAAATGGTTGTCTGCTGAAGTTCAAACCAAGGGCCAGAAAGTAAGAAATGTGACTTAAATCATGGTTGTAAGTCGGGCAGATGTTTCTTAAACTGCTGATCTACAGAGTGCTTCTTTCGTTCCAAAAAAAAGAAGAGACAAAGAAAGAGCATGAAAGAAGGAATTGCTTCTTGCAAGGTAATAAAATGGACAGTGAGTGTATATAATTTGTGTGATAAATGTTCATGTTTTATCATTGTTAATATCAGTACACATGATAAAAGATACTATTTGCACATGGCAACGCTCCAAGACATGATTTGTTATATATTGGTTATTTAATGATGAACTGATTTAATAACTAAGCCAGTTATTCAGTCCCTTCACTATATTATCACAGTTAGAACATTTTAGAGTTCATTATTTTAAAGCATGGTTTTAATTTTTGTTTTAATTCCAGATACATGAATGAATCAAAAACTGAGCAAAAACTGGTTAAAGATGGAAACTACAAATTCATTCTTCTAACATGAGCCTTATGGTCCAAAGGAAGCCACTGATAAGCGGTACAGTTAGAGATTAGTGAGGATCAAAGTGGACATTAAATAGGATGAGAAACACACTGATGCACTAATTATCAAGTCTGTGAAATATGATGAATTGCTTTGGATTTCAGAAACAACTTTACTGTGGCGTTAGTAAAAATATTTTCCATTGGCTCTACACGCTAACCCAATTCAAAATGATATGTGACTGCAAAGGAGTAAATATGGATGTGGACAATTACACAAGTGATCAACTAGTGAAATATTCACAGGCCTGCAGTCTTGCCTTTCTGTCCTATCTCTCGCACACCTTACAACATTATTTTATTGCTGCTGAGCCCTGCAGGAAATCACTTGTGATGTCTTGTACCCTCCAAAAACATCATGAATAATGAATGGAAGATCTCAAAATAAATAACACACATTATTAATGTATTCAGAGCCTCATTTAGAGGGGGCAGCTGTAGGTGCCACAGCACCCCTTTCTCACTAAATATGTGAGCATGTAGAATCACAAAGAACACTAAACAATGGGAAGGGTATTGTGCACTTCATCAAATCTGCAATGCAACTGTGAAATAACAAAACCAAATAATGGAGAGATGGGAATTTTAGAGCGAGGAAAAGTAGGGCGAACGTTGAGTGAAGAGTGTGTTGGAGTGGTCAAAAAACTCCTGGGCTTTCAATGGGCAGATGGCACACTCACCGTTTTAGGTCACACAAACACAATTTTCACCCACCATTTATTCTTTGTCTGACCACAGAGGACAGATATATAGTGCATGATCCTGTAAATATCAGCAAAAACGACAAGAATCTCACTGAAGAGTGTTGGGTTTTTTGGGGTTCTGAGTTGTACCCAGTTCTCATGACCAGTGATCGTTCTAAATATGAAGGTTAGATCAGAAAAAGAAACTGAGGTTTGCTGTCTGTGCAACCGTGAAGTAGGTGGTCAAGAGGTGAATGAGGACGCAACTTAAAAAATTTAGTCAGTCAAATGATTTCTTGCTTTTGTTGCTAGAGCTGCACAATTGCACATGGCCACCAACCTCTGAGGGTGTTTTTAGTCATCTGGCCTCTGGTTGTGCAGCGTCTTTGGGTCCTCTGGGTTATTAGGAGAATCCTTGTTTCTTGTTCTGGTGCTTGTTTAGTTTAAATCTTGGAATTTGGGAGCAAAGTAAAAATTCTGGACTTTGTGTCAAGTTGTTCTTATGCACTTTTGGTGGTGAGGTACAGCACATTTTGTGCCTGGTCTGAAATTGTGTTTAGAGGCTATGGAATGAAGCCAACAGCTACAAAAATGCCAGGGCTCAGAGTGTCCCAGCAAAGCATTTTATTCTGATAAAATGTTGAAAAGCTTTTGTTACCGGTCACTGGTTTTGATATCTTGGCTGCTGAGTGTATAATCTACAGTGGGGCAAAAAAGTATTTAGTCAGCCACCGATTGTGCAAGTTCCCCCACTTAAAATGATGACAGAGGTCAGTAATTTGCACCAGAGGTACACTTCAACTGTGAGAGACAGAATGTGAAAAAAAAATCCATGAATTCACATGGTAGGATTTGTAAAGAATTTATTCGTAAATCAGGGTGGAAAATAAGTATTTGGTCAATAACAAAAATACAACTCAATACTTTGTAACATAACCTTTGTTGGCAATAACAGAGGTCAAACGTTTACTATAGGTCTTTACCAGGTTTGCACACACAGTAGCTGGTATTTTGGCCCATTCCTCCATGCAGATCTTCTCAAGAGCAGTGATGTTTTGGGGCTGTCGCCGAGCAACACGGACTTTCAACTCCCGCCACAGATTTTCTATGGGGTTGAGGTCTGGAGACTGGCTAGGCCACTCCAGGACTTTCAAATGCTTCTTACGGAGCCACTCCTTTGTTGCCCGGGCGGTGTGTTTTGGATCATTGTCATGTTGGAAGACCCAGCCTCGTTTCATCTTCAAAGTTCTCACTGATGGAAGGAGGTTTTGGCTCAAAATCTCACGATACTTGGCCCCATTCATTCTGTCCTTAACACGGATCAGTCGTCCTGTCCCCTTGGCAGAAAAACAGCCCCATAGCATGATGTTTCCACCCCCATGCTTCACAGTAGGTATGGTGTTCTTGGGATGCAACTCAGTATTCTTCTTCCTCCAAACACGACGAGTTGAGTTTATACCAAAAAGTTCTACTTTGGTTTCATCTGACCACATGACATTCTCCCAATCCTCTGCTGTATCATCCATGTGCTCTCTGGCAAACTTCAGACGGGCCTGGACATGCACTGGCTTCAGCAGCGGAACACGTCTGGCACTGCGGGATTTGATTCCCTGCCGTTGTAGTGTGTTACTGATGGTGACCTTTGTTACTTTGGTCCCAGCTCTCTGCAGGTCATTCACCAGGTCCCCCCGTGTGGTTCTGGGATCTTTGCTCACCGTTCTCATGATCATTTTGACCCCACGGGATGAGATCTTGCGTGGAGCCCCAGATCGAGGGAGATTATCAGTGGTCTTGTATGTCTTCCATTTTCTGATGATTGCTCCCACAGTTGATTTTTTCACACCAAGCTGCTTGCCTATTGTAGATTCACTCTTCCCAGTCTGGTGCAGGTCTACAATTCTTTTCCTGGTGTCCTTCGAAAGCTCTTTGGTCTTGGCCATGGCGGAGTTTGGAGTCTGACTGGTTGAGGCTGTGGACAGGTGTCTTTTATACAGATGATGAGGTCAAACAGGTGCCATTCATACAGGTAATGAGTGGGGGACAGAAAAGCTTCTTACAGAAGACGTTACAGGTCTGTGAGAGCCAGGGATTTTCCTTGTTTGAGGTGACCAAATACTTATTTTCCACCCTGATTTACGAATAAATTCTTTACAAATCCTACCATGTGAATTCATGGATTTGTTTTTCACATTCTGTCTCTCACAGTTGAAGTGTACCTCTGGTGCAAATTACTGACCTCTGTCATCATTTTAAGTGGGGGAACTTGCACAATCGGTGGCTGACTAAATACTTTTTTGCCCCACTGTATATAAAATGATACAGCTGCCAACATATGCATAATGTTTGGGCAGCATTATATTATAGTTACATATGTCTACATTTTGTCCAGCCTGAGAAAAAGTTCAGGAAGTACAAACATTTTCTTTTGAGTGACTGAATGAGACACAAAGAAATACCCAACATGATTATAACATTATCTAATTGCATCCCAACACATGAATTATTCAGCTCCTGACAATGCAATATTGTCATGGAAAGGAAGAGATGTTTGTGTTAAGCTGCCACTGGCACTACTTTTTATCCTCTCTTCTTACAAAACAAAAACTTTTTTCCAAGGGCGTCATTGCAAAGCGATAATAAAAGGAAGAAAAATGAATAAAATAAAGGGCAATCATTTTGAAGCCTGCAACACCACTGTGTGTTTGTGTGTGTGTGTAATTCATATTGTTCTTTTTAGGCAATTATCATTTTTACAATGCCAAGGGTGACCATTAGTCTGTAAGGGAGCGTTCCTTGCCCTTGTCACTCTGAGAATGACTGGCCCCACACGTCTTACTCTGTACTAAAGCCACCTTCACCTCTTGCCTGATATGTGGTCTACCAGTGGTCAGCTTGAGAACAGCTGATTGGCTTGTCCAGCCATAGATATTCCAACTCAAGCAGAACTGGTGTCCTGCTGTATGATGAAATACTATAGCTAACTTTGACCACAGAGAATATTCCTGCATACTTGTATTATAATAATAAAAAACGTTAGAAAGATCAAAAGGAGTGAAATGATATTCTCTACTTAAACAATGTGCAATCAAATAAGAATTAATGACAAATGCCTTTAGTTTTGTTTTTGCAATTCACATCAAATGTGCAAAAATTATATTTGCTAATCATTTTTAAAATTGAATGTGCCAAAGCAAAACTAAATAAATAAATTGTGTAACTGTGCAAATAGCTACAGTTCGTTGCAATGGTTTAGTTAAGAATATGTCAAATGGCGTGCTTGAATACTCAAGCGATTTTATACATTAAAAGGTTTAATTCATGCTCCGAGGCAAATATGTAGCAAGAAGATTTTACTGAAAAGGGGGATTTACTTAATGATGTCTCCCTCAACTAGAAAGCAAAGAGGGCGGTGCTCTTTACTACCATATGCCAGACACACAGACAGGCAGGTCGACAGTTATGAAGACAGATGAATGATGCAACGCCTTCAGCACTGAGGGAAATGAGATCAGATGTTGACAGCTAGATCGACAGATCCCTGGTCTGGCATTCAAATGTTTTCTCACATCTCCTATTGCACGGTTCATGAATGGATACACTCTACAAGATAAGACATACTGTAACTGGCCTGTCTGTAAATAAATGCTTTGCTTTTTTTCCCCTTTGCTCTATTATTATACATGCTGTATAATATACCTGAGTTTAGCATATGTGCAGTACAGCAGGTTGCCTAAGATAAACGCTTCACAAGCAATAATCTTCCTGAAGACCTGAAGTCTTTGGTGTCAGCCGCCATGTTAAAAAACTGCATCGTGTAGGCCTATTTCATAATTCATGTACAACTCAGCCAGCATTTATAAATAAGTTCTAAGGTGCTGAAGCCTGTGAGAGAATATAACACATATTAATCGACCTCCAGAATTGTCAAAGGTGTTTCTTCTCTCATCTTTCATTCTCATTTACTTTGTTTTATTTGCAGTATAGCAAAGGCCCCTGTCTCCTGATGATTCTTACAGCATTTTAAAATACAAATAGACATGATATAAATAACCCAATATAAACAAAATCTAGTCTGTCATGGGAGAGCAGTCCTATGCGACAATCTGCCCGAGGCCATCATCAGAATACCATACACCTAACAGCAGAAGCGAACCAGTAGGTGGCAGTGGCGTCCCATTTGCAAGATACACATGGGAGGAATCTGTCTGTCTCTGCACTTAAGCTAAATCACTCTCTCTCATTCTGTTTCTCTCTCTCTTTCTTCCTCTCTGTCGCTTGCTTGCTTGCTCGCCTGCTGGCTGTTTTCTGCCACACACTAATAAACAACTATTTGTGTTTGTTTCCCCCTTTTTTAAACTGACCAGTGAATAAAAGGGGCAATGGTAAAGAATCGGTTAATGAATGCCAGTCTTCAGGACGACATGGACGCACACGGTGAAATTTTAGAAGCTGTAGAAGTTCAAAGAGAGCACCATGAAGACTGAAAGAGAGGGAAAACAATATCTCCTGCCCTCGCTGCTCCAGTCCTGCGGTTGACGGCAGAGTCGATCCACCAGCAGTGACTGGCGGAACAGTCTCAGTTGGAGAAAGCAGCTTGTCAGTGGGAGGTAACCTATATGATGGCCCCTCCTGAACTTATCAATTCATCGTCCGTCCGTGCGTTTTATTTTGGTACGAAAATGCTGAGCGCACTGAGGCACTGTAAAGCGCACCGATGCATACTGCCTGATTGCGCGTCTTGGAGCGGGTTATATTGTGAAGCAGCCTAAAACGCACGGCAGTCTACAAGAGAGAGGGGGAAGCCTGGACTTGGACAACCACCCATTTGTGGATAATAACCCTAAAAAAAACATTAAATAAAAAAAAACCTTACCCCGGTGTGTGTCACATCAATGGAGAGGCGAGGGTCGAGTATCCGAAATATACAGCGGGGGCGCAGAAGTGATGACAGCCTTTGATGAACCATAACTCCCGTCCAGACAAGGTGAGATCAAAGCTCCGTTCGGAAAACATGTAAGAATAGCGCTTTTGGTGTATAACGAAGGCTCTTCACACTTGGGAGCCGCTGCCTGAATTTGTGATGGGGTTTTAAAGGCTTCTGAAGGATACCGCCTGGAATTTTTTCTTCCGATGCTGCATCCCAGAATAACGAATTTCCCTCTTAAATGTGGAGAACGGAGCAATCTGAAGAGAGAGATTATCTCTAATCGTGACAACTTTATCACTTCTCCAACCTACAGGATACCCTTTCAATCACTGTACTGCGGAACTTCTTTTTATCGGCAAAACCAGGAGGGGGAAGAGAAATAAGCATCTTGAAATCCGCACTGGGTTGTGCGGTGAAATTTAATCAGGGCTGATAGCTAAGAAGCAATAGGGACTTGATGAAAAGTTACATTTGACACGTAGGCGAGCAGTCGGGTTCTTAAAATAACCCCACCTTCACAGCTCAACGTATGGATGATGGTCTACCGTAAGGTCTACATGAAAGGCTTTAAGAGCATATTATTGGTATCAGAGAGAAAATAAAAAGTCGTCACTTGGAGAAAATCTTGGACCACAGTGGGCATCGCTTTGCCACGAGTTGTTTCAACAATGGCACTTGTGGGTGCCTTCTGAAATGTGCGTCTTGAAAAGGGAGGAAATATCGGATGCATTATCATCACTGTGAGAGTTAATTGCATTGCATCCGGACTAATGTTTGGATTACATACAAAGTCGTGTTGAGACGTGGAAGAAAATGAGTGTGAAAAGGAAAGGTAACAAAGGATTCTCCAAAACTGCCTGAGTATTGCGGATTTTTTTTTTTTTCGATGCAGTTTTTGCGGAGGCAGCGGAAGAAGAGCTGTTCTTCGCCGGCGGAGATCTTCCAGACCTTGGCATTTCTCTGTAAATAAGTAAGTTATTGTTTATAATGTACTGGGAGGGAAAGCATATTTCTAAATGTCTTACTATTCTCTATAGTATAACTATCCTATTCAGCCCTTTCGCTCCGTTGGATGTCAAAATGCGGAAGTTTATCTTCGCTGTTTGATGATTGATATGTACAAAATCAGCACGCAGCGCTCCCGAGGTTTTGCCATTCACTTTACTTATACTGCGACCTCTAACGAAGAGATATTTAATTGTGGGGTGATTCAGAGCATAATGGAATGACGCGCGCTTTCGCATTGGTGTGCTTGTTATAACTGCGCGTCTTCGAGTGCGCAGTATCAAGATTAGATGTCTTAAACTGTTAAAAGAAAAAGAGAGAGACCGATTTGAGCCTCTAAATTAAACAGGTAAAGAGGAATCTTTGTGAGGTGAAGTGCACTTAAAGCATCTGATTTTGGTTTTTCACACTGTAACGTGACTAAACGGGGACACGCCACCTGCAATCCCTACACCCGCCTATCAATCCATCCAGTCTGTACTTCTGTGCGCTCAACCTACTTTCAGTATAGGAAAGTCTGCCATATTTTAGCACGTGTTCTTGTACGCTACAGCAACCGCGAAAAATACTTAACATCAGCCAAAACATGTTCAAGTTAGATTTGAAAATCCAAGCTTTGGATGACCTAGCTGACGATTGATTAATGACCAAATATTGTGTTTTCTTCCTCTCCACCCTCCCCCTTCTTTTCTCGGGGTCCCTTACACAAAAAGCACTTGTTCACCGCCCTCTGTGGTAGCCGGAGAGGGAGCTGTCCTTTCTCCTAGTGCTGAAATTAAAAGTGGCGGCAGTCACTCATCCTCTACTCAACTGGAAAAGGCATAGATGTTGTAGATAATGGCTCAAAAATCACAGCCACTAAACAGGCTGAAGAATATCATTGACTGTGTGCAACTAAGCAACAGATGTGATATTGGAGAAGTTCATAGCATTTTGTAATCTGACTCATTTTACTGAAACATTTTATTAAAAGATCAACCCCAGCACATACACACACACCACACCCACAACTCATAAAATATGCAGATAAGTACATGAAGTGCCACTGGTTTTGTGTTATGTTGGTGGTGGGCTTAAAAATAGATGTTTGTCAAGAAGGTGACAAACCAGTGTTGGTGGTAAAAGCATAAATAGAGGTGGCTGTCACTCTTGAGACAAAGAATAAATTGCATCTCTCACCTGTGAAAGTGAGAAACATGGCAGACATTATTCACCCACTTGAAAGGAAAGCCCTCCATATGATGGAGTGGCATCACCTTGGGGAGACAAATTAGACTGCTGATTTTATGTTTTTGCCCTGTCAGAGGCTTATGCAAGATAAATCCCCCCTACATTTTTCCCAAGTTTGCTGATGTTTGTTGGCAGCTGGTACAGAGTGATTCATAGTAATAAGCAGAGAGACTCTTCCTCCTCCCCATTTAACACTACTCAAACCTTTTTTTTCGTCCCCGTGGAGATTTTCTTGGAGAGGGAAGTGGGTTGTAGCTATGGGTTGTAAGGATCCAGCCAAAATAAGGAGCAAATGGGTTTGAAACTGACTGATTCACTGGGCCACTCTGGATTAGTGCTTGTTTATTTCACTACACTAGATGGACAACAACTGTATCTCCAGTGTGTCCCTATTAGTCCTTCTAAGCAGTAGGAAATAGCTTTAGAGCAGGTGCAACTCAGGGACCAAGTGGGACTTTCCGCTGCTCACACAAATCCAGTCTTCGGCTGCTGATGTCTCTACCATAGACATCTGTTTTATGTCCAATTTCTCTAGCCATTGTTGTCTGACTTATCTATTGAAAATCATTCCAAGCAGCCGCGTCAGAAAATTAATGAACTTGTCATCTGGGAAAGGGCACCATTGCAATAAGGTGCCAGGGTCTTGCAAAGCGACAGGCTGTATACCCATGTTCCCTCCCCACACTCCCTTTGTCATTTTCCCCCTCCTCAGCTTGTGACTCAGTTCAGATCAAGGCCATCACTGTGTGCCTTATAATAAAATGTTCATTTTTCAAATCGGATTAATCTCTGTAAAGCCTGGCTTAGGACACCATTAGCATTCATTTCTTTCACTGCCGGGGACTTGTATCAATAATGGAACTACCCCTACATTTTTCATCTTCTCTGGGTATAAAATCTCTCAGGGGGTTTCATTCAGTGAGAAAGAGAACAGTTACAGTGATCCGTTATCTACTCCCTTTTGTATTGGAAACCAGCAGTGCGATGCTGGGGGTCTTCAGTGCTAGGCTAGATAGGAGCTGAAAGCCATAATGCTGGAGGTGAAAGGAGCCTTCATATGAAGATGATGTTGATAGCTATGGTATAATTAATTATAATAATAATAATGGACTCAAGCTAAAACCATATACTTGCAGTAATAATTAATTGTGCTCTTAGCTTACGGTACATTTGGATTTTAGTATTGTGCATGTATTTTTATGAAACACCCTGTTAGCATAACTATACATAGTGGCACAGTGTTTATGGCAATATTATATCCACATAGATATTATATTAGAGAAACCTGTAAGTGTGTGAAGCTCGAGAATAGGACAGAAGCAGCAAAAACATATTTTGAAGCTGTTGGAAGTGCATGTCTAAAATCCACAGCCATGGCTGATGACTGCAGATTTTAGACATGTGGGTGTGACATGTTGATTAATCATGCATAGCTGAAGAGGTAGGCGAGAAGAGAGTCACCTTAAAGGAAACATCTGAAAGATGCTTTCATAAGCCAGCGGTGGATTACTATTAATGTGATGGCTACTGACACAGTGTTGCAAATCTGCATCTTATGCAGCTATTGTGAGTGCGATAAAAAAGCTAACCTCAGTTTCTTCTTCTGGATGACGCATGTAATCTTTTGAAGAGAGTGCTGTGGTAAAATGTGGGAATTTGTCACAGTTTTGTCACTGTAAGTGTACTCTATCAGTGGCTTCCTCGTGTAGTTGTTACAGTACTCTGCCACTGTGGAAGATCATCTGAACCTGAGATATTTTTTTTTTTTATCAACTAGACACAAGCAAGCATCTTGGGCACAGCACACACGCACCATGAATGGTATCTGCAGCAGCCCTGCTCGTTAGTCATCCTTTCCTGCATGTCTGTCTGAATGTTCTGTCCAAAAGAAAGAACAGCTGAGCAGGGGGACGGCCACAGCACATTCCACCAGCCGATGGATTAATCAATCGGTGTTCCAGCTCAGCCCATCCAGCTCAGCCCATCCATCTCAGCGAATAATCTGGGAGACATCATAAAAGTGCCATTCTATCATTCTAGAGGCCAGAGAGCATTGCTTCTTTTTTTCTGCCCCGGCTCCCACTCACATCGTGGGAACACTAGTAGACTGAATGAAATGTAGATAAGTGTACTCGGTGTGGCAACATTGCGCGGTGTTTTGAATCAACATAGATTCAAACATCTTTGCTACTGTGATTCATGGCTAATAAAGAATTCTTTCAACTCCATCACAATTGCTCTGATTCGTTGCTTCCCTTGTAAAATTCAGCTAAGAGCACTGACCTGAATTCAGGATGCGTCATTACTCACCGCTTGCCTTACATCACCCACCTTACCGGTCATGATGATGGTGTCTTTTCGACTTAGTAATCCTCACCTTCCTCTTCACTGCCAGTTTCTCTTTTCTTGACCTCGCTGGAATGTCACATGCTACTAAAACGAGAGTGACAGCACCCGAGGTAGGAATGATGTGATGACTCGGTTAATAATATCTTGCTTAATAAGTACAGGGCAAACACAGACACATTCTTTCCCTCTTTCTTCCGCTGTCACACACATGCATGTGCACATGCACAGATACACACACTTCCACAGCAAATTAATATGTATGCACCACAGAGGAGTCATTCTTCCTGTCTTCAGGGCAACTGGGCAGTGTCTGTTTAAAGTGATACTGGCCCTGGCTTCCACATTAATTCTTGCTCTTAAATTAAAAGGTTAAATGAGGTGGGATTGGGTGCCAGGCTATCTCTTTCTCCCTCATTTTACTTTTCTCCAGAATCTGCCTTATGGAGGTATGGATATCTAAGTATTGTTTAAAAAAAAAAAGACAAAAATTAAATTGACGGCAGGTTACAAAAGAAGACATTTCCCCTCAAGTGCTGTTTCCTCAATCTTTTGCTGTTGACAGTGGAATTTAAGAGTGAGCTTTGTGTGCTGGGGGCTTCATACCCCCATAGTGCTCTAAACACTCAAAGTTAAAAACATTTGAACTGGAGATATGCCCTTCAAACAGGTTTTTAGTGGTCGCATAGCAACAGATCCATGACTAGCACATCCCAAGGCAGCTTCTAAGCTGTTAACTAAAACACAGGTTGTCAGCGGACACCACCAGCCTTTAGTGACAAAACTAAAATCTAAATTCGATACGGTCGCATGTTTTAAAATTAAACACCACAATTCTGTCTTTCTTCACTTTCTTAACAAGCTTTTGTAATATGCAGCCTGAATCCTGTTAGCATAATCAATCTGAAAGAGGATGATGAATGGTGGAAAAGCCATGTCTATATGGTTGCAGGTGTTTAGCTTTAAACATATACTGTTTTTGAGATTAAAAAATATATATTTATTTGACGGCTCTTTGTGGATAAGATGACTTTTTTGTTCGGATAGTGTTGTGTCCTTAGAAATAGCAAGCTTTATCTGCTGGGTAGATGCACAGATTTTGTATCTCACTCTCCAAGACAGCAAAAATAGCACCTAACTAGGGGCCCCTTATTTTTACCCTTATTGTAGTTTTTGGTGTCCCCAGGTGAAAGCATCAAAGCATAGGAAACCTGGAAAAAGAAAGCAATGACACAATAAAAGAAAAAAAAAAGATTCAGCTGTTGGAACATAAATGACTTATATGGAAGAGAAAAAAATCTACAACAAAAAACTACAACACGGTGCCCAAACGAGCAACAACATATTCTGACCACTGAACATAAGCCTGTTGATTGAAGGTTATATTTTTAACATTTAATAAGCTCTTTGAAGCATAAGCTGTTTGCACACCATTACATGCAAAATCTAAACCGGTTGATTCGTCCTCAATGGCCATGCATGTGAATTTTGATTATCAAATGGACTCTCTGTAGATTTCTGCTTAGCATATGTATGTGTGTGAAACCACATGCAGGTGCCTTTCAAAACGAGTGCCTTCTGCAGACCCAGGAGTGCAGAAAGAGTGCCTGGGATCTGGACATCTGGGTCTAGCTTTGCCGTCTGTCTCTCAGATCAGCTTTTTAACTCATAAGCTCAGTCGGGCTGGCAATCACATGGTAGCTCAACTGTGCTCCGCAGCAGGAGTCTGGTCATCAGTCAAAGCCCCACAATACAACACAGCATGGTCACACACCAGTTAGTCGTCTCATTGTTAGACTTTCAAGTTATACAGACATTGCATCTTTGATCATTCAAAAACAAGCTATATATATATATAATGTGTTGCTGACAACTCTAGCACCTTTAAAGATACTCTTATACTCTTATCATGCGTTTTCATTCAGGTACATGTGCATGCGCGCGGAATCGTGTTTTTATTTTTTAAATAAATGATATATTTTCGATTTATGCATCAGTGTATCAGTGAGTCTCAGTATCTTTTTTTTTTGTTGCTTTTCTCTCACTACCCACTCACCCTGTTAGACTCTGACCTTAATGTGTCACTCATCCTAGCACCTGCATGTAGGCAAGGCTGCCCTACTATGATAGTTTTGATCTGACAAGAATTGACTTACACTTGATTTAATCCAAGTTGTCTCTATAGAGTCTGCTGTGGTACCAGTCTGTTTCGCCGCTTAGGTCAAGGCCTTGTGACAGCGGCTGTCAGTCCGCTCTGCAACCGCATGTGTGAAAAGAAATAAAAGCTGCCGAAAATGCTGGATGGAAATGAGAGAACTCATGCATGCCTGGCTAATGGCTCATCTCCCTCATAGACAACAATGGGCCGATCGTGGCTCAAGAGTTGGGAATTCGCCTTGTAATCGGAAGGTTGCCGGTCCGAGCCCCGGCTTGAACGGTCTCGGTCGTTGTGTCCTTGGGCAAGACACTTCACCCGTTGCCTACTGGTGGTGGTCAGAGGGTC
Source organism: Neolamprologus multifasciatus (assembly GCF_963576455.1). Lineage (NCBI taxonomy): Eukaryota > Metazoa > Chordata > Actinopteri > Cichliformes > Cichlidae > Neolamprologus > Neolamprologus multifasciatus. Next base: position 60,610,055 of record NC_140445.1, on the reverse strand, counting down.
CGGTGGCGCCAGTGTCCGGCAGCCTCGCCTGTTAAAACAGGCCATTTACCATTTACAAGTAGTATGTTTAATTCTAAACATATGAAATGAAACCCTTAAACATTCAAACTGTCAGTTTGTCAGGAATTAAGACCGGGAGACAATTATTTTCTTCCTGGTTACAACTCGTCAATAAAGATAATTGGAGAGCTGTAAAAAACAAACAAACAAACCAAAAAGCAACACATAACAACAACAAAGTTCTCTATGAATGACTCATGTTTATCTGTACATCAGGGTGTAATTCTAATGGATAAAAACACAAAATTAAACTGATGAATGTAAGCAGTCATAGAGAGAAAAGCCAAAAGCAAAACTCCTTGCACAGAGTTTTTCTTTGAGCTGTTTTTAAAAAGAGAAATGTTTGTTAAAGAGCCATTTGGCAGCTACCAATCTGAAAAAATATCTGCCAGTTTTAAATGCATCACGTGAGGTGGTTATAGACAGGTTGATAAATCACATTGCTACAGCGAAATCTGGAAATATTAGGGAATGTAATTTTCCTTTTGGGCACTCAGACTGAAAAATTGTACTTGTGTCCACATAACAGAAACTAAGACATAATTCCCAGCAGTAATACACCCAACTGTTTTGTGTCGGTGCTTGCAGATGGGAAGCCTATTAGGAATCACATAACAGAAGACAACAAAGATCTTGTTAAGTGTTTGTCATATTTTTATTGCTACTGAATTGCCACTTAGCATAACTGCACAAAAGTGGGTTGGATCTCAGGAATTTTTTTTTCTCAGATCTCTGTGAAATAGCTTAAGGAATGTATTTCTTCCTTTAAACTTTATATATTTTTTTACACTTCTAAGCTACTAACTCCCACACTGGGCTGAATCATAAGTAATCTACTGTCAAACATCATCGAGTTTTAATGGTGATACTCATTTTACAGCATACGACGTTGCATAATATGCAATATTATTTATAATGGAGGATTTTGTGTCATGTGGAACTCAGGTGTAATATTTCTAGTTTTCTAGTTTGTTTGAATATTATCAAACAGCTGTGACCTCCTCATCGAGTCGCGCTATCCATAGAAGAGTCTCTGATATTCCTTGTATGTGATTGCAGTTTGATCCTTCCCTGCTCCGAGTCTGTCGCAGTGATATAGTGATTATGTATAGTAACAGGGGAACGTTCCAGGCTCTATGTTGACTGCTAATTGGGCTCCAGTGTAACGACTGTGTCATATTAATGACCCAGATCCAGCTCATTGTAATATTCATTAGGTGTGAGGATTGCCTTTTCTCTCTGGGGCTGCATAGTACAGAGGTTTATGAGTGTGTGTCTGTTTGTGTCTGTTTGTGCGTGTAAACGACGGTGTTTGTATGTCTGTGTTGATGCAAGCGTCGGTGTTGGAAACAAAGGTCGATCACTGCGTGCGGATCTTCTTAACTTGATCCTTTTGTGTTTCTGGAAAGCACTATCCTTGCTTCACTGATTTGGGTTTCCTCCTTTGCAACTTTATTTTTAGGAAAAAAGTGATAGCGGATTCAAATCTCCACCTGACTTGCAAACAAGTATTGAGAAGTATGTCTCTTTGTGCAACATTACTGAAAAAGATGATGGAAAAACAGACTTGAAATCAGGTGGACTATGCTAAACCATGCGTTTCAAAACGAAATCCAGAATAAACCTTTTTTCTAGCAGAGGCTCACAAAGCCCTTCGGGAGACTTATTGTTTTTAGGACAGTGTGGACAGGTTAAAAGAATATTCTGTGCTTGATGAAACAGGTGGGACGCCTATGGTCACTGGCATGCAATCATTCCTCTTCCCCACCCCCACTGGTATGGTCTGGATTTGCATAACACTAAGCATGCATGAGCATAAAAGCGAGTCAGTTTCTTTCTGTTTTCATTAGCTTCATCTCTACCTCTTTCTTTAATCTATAAAGGCCCTATCATGTCCAAGCCATCATATTGCATTTTTTTTTTTTTTTTGCTCAAAGGCACAGTTCTGCTATGCTATTTCATTTTGCAATGCTTGAATTGGAATGTGGAGTTTTGTAGTTAAAAGAGGTCATATGAATGTTAGGTGCCCCTTACAGCGAAAAAAGGTTAAAACCCTTCAGTAAGGAAGTGGAATAGAAACAAGCTCTTCCTATTGTACTCTGGATAAGATCGCAGCAGACATGCCTGGTTGACTGCTATAACAGGACAAGGTCTTTTGAAGGACAAAGCAGTTCCGTAAATGCAGAATGTATAAGTCATGAACTGCTGTCTTGCTATTTCCTTATCACTGTCTGTACTGTGGACAATCAACCTCAAACTTCCCAGCACCCTGCCCTACGTGACTCTCTCTTAATTGGAATTCTTTCTTTAGTTTCATTTCAGTGTTCATTTTTGAATGATGAACCTTAATGGCAAATTGTGTTTCCTTGTACTGACTAAAGTGATGCATAAAAACAGAGGGTGTTACAAAGGCTTCTGTCTTCTAAAGACAAATTAGGTTTTAATGAAGAATGAAAGTGGCTCTGTGGAGTCTCTGGCATAAAGTCAGAGCACAGTAACTTTTGTGCAGTGGTGAGGTATTAATTATATCCAGTTAAGAATGGCAGCTATCAATCTGTAAATGAGCTGTATAAGTCACATAAATTATACTGCAAGTGTTGGAAGGACACCCATAAATGTCATAAAATGCAAATAGTCTTCAATGGATGGCTGGGCAAACAGGAGAAAGTCTTTTTTTTCAACCCAAAAAGCTCGGATACTCGATCCTCTCATTTAACGTGACAATGGAGGATTTCATCATGCTGAAGAAAACGAGATTCACTGACTTAGGGGAGATACAGTGTTCTCACTAGTAAAATAGGAGAACAAATCTTCATAACACTGTTCTGCCATTTTTGTACTCATTTGTAACAACATCAAAGGATCAGCTGCATTGTGATTACAGCCTCTGTGAAGTGGACCTTAATCCAAATTAGCTGACGGAAAAATGCTGGAATATGGTAACAAGGACTATATTGTTTTGAATGCTTCAATAAGAAAGTTCTGCATAAACTTTTAGAATTAAATTAAGCATTTTTTATCCAATGTTGTCAAGCGACCGTAGGTCAGGAACATTTTAATTTCTTTCTTCGTATCAAGAGTCTTGTTTTCACCATCTTTAGTGCTACAGAGGTACAGTAACATGAAGTGGGACACTGGGTCTCTCCTTATGAATTCAATGTATAACAAAAAGAAACATAGTTTGATAACGACTGAAAACACATATCAGTATGTATATTTACTGGTAGATTTATTATTGCTAATTCCAAGTGGGCATTTGCTTGCTTGTTCATCGATGGCAAACAGGAGTGTGCAGCAGTGGAAACAGCTGTTTGGTAAAACCTCATCATCAGACCATTTTCTACTGCTTATCTGGGTCTGAATCACAGGGACAGCACCCTAAGCAAGGAAGCCCAGACCTCACTCTCCCTAGCCACTTCCTCCAGCTCACCCGGGGTACACATAATCTCTCCACCGTGTCCTGAGAGAAAACTCATTTTAGCCACTTTTAGTCTTATTCTTTCACTTGTGACCATAGGTGGGTAAATCGACAACTACAAACTACAACTGCAGAATGATAGAGTCCCCAATGATACAGGTGCTATACCGATCCATGTTTCAATCTCATGCTTTCCTCTCCCCTCACTCATAAAGGCCCCTATACTTAAACTCTTCCACTTGGGACAGCCACTCATCCCTGATCTGGGCTCAGACTTGGAGAGACTCATTTTTAATCCTGCCAAAACAACCACGTCATCTCTCCAAAAAAATGAGACAAGATTCTGAGGCCACCAAGGTCGAAGCTTCCTGCCACTTAGCGCCACCTAGAAATTCTGGTTGGATGCCTCCTCCATGCATCAGTGTGATTGCAGAGAGCCTTGAAGTAATGCTTCCACTCCATGAACACATCCTCAGTGAAGTCAGAAGCACCCCGCCCACACTGTAAACCAGGTGTGTCGAGCACCACTTTCCTTTCCGAAATCACCTGATAGTTTGCCAGAATCACTTTGAGGCTGACTGAAAGTCTTGTTCCATCAAACCCCCCCACATTTGAGTTTTTGCCACACCTACTCCCAGAGCTACCTGCTAGTACTTGTCAGCTGCCTGCGGAGTCCCACAAGCTAACCAAGCCCAGTGGGATTCCTTCTTTGGCTCGGTGGATCCCTTCACCATCTGGATGATGGGGCTAAGACCTGGTACCTAGTGGTAAAGGTTTATAATAACCTTAACCTAAAGAACAAAAACAAAAAAATACTACACATATTAACATTGTTGAAATTTCAACCTTGCTTCTCAGATGACAGATTTTAACTAGATTTTGAGGATCTGAATTTTATAGATCCAGTGGAAATATTATCACATTTTCTTTTGAATTTACACTAGAAATGACAAGTTCACTGGGAAGAACACTCCATAAGAGTGTAATTGTGGTAAATATGTAATTCCATATTTATATTATAAATCTAACCCATGAAGCTACAAAGGTTGAACACGTATATCTAATGGTATATTACAGTATATGAGGTCCATTATTATGGGAATGTTCAACCTGCACTCACACAAATAATTTAATAAAAAAATGTTGTTGCTTTTTTCTAATTGCTAAATTTGGCTTCAGGCACTAAAACTGCTTGACTGGATATAGGAAAATATGTTTACGTAGAACCCAATTAGTAGTGATTGAATGCATACTTTAATACAAATTGGTCAGTATATTGTACTTAATGTCTGGATAAAATGTCCACGGGGCAAAGCATTATCTATTTTATTTGACCGTAAAATATATCACACATTTAGTTTAATGCCTCACCTTGAAAATAGGTAACTGGCCAAGAAGACTGCTGTTCACTCCACATGTCATGTGTGCTGAGTGTGGTTGCTGTAGCTTTTGGTGTGTCAGACCTGCTTGTGAACTCAGACAGCAAGTTAATCCCACTCACCAGATGCCTGCCTAACTTGGTGTTGTGTTTGACATTGCTGTCCCTCTTTCTCTAGCTGTGTCTTTGGTTGTCATTCAATTTACCAAGATCAGGCAAACCTTCTCTCCTTCTCTACCCAATCAAGGAAGTCACAGAAATAATGATGCTTCAACTTCTGGATTATGCAGTAAATTTGCATTAAAATCACAGTTTAATTGCAATTTCTAAAAGAAATATACATAAGGCCATACATCTAACACATTAGTTGATATTCATATGTCTATGAAAACCCTAAAGATGTGGGAAAAGGAAATACAGATGGAAAAAAGAAAGAAAGAAAGCTTCAGAGAGTGTGTTAAAATGGAGAACTGCACTTTGATATACCACGGTAAAGCTCTTGCCTTTTCAGTGCAGCTAAGGTCCACAGTGATTTACCATGTTTCAAACTCAATGCCCAGAGCTGTTACAGGATTAAAGTCTTTATGAAATGTGGTGGACCACATATGCTTACATATGAAAGATTACTGAGTGTTTGAGAGGGGCATATCCTGGTTAGCATAAATATACAGTAATTGTCCAAATTAGAGAAGGTAAATAAAGAGGTGTCCCAGAAAGACATTAAACTGCAGATATAAATATCAGGGAAACACATTATTAGGTTATAGTATATAGTTAGTATTCAACCGAGTTGCTGCTATAAGTAACAGCACGCTGTATTTCATATAAAATGGAAATAATACTGCAAGGTTTGCAAGGCCTAATCCTACTAAGGCATCGTTATATTATGCAGTAGTAGTACCTTGGATTTACAGGAGGATCCCAGACTGATGTGTGAGGACAAAGAAAGTCACTGAAGGTCTATTTAAACCAGTCACCCTCTTTTAGAAAACCAGGTTACTTATAGTGAATTGTCAATTAAAGTACGCTTTAGGCAGTATTTCTATTACCCTGTAGTGAGGCTTCTCAGGCAGATAGCTGAGCATTGTCTCACTGTATGAACAAGAATGTGAACATGATAGACTTCTACTGAAATATGAAGTGAACAACCAATGAGAGCAGGTACATGTCTGTCTCTCAATGAAAACATCAAAAAGTTTAAAAGGAATCTGTGCTTTTGACTTCATTTACTTGACAAACAGCCATGCGATGTATGATCGGTATAATTCAATTCAAAATGTCCCAGTATGTTTTTTTTAAACTTTATAGATTTGTTATTTTTGGAATGTGCTTCTTTCATTTCGTCTAAGGGCTTAAATCTGTTCATTTCCACTCTTGTTGAACTCTTCCAAACTCTCTTCTTCTATTGCCAGTCTAAATACCCTAAACACTTAAGTGTTATATCTTCCCCTCTTATCGTCGCTATCCTGCTCCAGATTTTCTCTTTCACTAATCTCATTGTGCTTTATGCAAAGGAGCTGGTTTAGAGAACTGTTTATCCACATTTTCCTCATTTCCTGGTGCCTGTAATGGCAGATCCAGTAACCTGTGTGCCTTCAATCACACAGCTATTTCAGGTGAGCAACAATACCCGAGCTGATTTCAGCTCTACTGTTCCCTTGGTAATGGGAAAGTTAAAGATGGTTGGCTGCTGGGGCATCGTGCAAACAAGGCAGACTTGTGGGGTGCACTGTTCCTCCATAAAGCAAGCACATCAGTGCTATTGTTAGCACTTAGCAGGAGATTAGCACTGATGGCTGTATGGGAGCTAGCAGGCTTGGCTGGTGTTCTGAGTCAGATGCTAACCCGGCCCACCCCTGCTGCTTTTGCCATCATGTCAAAATTAGTCTAAATAGCTGCAGACATGATTTCTTGCCCTGATGGCAATGCAGTCAATCCATCTCCAGTGACTGTGATACCACCACTCTGGAGATCACTATCAGCATAATGAATAGTGCACCCAATCCCATCTAATAGATGATATAACTCCAGAATCAAAGATTTACTTGGCCATTGTTCACTGGTCTGATTTCTTTAAGTCTAACAAACTCACGGTACATCATCAAAAAACAACTCATAGGTGCCAAGCAAAAAGTGAAGTCTGCACTGTATTTCTGCAACTTGAACCTAGCTAAGTAAATGCCAAAGCCTGATTGCATTAACATTGCTATTATATATGAAATTACTGAAACAACAAATGGCATTCAGTCTGTATCTTTTATTCTGTGTACCTGTTTCCTAATACATAGGAACACAGACTATTTTTCACTACCTATCTGACTGATTACAGTGCATGATTAATTAGCAGACAGATTGCTAAACGGTGGTGAACATGGTATGATGTGCAGAGGTAAAGAGTAGACTCTCCAAGGAATTCAGTAATGTCCTCTTTGCCCTGCTCACTCTCTCACTCTTTCCCTCTCATCCCTCTATCCCATCTATTTCTTCCTCTCCTTCTATATTAAGCTCTTCTGGGTTAATCATTCCTAGAGGACGACAGTACCACAGTGCTGCAAAAAGTGATACACAGCTGTGTGGAGTGGGGTCTTGTGCAACTACTTCCAGTGATTACAGACCCTTTCAGGGATAACTAGATATCTTACAGCCACACTGCGCTTAGCACTATACACTTCAAAAGACGTGATGGGTTTTAATGCTGTCTTTGCTTTGTCACAGAGCCAATTTAATTGACCTTATTTGTCATTTATTCTTATATTTGCCTGAACTTTTACTCTAGCATCACAAGAGGGTTTTCTAATCTCCATCTTATTATAGGGCATTTCTTCACCTCACCTAACACCCTTGCACCCTATTCTGCTCATGGATCTGGTGGGAGGGCACGTGCTCTGATTCATTTGCTTGCATATGGAGGATACGTCCAGCTCTGATGGATGGCTTTGGCTCTTGTAATCCCTCAGCAGTTCACAGTTTACATAGAATTTTTTTTCAGTGTCCCAAAGGGCCACATCCTCAAATAAAGTGAAACAAATAAAAGCTCCACATGCATGCAGTGGTACAAAACATGCCGACAAGCAATTCCACGGCTATAACTAGATCTATGTACACACATACACACAATAGCTGTTTCTTTATTTAAAGAATTACATGTGCATCCATTATTCACTAATGCCTATTAGTGACATATGACTAAAAAAGTAGAAATAAAAGCTGCACAGAAAGGGAAAAAAAATAATTTATGGTGATGTGAGATAATTAAAGTGTTCTAATGTCCTCACATAAAATCAGAGGTTGCCAGTAACCGTTTAGTCTGCTCCATGTCCAAATTAGTCTGCATGGTAACTCTCTTAATCAATGTGGTTGCAAACTGTGATGTGATGTGACTGCTAACATGAAGTGTCTCTCTTTTCTTTACGCACACACACATACATAAACACACACAGACACACACACGTACACACACTCGGGGGTTCTCCAGCTAAAGTTAAATGTCTGCCAGCTGAGCGTGTCCCTCAGTTGGGCTTTTGTTCATTTCCAGCTGAAGCTCTGTAATTTGTCCGCCAGTAATTTGTCAGGAACGAAGGCCTAGGGATGCCAAGTTTGTCAGAAGTTATATAAAATATAAAAATACACAGCTGAGATTTTCAATTAATAATTTTTGCTTTTTAACACGGAGAGTGAGCCTGTGTGTGTGTGCAAGCATCTGCTCTTACAGGCTTCACTTCTAAACACTGTCTACCTTATGGGTGTATAGGTGTGTACGCTGTCTGTCTGCAATGATTTCTGTCATTTCTTTAGTTCATGCATTGCTAAATTGCCTTCCCAAGCATTATTGTCATAGTAAGATGTTTGTTGGGGTAATTTTGGGAAGAAACTGGGTTTAATTAATTCCACTGTAAAAATCTTGAACCAGAGATCCACTGAGATTCTTATCCAGATGGCCATTTGTCATTCTAAGGTTTTGGAAACAAAAGCACTTTTGGGGATTATAGATAGACTGTGAGTTTGGTTTAATGTAAATATACACATCACATCTAGAAGCTTTTGATGTTCATGATTCTTAGCAGCAGCATAACCAAAATTAATCCTGTAGTGGCAAACGGCAGAAAAAACTGGGAATGGAAATATTCTGTAGGGGAAAATGTGTTGTCAATTAACAATATTATGTTCATTGTTAACAAACGCACAGGTGATAAGTTAAGAGAAATTGACATTAAGTCCCTTAGTAAGGTGTGTGCTCCCAGAGTGCCTTGAATTTTGTACCTTATACTTGTATCTCAACATTCATTCCTCAAGCTTCCATAACTTTATTGGAAAGATGGAACATCACCCTTTAAAAAGATATTCCCTGATTTGGTATTTTGAAGATGATGGATGAAAGTAACACTTCAGCCAATAACAGCTCCCACAGCAAATGCCCCGGAATATGATTGACATCATTTTTATCAAACCACTTAGTGAGCTTTATAACCCCTTGGTTGTGAGCATTCTCATCCTGGAAGAAAACACTCCCATCACAGAAATGTTTTATCGCTAGATGAACGTGATCGCTCAGAACAAAGTGATTGTTCTGAGCGATCGGTGATTTTCTGTGATCCTGTGAACGGGCCAGTAAAATACCCCCAGCTGTCAACAAGAATCACCGGATCCCCTCACTGTGAGGGTCAAGCATTCAGGTTCTCCATTAATTTGTTCCTCTTTTGTATTCATGGCTTGTCAGACAGTTGGGTTAATAACTGACAATAATTGAAAATGAAATCTTTGTTTAATGTACTTGCTGATACGTTCATTCCTTATAATTCCACTTGCTGTGATACGAGGATATATTTCAGTCATGTAATATGAAAAACAAAAGAAAAAAGAAAAACCGGCTAAAGATTGTTTGGTTCCGAATTTTGTGTACAGCATACACTTTCAGTATCTACTGAAAGGGTTCACCCTGTCTTGTTTGCAGATCTGAAACAAACTGTATACGCTCTTGTTTTGATCCATGCTTTTTGATGCCAAATTGAATGCACAAGCCCTTGAAAGATTTCTACATCTGTAAAACCTCAGTGACCAAAATGCCTGAGATTCTGCAGGGTAAAAGGAAGGCATGTGGCAGGAGTCATGTACTTCTTTGGTTCATTTCATCTCTCTATGCTCTCTCTTTCTCTCATTCTGTATTTCTACAGGTCTCTGCCTGACTCAGAATAGCTCTACAAACCCAAGTACTGCTTCTTAGACAAGGAGCAGCAGTAGTATTGTGGGAGAGCATTCACACACTTGTTTTATTATTAAATCCTGGTTATGTAAACCATGAACAGACATCACTAACGCATAATGATTCACCACAGTTCAATTGTGTAATGGGCCTAATTCAAGGAATCATGAGCAATATATGTGAGTGAGAATGCGTAAGGAAGTGGCTGCGTCATTTGACTCATTTCTAGTTTTACTTCAATTGGTTCTTTCAGGACTTTGAGCTTCATATGTAATTAAGGAGTGGTTGGTGGTTGAACTGTATCTGACGAACTCAAAATTGTGTCATTCTTTGACAAAAAAAATGGTTTTCAGTTTGTATTATTTAGCACTAGTTCTTAAGTACTGGCTATTACAATTAGTTTGTAAGAGCCAATCAAAATCTGGTTAATACTGTAAAGCAGTGGTTGATAATATCACTTCAAAGCCAGATTATTTAACTTTTGATAGACAAATGTGCCAGTCTGTCATTTTATAAACTGAAAAAGCTTGAATTCATCAAAACTAAAACTTCCTTTTGTGAGGAAGTGGTTTATAGCTAGATCTACCTATGTTAGCAAATCTGTAATAAAAATATTTCTGAATTAGCACAGTGCTTTTATTTATTAATCTTATTTAATTTTTTGTATTATTTTAATTTTAATAAAGAAAATCTTAGTTTTATTTATTTATTTTTACAAATGAGCTCAAGTCATTTATCAATCAAGTAAAAATGCCACAGGCAGTCATCCTGTTTAGCACGATGTTTGACTTATTCCTGTAATTAATAAATACTCATGCATCTTACAAATGGTTACCATATCAAAACAAGAAATAACTGATCAACCGGTTCCCAAAAGACAAAATGAATATTAAAATACAAGACTTTGAACACTACTTTTAACCTCAGGAAAATTAGCCTTTAGCATCCTAATCTCAATTGAAGACCCACCTTTTGTGTACCTTACAGCCACTACTACTAGTAGATTACATTTATTTTGTTGCTACATTCTCAAATCAAGCATGACCTAGCCATTTGGGTTATAGCTCAGACTGTAGTTTAGTAAATCATAATGGCATACCTCCTCTGACAGACAATGGGTGGAATATTTATGTGAAAGAAAAAACATCAACTATTACAAAACCTGCAAAAACAAACTGCATGAACAAAAATGAAAGGTATTGGAACAGCCACTCACTCCCTGACACACGAATACACCTAGCTATACACAGCTGCCAGACACGACAGCATCAACTTTAGTTAAAATACATCTCAGTAAATACGCAACATGCAAATTCAAGTTCAATTCAAGTTTATTTATATAAAGCAAAAGCACAACAGTTCCCCCAAGGCATTTTATACAGTAATATTCTACAAAAATATTAGAGAGAAAGTCCCAGCAGTCAGACAATTCCCTATGAGCAAGCATTAGGTGATGGTGGGAAGAATAAAATCCCTTTTGACAGGAAGAAACCTCCAGCAGATCCAGGCTCTGGAGAGAGAAGACAAAATTAAATGATATGCAGCAAGGAGTGAAAAAGGGTGAGAGGCTTAGTGTATCATCTTAGTGTAGACGTTCCCTAGCAACTACGGGGTGCAACAATACTCGTATGGATATTGAACCGTTCGGTACAGTGCTTTCGGTTCGGTACGCATATGTATCGAACAATACAAATTTTTAAATTTATTTTATCAACTTTCCTTCTGACGATGCTGTCTGTGTTGAGCGCTCAGTGGATCTGCGCTCGACAGTGCAGCCTAGGCGGAGTAGTCAAAGCAGATTCACTGAGCGCAGGGCAAGCTAGCAAGACAGAGCAAGGCAACATGGCAAATTTAACCTCCCCCACCCTCATTCAGATCTGGCGTTTGGAACTATTTTGATTTTCATGTGACATATGACCCTGAAGGTAAGCGTGTCATGGACAAAAGTAAAACAGTATGTTGGATGTGCCATGCAATGCTCAATTACATTGGTGGGAACTAGTGCGTTAGCGCAGTTAGCTCGCTAACGTGTTGGCCGTCCAGCCCCACGCACGGGGCGATCCGCGGTAGCTCGTTAACGGAGATTTTCCGTGTTGTGGCGTTAACGTCATTTCAACGAGATTAACGCTGACAGCACTAGTGGGAACACAACGAATATGACTGCACATTTACGCCGACATCATCCTAGTACAAAGACAAGTGGAAGCAGACAAAAACAACAAGCACGCATGCTACAAACTTTACCCGAGTCATTTAGACAGCCGTTAGCACATGATTCTCCTTATGGGAACCTGATACCTGATATGTTTAATGTGTTGCTGAGAATATAGCCCAGAAGAAGCGTATAGTATAGCTTTTATTTTGGAAAGAGCTATTTCTCTGTAATAAACTCTCTTTTCCAAAGATGAGTGATTTCTCGATCAGATAGATTTTTTATAATCTTTAAAGTATAGTCTCATTCTCGCTTAATAAATTATAATTATTAATCAAAATGTTGATGATTACAAAGAGGTCCATTCATATGCATTCAATTATTATTATTTTTTTGAAGAATGTAAGGGCAATCATTTGGCTAATCATTGTTTTGCCAAGTAGAAGTGCCTTATTTTGGAATAATTATGGACAAATGTGAATGAAGCACCATTAAGATCGGCGGCAACATCATCAGAGAAAACAACTTTTGTGCTGAAAATTCAACACTTCCTTCTGAAATCCTCCCTAAAATACTGGAAAGAGGAAAGTTTGTCAACCAGTTGTAAAAAAGCATAGTTTTAAAAGAAATGGTGTAATCAAGTAGTTTTTGCCGCCTTTTTTGTCATATATTCTTAATAAATAATTTGTAATAGCCAAATGAAGAGTTGTGTTCAGGGACATAATATACAAAGTTTGTGTTGAAGAACATAGTAAAAAAACAGTTCCAAAAAAATAGTAAATTCATGTCCAGCAACAAAAATGAATAGATTTAAAGTTATGACAATATCACGAACTGTCGGGAGGCTGGGCTGAACCGACACAATGCACTAAAAGGATTTATCGAAAAACACATACTAAAAGATAAGACTTTTAACAGACATGACAACTGAGACAGTGGAATACTGGAGGAAGATGACATAAACACAGAAAGAAGAAACAGAATGGAATAGATAGGGAAATACTCCTATATATAGAAAAGAACAAACTCAAAATAGATGCTGAAGCTAAAAAAAAAAGACCAAGACCTCAAAACTAGGCATAGAATAGTAAACCATCTCCAAATAGTTATTATATCGTACAAAAAAACTGAGTCTGAGCATTGCTAGAACAAAAGGAGACTGCAACAGGATGGTTCCCGTTGTAGTCTCCTTTTAAATTTAACCTGCAAAACATATGAATCAAAACCAACTCAGATACACATCAACTTTAAATGTCAAATATCAGGGACAGCACACAGTCCTCGGGCCATGACGATATCATCATTTTAATGGTTTTTCAGATTTGAATAGACAGCTTTATTTTACCTTTCAAGTCATATTATATCTATTCATTAAAAAAATCAGAATAATATGAAAATAACTCTCACTGAATCTCAGGCATTTTGGTCCTTACTGAAAAAACAACTGGAAAGAAATGGCTCCTCTCATCTTATCTGTTGACGTGCAACACTGATGGCCTATTTTATCCTCTCATCTTACTCTTACCTTAATTCTCTTGCTCTTATTTTGTTGATGTCCTTGATATCCTCAAGGGCTCCATAGTGATGAAGCCAAATGACTTTAATAATGGAGTATCTAGATTAATATTCTAAAATCCCACATCATTACCTTGATATTTGTTTTTTCTGATGACTTGACAAGCTGCCATTTTTAGATTATTAAATTCGATTATTCCTGATATTTTACCACAGCAAAGAATCTGCTTAAATATAAATGAAAAGCTGACTTTCCATCGAGGTCATATGTTGATGGTACACAATCAACAATGCTCACTTAAAAAGATAAAGATAAAACATTGGCAAATGGGAGCAGCATTGTACACAGGTCTTGCTGTGCAGCGCCATCTGACCTGGCAGCCCTCCCAAAACTGAAATAGAGGGGAATCACAGCTGCTGTCTCGCACGTTCTCTCCACTCTCTGTCTTGCTTCCCCACAGACACACATTACCCCATCCATCCAAGCCACGTTGTGGAAAGCACCATCTTAGTTATGTTTAATTTGCTTCCCTCTGTATTCCCAGTGTTCCTGAATGAATTATCATAGTGATCTCATGTCTTGATACAGTAGGTAAGAAGATTAAGTCATGTATATAATATAAGTAGAAAATTATTTAAAAAAATAATGCCATGGGGTTTTCAGTGTAACATTTTAATATTATTATTATTATTATTATTATTATTATTATTATTATACCTATTATTTCATAGATTTCAATGTAACGTACCTGTTAATTACATATAACTTCTTTCATGAATAGTGTGAACAATTAAAGGTTATCTGGAGCAACATGGACATAGAATATCATCCGGCCACTTCATTGGCCACACCTTGCTAGTACTGGGTTGCACCTGCTTTTGCCTACAGAACTCTTTTTTTTCCCCCAAATCTCTTTATTTGGTTTGCCAGTTTTCTTTATCATAAAGGCGACAAATATTCAAATATAAATGATTACATATATATAATAAAAATTAAGTAAAAAAACAAACAGGCAAAAAAGCAACAACAAACAACGTAAGAAGGTTGGACAGAGGATGTCATCTATCAAGGTACCAATGAGACTCAGTGATCATTTATATCTGTTCCGTATTAAAGAGATCCAAAAATGGTCGCCAGGTTGAATGGAATTCCTCCAACCTCCCCCTTAATAGGAGTTTAATCCTTTCCAGCTGTAAGTGTCTTAATACATCTTGTACAGAACTCTTTTTAACTCCTGGTAGATTACATTAAATGAGTTCTGGTGACTGTGGAAGCCATTGGTGTACAGTGAACTCATTCTTATGTTATATGTTAGATAGTTTGAGCTTGGATGGCTAAGGTCAGCAACAATTCTGATGTGGTTTTGGTGTTTAAACAATGCTCAGCTGGTTCTTAGGGACCACCATTCTGAACCAGTGATACAAGGCAAGTTGGATGCATGTTTTTTATGTTGTTTTTGTGTTGTCAGACCCTCCCATCATAATGTCAGAGCTGATATTGAAACTGATCAGTCCGAAACTTGTTTTCCAATTTTGGTGAGCCAGTGTGAATTGTAGCCTCAGTTTCTTTTTGCAGCTGACAGAAGTGGCACCCAATCTTTGGACACTGTAGTCCATCTGCTTCAAGGTTTGATGTGTTGTATGCAAGGCATGCAAAGATACTCTCCTGCTTACTGTAGAAGCAAAGAGTGGTTATTTGAGAGTGTTTCCTATCAGCTCAAAGCAGTTTGGCTATTCTCCTCTGACCTTTGGAATTAACAAGGTATTTTTACCCAGAGGACTGCTGATTACTGGATATTTTAGCTTGTTTGGCCCATTCTCTGTAAACCCTAGAGATAGTTGTATTAGAAAGTTCCAGCAGATCAGCAATTTCTAAAATACTCAGCCCGCTGGCACTCAAAGTCACTTAAATCATCTTTATTCCCTGTTTTGATGCAGGGTTTAGACTTTAGCAGGTTTTCTTGACCTTGTCTACACACCTAAATTGTTGTTGTCATGTTAATAGCTGGTTATATTTTTGAATTAATGAACAGATGTATGAAAGACAGTATATGATGGACTGGCAGTGATATGTGACCAAGTAGGTTTGATTATAAAATAAGACTCATTTTGCAGAATTTACATCCCTGAGAAGATCCAAACAGTGGCTCTAAGCCAGAACGTGTGTAGTGTAGGAGCACACAGTGATGTGGAGTGTAGTGAGCAATGACCCATGCTGAGGTTCTGCTTCGATAATTAAAGTTCATTGCTTTTCCATTGCGCTTTTTTTATTTATAGTGTAATTTAATTTGGCATACGGGGACAAAAAATAAAGTGCACTTTAGAGTCTAATTGATGCTCGTTTCTTCTTAGTCTTGCCTTCTCAGCATTCTTCCTCCTCGACCAATGAAGTTAACTAGGCAGAGGATGGAGTGCAGGGGAGAGTTACAGGAGAGGGAGGAAGTGATAGAGAAGGCTAGACGAGGAAAGAAATAAGAAAATAAGAAGGTTAACAGGTGGGGGTGGGTGGTTGGGGGGTGCAAATTTGATTTCTTCTACACCCATTGTTAGCTTGTGGCTTTGAGAGGCAGTGAAAGCAGAGTCCATTTTCTTGTTAGAGTCGCGAGGGAGATTAGCAGAGACTGGGCTTGTTTCTATTTGAGGAATAATGAACAGTCTCTCTTTCTATACAAGCCCCACTCTTGCAGCAGGTCCCTTATTCATCTCCCCCGTCCCTCACACCCGTCGTCTCTCTCTCCATAGAAATGTAGAAGAATTTGATGGTTCGTCATTCCTCATCATGTTTTCATCCAGCTTATGAAATCTGACAGTAGATGGGGATTGTGTTGTGCCACGACAGAGAGAAAAGCATCACACGGAAATAGCAAACTCCTGGGGTCACACACCAGCGCCAGGTGAGAATTCCTACAGGGGAGCGTCACTGCTGAGGAGCACTTTGCTGTAGCAACAATGTCAACTTAATTATGTAGTTGCTCAAAACTTGCACTGTATAAAGGATGAAACCTTCCCTGGATGATAGAAAGGGGAAGGGATTGTCTCAAATCACTCTCAAAGTATAAGCTGCCATGCATACTTTCTGCTGCACTTGTATTTTTAGCATCCTGACTTCTTGCAGCTATGGAGAACCTCCCAAATGACCTGAATATGAGATCGCATTTGACACCTTTGTTCATTAAGAGAAATTGGGAACAAAAAAGCATCTATTCATTGCCTCCCAGGGTAACACCAGAATGTCTGGAACGGGTCATGGAGAGGTAGCTTTATGATGCTTATGTAACCGCACTTCTCTGCCTCCCAATAATTCACTCTGGTCCTGGTGGAGTAAAGGTGTCAGCCATTCACACTACTAGTTCATCCAAACAGAAATTGAATGATGAAAGGAGAATATCAAGGGGGATGGAGGAGGACAAGTGGCTCTTTTAATGACTGTGGTGTGTGATGGGAATGCTGTTAATGAGGAGGGCTGGGATAAGAAGCTATGCTTCCCACGTAGAGGGAGACAAACCTGGGAGGAGCCTTAAGAACAACTCAGCTCAGCTTTCCTTGTGCTTCTAGAGCAAAGCCAAGCAAAGCTCTGCAGACCACAGGCGTGTGGGATGAATAGTTTGACTGTGAGGCGGGAAAAGATGGCATTGAGAATGAGCAGTTTCCCTTTTTCTTCTTCTCTTCCCCCTTCTCCCAGAGAGACAGTGGCAGCTCTCTGGTGAAGATCAGAAAGGTGGGAGATGGAAAGTGAGCAGGAGTGGGAGAAAGAGGGAGAAGAGAGAGACTGTAGCCCTGGGAGGGTATATCTCCAGTCAGTAATTCCACTGGGGGGTCTCCCCTCTGCTCTTCAGCTTCCATCTCCAGATGAAAAATAAATAACCTCAGACGGCCTCCCTCTCTGCTGAGAGAGAGAGGGTTTCCCAAGAACTGTGTTCACTCTCCATATAGTTATCGCCCTGTCACCCCTCTTTAACTCAGTCTTTTTTTTTCACACACACTACCAGACATGCACGTCAGTGATTTCAGTCTAGCATAGTTTTACATGACCACAGCATAGGTATGGAACATTTTGATAAAAATATTTACAATAAGACATCAAAACACACACATGGACATGGCATGATGTACCAATTCACCCAATCTGTGGACACACAGTAAGAAACCATAGCTATTTTTATATTTTAGTCTTAGTCTTAGTTTAGGAATTATGTTACATTATGGTTGTATGTTGTGTATGCAAATACAGTAACTACAATGATTTTTGTGTTGGCTTTGTGCACTTCCAAAAGATGGAGGAATCACAACACACTCCAGCTGTGTTGGAAAACCTCTTCTGGAGACCTAACATGCTGTTCATACCATGTCGATTCTTTGTGGGCAGAAACAGTTCCCCATTACAAACCAATGCAATAATGCACCAGATGTTAAATAATCTCACTCATAAGTTTGTTCATCACCCAAAAGTAACTTGTATTACTAACAAAGTGACCACATTTAATTGTTGCCTTCATTTCTTGCCACTTAAGCACTCTCTCAAGTATTACATGCATAATAAAACTCCACAATCCAGTTTCATGGCATGTGTTAAGGTGCAACTCTAATTCTGAAAATGCTGTGGCACTATGTAAAATTGTTAATACAAATATAATGCAATGATTTACAAGTGTCTTAAACCTACACTTTGATCATAATTTTTGAATTTTCTCCAAATTCTCTGACTCTCTTGACAATGTTAGCGAACATTATTCTGGAAGTGTTCCACAATATGTAGACACAGATTTTTTTATTTTGTTTTTTTTTTTTTTTTTGCAGACTGCTGCATGTCTTCTCATCTATATTTCTGCAAAACTGCTTTTCAAATATATTCTTTTCATATTACGTTATGTTACTGACCTGTAATATAAGTAATTAGCAGCATGTCAGTAACATAACCAATTATAACCTAATTGGTTATAACATTTTTCTCCAGGTGTTTCTTTTCTTTACCATTTACTTACATAGTATGATGCTGATTTTGTAAATAATATTTTGTGGTAAATTTCATTTACATATTGTATGGACACTTATATTGCCAAGACTCAGAGTCATTAAGAAAGACATCCAAGGCCTGTTATACATAAAACATATTGTTACTGTCTACTGTCCTGCTATTGTCATTCACTCATGATCTGAGTATCTCATGTTCACACATTGTTTAATTTTATTGTTTTATCTGCACATCATGTTTTATTTGTATGCTACTAGTTGCTGCATGCAGAAGGTGTACATTCTCCATGTGTTTCCTTGTTGTGTTGTTTTGATTGGGCCAGTAAATACATACATTTACAACATAATACCATATTCTGGTGATTCATGCACTCACTTTACTTGGCTTCAGGAAGACACAAATTAAGTCATATTCTAATCTATAGATCCTCACTTCTTCTCTTATTCCTCTTTCACCGCCTCCGTCTGCAATGAAAATGTTCAACATCATAATCTGGCACTCACATTACATCCTTTCTTTGATACTATGTCAGCATTTCCTTTCTTAACTGTATTATCAACTTCAACTCTTGATACCTGTAATGAATGCTCTGCTTGGTGTAGATATTGTACTGTAAATCCGCTTAGCATGCCTAGCGCTGAGCCCACCAGGGAAGGGTAGCTACACTTCTGCATCCTCACTCTGTTGCACGGGTTATAGCTGTAGTCTAATATCAAGTCTTTTGTGTGAAAATGTGTCCACGTGGATTTTCAGACAAGTGGGTGAAAAATTGTCTTAGTATGTGGAAACAGAGATGCATGCATTTACAGATTGTTATGCTAACCTGTGGACCGGAATCTGGGATCTTTCTTACATGGCTGAAAAGTCAAGGGAAATACAAAATTCTGCACATGGACACATACCAAAGCCTTCGCATTTCTCTAGAGAAGTCCACAACACCACGCAGCTTTAAAGTACTTGATGATGAAAACAGTAGCTTAATGTAAAGGTTGTTTTGAGAGTAACATAACAGAAAATATCATTGGGGTGGTTAAATTAAATGGACTTGTCTCCCTGGAAACAACAATATATTTAACAAAATACAGTGCAATATGCCTCACAGATTATGGTTTCTTGTTAGGAGAAATATGCATAAAAAGCTACAAGGTCAGTAAAATATGCTAAGTAATTGCTGATGGAGTCTGCTTATTTGAAATTAATATTTCCTGTGTGGCGGTAGAAATGGTTGTCTCACTGCAGCAGAAAACACCAGCTAAACAACTTATGTCTTATTTAATCAGGAAATCATAGTCAGATCAGTCAATAAAAGAACAGAACTCATACTTTAGGGACCTTGATCATATAAATAAGATTACATTAGACAAGTCAGTGCCTTTGGAAATTTAAAACTCAGAGTTTCATATCTTCAGTGTAGCGAAAATGATAGAGCAAGCAGGATCATTCTATCATAAAATAGCTTAATTAGACTGTACCGATAAGTCTGTTTTTCTACCAAATGAGACACCAACTGAAGTCCACTTTTTAATTTCTGGAGTATCATCTGAAAAAGAACAGATGGAGGAAATTACTCCAACTTGTCAGTTTGCCACGAAGCATGTTATTCACTTCAACAACTGCTCAAGTTTAGTTCTCAGAAAGGACACATGTACGGCGTACATTTCACATGCGGTGAATTACCATCACATGTGCCGCGAGTAAAGTTTGCTTTCAGGGTTTTCTGCCAAGTAGACTCGCTAAGATGTGATTTATGTTGCTGAAAATTTGGATTTTAACATTGACTCTTTTCTGGCACGATGCTCGTAGGAGCAGTGGTTACGCTGTCACAGCAAGAGAATTCCTGGTTTAAACTCACTGACTGGAAATATACTGAAACAAACATGTCCATTAACCTGTGGGGCCTTTTTGTGTGGAGTTCGCATGTTCTCTCTGTGTACTCTGGCTTCTTCCCACAGACATGCATGCTAGGCTGATTGGTGATGGTAAATTGCCCAGGTGTTCATGTGAGCATGAACGGTTGTCTCTAGATGTGCAATAAACTGGTGCACCCCGCCTTTCCCCCATGACAGCTGGGACGGGCTGCAGCATACCTTTACCCTTAGCTGGACAAGCAGTTTAAGACAATGGGTGGATATTATTCTTCCCTTCACCTAACCAGAGTTTTGTTGACTAAACCTGTTTAAACTGTAAGAGAAAGCTGAATGGAATATAAAAGAATTGAAAGCTTTCTTCTAGAAAGCCTTTCTGGCGCAAAGTCATGAGGGCAAACTTCTCTCAATAGCCATCACACCACAAAATGAAATGAATAATAAAAATTCTACTGCTCTCCACTTTTCTCTTTCCCCATGTGTCTCTCACCCTCTTTGCTCATATATCACTCATTTGCCCAAAGTAATCCACATACCACTTTGCCTTTTCTTCTTAATTTGTATTCACCTTTTCTCCTGCTCAGAGGTTTTCATTTCTCTGTCTTACCGTGCATTTTATTCTTTGGCTGCGCCTTTTACCTTGATCGTTTCACTCTGTTCTTTTAAAAGTAATCTTGTCCTCTTTTTATTCTCTTTCACTTTTGCACTTTTTTGTTAATTAACAGGGACCGTGCACAGATTCAATTTCAGTGTCAGATCAAAAAGATTTGCATTGCATATGCTGTTTTGCTTACTGTGCTGTGCCTCCTCTGTTAATGAAGACGTCATCTGTTCTCATGCCTTTTTCTCCGGCTTTCACCAGAATTTCAAGTTTTATGGAAGAAACACCATATTGACAACTTATTTCTCTCTCTCTCCGAGGGGCTAGTCATGTTTCCTGTCACGAACGGGCGGACTACGCACGGTAATTCGGCGTGCCCGTGTGGCGTGCTGGTTAGACCCAAACGCGGGGAAGGCTAGCGATGGGTAGGAACAGACACGCAGTTAATCTAGTAACGGCCAGTGCACGAAGCGGGGCTTCGGACTGGCGTTACAGAAAAAGAATCGAGAGGAAAAACACTCACGGTTGCTGAATCGGAAGGACACTGACGTCGGCAAAGAGTTGGAGCTTCTGACATGAGGAGAACGATGTCTGAGCGGCGAACAGGTGGGTGGCGTCTCTCTTTTAAACCCGGCCCCGTGATCAGCTGGCGAGCAGCTGGCGATCAGCTGATCACCGGCTGACAGGACCCCCCCCCCGACGACCGGCACCCGACGGGCCAGGACGGCGGCGACGGAAATCCGAGATGAGGGAGGGATCCAAGATGAAGCGGGACGGCACCCAGGAGCGCTCCTCAGGACCGTAGCCAGCCCAGTCCACCAGATACTGGACCCCCCGACCCCGGGGACGGGAATCCAAGATCCGCCGGACAGCGTAGACAGGGCCCCCATCGACGAACCTGGGCGGGGGCGGGGCCGGGGAGGGGGGCGCCAGCGAGGAAGTAACGCGCCGCTTAAGCTGCGAGACGTGGAACACCGGATGGACCTTCATGGCGGGCGGAAGCCGGAGACGGTAAGTCACGGGGTTGAGCCGGGCAGCGATCTCGTATGGACCAACGAACCTGGGAGTGAGCTTCCTGGACTCGGTGTGGAGCCGCAGGTGCTTCGTGGAGAGCCAGACGCGATCCCCAGGCTGAAAGGGATGACCCGGGCGATGGCGGCGACGATGCTGTCTGGCGTACAGAGCGTTGGCTCGGGTGATGGCCGCCCGCGCCTTGATCCAGGCCTGACGACAGCGGCGGACCATCTGTTCAGCAGCAGGAACGTCGACCTCCACCTCCTGATGGCCGAAGATAGGAGGATGGAAACCATAACAGGTTTCAAAGGGCGAGAGACCGGTGGCAGAAGAGACGTGAAGGTTATGTGACAGCTCAGCCCACAGCAGGTAACGAGGCCAAAGCGACGGTTGGGCGGAGACGAAGCACCTCAAGAAGCGCCCCAACTGTTGGTTGGTCCGTTCAACCTGCCCATTGGTCTGCGGGTGATAGCCGGACGAGAGGCTGGGAGAGGCCCCAATCAGGCGGCAAAAGGCTTTCCAGAACCTCGCGGTGAACTGGGGCCCCCGGTCGGAGACGATGTCCTTGGGGAACCCGTGAAGCCGGACGACATGGTCCAGGAAGAGCTCGGCCGTCCGTTTGGCAGAAGGGAGGCCAGCCAGGGCGACCAGGTGCACTGCCTTCGAAAACCGGTCCACAAAGGTGAGGATGGTGTCAAGACCGCCCACGGATGGGAGGCCGGTAACAAAGTCAAGGCCGACATGGGACCAGGGACGTCTCGGCACAGGGAGAGGGTGAAGGTCGCCTGTGGGAGGCTGAGTGGAGGACTTGGCCCGAGCACAGGTGTCACAGGCAGAAACGAATTCACGGACGTCCCGGGCCATGGAGGACCACCAGAAGGCGCGACGGAGGAGTTGCAGGGTCCTGTCCGGCCCCGGGTGACCAGAGAGCGGGGAGGAGTGAGCCCAGAGCAAGGCCTCCTGACGGCAGCGGGAAGGTACATAGAGCCTCCCAGCAGGGGTGTCAGGCGGAGGCGGTTCGGCAGTCAGGGCATCCCGGATAGAGTCCTCCAGGGGCCACCGAAGGGGGGCGGCGAAGCACTGAGATGGTAGGATAGGTCCGGGGTCTGACGTGAGGCCATCCTGGGCGAACTGTCTGGAGAGAGCGTCTGCCTTGGCGTTCTTGGAACCAGGGCGGTAGGCGAAGTGGAAGTTGTAAGGCTCAAAGAACAGGGCCCAACGGGCCTGCCTTGGGTTGAGCTGCTTGGCAGACCGAATGTGGATTAGGTTCTGGTGATCAGTCCAGATCAGAAAAGGGTCTTTCGTCCCCAGGAGCCAATGCCGCCACTCTTCTAAGGCCCACTTGATGGCCAGGAGTTCTCGGTCCCCGACTCCGTACCGTTGCTGCGTGGGCGAAAACTTCCTCGAGAAATAGCAGCATGGGTGTAGTTTTCCATCCGGACCATGTTGAGAGAGGACGGCGCCAGCGCCGACATCGGAGGCGTCCACCTCCACCACAAAATCTCTGGCAGGATCAGGGTGGAGCAGGACGGGGGCCGTGGTGAACCGGTGGATGAGGTCGCGGAATGCCCGTTCTGCGCCTGGGGGGAGGCAGAAGGGCTTAGGCAGGTTAGCTGGTTTGGTGAGGGATGTCAGTGGGGCGACAACGGTGCTGAAATTCCGAATAAAACGCCGATAGAAATTGGCAAAGCCCAGGAAGCTCTGTAGCTGCTTAAGGCTGGAGGGCTGAGGCCACTGGGTCACGGCTTGGAGTTTTTGCGGGTCCATGGTCAGGCCATCAGAGGAGATGGTGAAGCCTAGGAAGGAGGTGGACCGCTGATGGAAAGCACACTTCTCCAGTTTGCAGAAC
This sequence comes from Neolamprologus multifasciatus, assembly GCF_963576455.1. Taxonomy (NCBI): domain Eukaryota; kingdom Metazoa; phylum Chordata; class Actinopteri; order Cichliformes; family Cichlidae; genus Neolamprologus; species Neolamprologus multifasciatus. The sequence continues at coordinate 60,586,031 of NC_140445.1, read as the reverse complement.
AGCTGGTACTCGAGCAGCCTGCTCAGCACGGCCCTCACATGGCGAACATGGTCCACTTCGGTGCGGGAGTAGATCAAGATGTCGTCCAGATAGGCAAACACCCATCGGCCTAGCATATCCCGCAAGACGTCGTTGATTAGATGTTGGAAGACAGCAGGGCTATTGCAGAGGCCGAAGGGCATCACCAGGTACTCCCAGTGCCCGTGAGGGGTGATGAAGGCCGTCTTCCATTCATCCCCTTCCCTGATGCGCACCAAATTGTAGGCGCTGCGTAGGTCCAGTTTGGTGAAGACGCAGGCCTGGGAGAGGGAATCGAGGGCGGTGGATAGCAGAGGAAGGGGATGGCGGTTCTTGACGGTGACTTTATTCAAGCCCCGATAGTCTATACAGGGGCGGAGCTCGCCATCTTTCTTCTTGACGAAGAAGAATCCAGCAGCAGCAGGAGAAGTAGAAGGGCGAATAAATCCTTGTTGGAGAGCCTCAGCAACGTACTCCTCCATGGCCTTATTCTCTGCGGGAGACAGAGAGAACAGGCGACCACGAGGAGGGACCGCTCCCGGGAGGAGCTCAAGGGTCATGTCGTAGGAGCGATGAGGCGGTAGAGTAGAGGCTCGCTTCTTACTGAAGACCTCAGACAGGTCATGGTAAGCCGGAGGGATCTTATCCAGATCAGTGGGCTCCGGGGGTGAGGCCTCTTCTGACTCCGGGTCCTTTTTGGTCCGAGAGAGAAGGCAGCGGCGCGGACACTGGGGACCCCAATCCAGGACCTGGCAGGAAGACCAGGAGATGTGGGGGTCGTGTTGACGGAACCAGGGGTATCCAAGGATGAGAGGAGAGGTAGTGGCCGAGACTACAAGGAACCGGATCTCCTCCTGATGATCCCCAATAGACATGTGAACCGGCTGGGTCTGGAACTGGATCGGGTAGGGTTGGAGGGGTCGTCCATCGACTGAGGTCACCGGGAGAAATCGATCGACAGGAGTTAACGGAATGCGTAGTCGGGAGGCAAGAGTTTGGTCGATGAAGTTCTCAGCGGCTCCGGTGTCCAGGAGGGCTTCAGAGGAGAACTGGCGGTGTTTCAGGTGGAATGTTACTGGTAACAGAAAACGAGAGGGGCCAGAGGTGTGTGAAGGGCCAGGTGGGACTCCCCTGCAGCCTACCTGGCGTCGTCGTTTCCCGGACGTAGCGGGCACTGGGGACGGCGGTGTCGAGCTGATCCACAGTAGGCGCAGAGGCCCTCTCGCCAGCGTCTCTCTCTCTCTCCCTTAGGGAGTCCACCCAGCTGCATGGGCTCCTCGCTGGATGCGCTGCGTGAGCTAGCAGCAGCTCCTTCAGAGGGGGGAGGAGACTGCGAAGACGTGGCCCTCTGAGGCTGGAAGGGGTTGAAGGCCCGGGGGGTGTGGCGAGGCCGCGACATCACTCGTTGGTCGATCTTCAGGGCGAGGTCCACGGCCTCATCCAGAGTTTTGGGGGCCTCACGGCCGGTCATCTCGTCTCGGATGTAACCAGCCAGTCCCTCCAGAAAAATGGAGCGTAGAGAGGCGTCACCCCACTTCAGCTTAGCGGCCAGGGTACGGAACTGGGAAGCGAAGTGACAGACAGGTCGACTGCCTTGGCGTAGATGAAGCAGCTGTGACTCCACTTCCACTTCACTGCTCGGGGGGACAAATGTCTTTTTTAATTCTTCCACGAACAGGGCATAATCATTGCAAGCTGCAGATTTATTGTTGTAGAGGGCCGCGGCCCATTCCTGAGCCTGACCAGACAAGAGAGAAGTTAGCATTGCCACTTTTGCACGGGCGGTGGCATATTTAGTGGGCTGACATTCAAACATCATGTCTAAAGTGGCAAGCAACCCATCAGGCCGGCCATCAACTCCATTCCACTTATCTGGCAGTCCGATCCGGGGCTCCGCGCTCACCGGCGCTGGCTGACGTTGCAGCTTGGTGACGGAAGTGGAAAGCTGGAGGAGGTTCTCAGTGAGGGACTCCATTTTCGTGCTCATCCGATCTACCACACCGCGAAGATATATCACTTCGGCTTTCAGCCGTTCGAATTCCGCTGGGTCTATTCGGGGCTCAGACATCCTGTCACGAACGGGCGGACTACGCACGGTAATTCGGCGTGCCCGTGTGGCATGCTGGTTAGACCCAAACGCGGGGAAGGCTAGCGATGGGTAGGAACAGACACGCAGTTAATCTAGTAACGGCCAGTGCACGAAGCGGGGCTTCGGACTGGCGTTACAGAAAAAGAATCGAGAGGAAAAACACTCACGGTTGCTGAATCGGAAGGACACTGACGTCGGCAAAGAGTTGGAGCTTCTGACATGAGGAGAACGATGTCTGAGCGGCGAACAGGTGGGTGGCGTCTCTCTTTTAAACCCGGCCCCGTGATCAGCTGGCGAGCAGCTGGCGATCAGCTGATCACCGGCTGACAGTTTCCTCTTTCATCTTCCATTCATCTCCTCGTACTACTTTTTCCCTCTGTTTTTCATCACCCTTTTTTTCATAAGTGTTGGTATTGTGTCCTTATTTGCCTGTCTCTAAATACTTGTCACATTTTTTAATTCTTAATGTCTTTGTTCTCTAAGTATAACAATCTCCATGTAGTCATTTAGTTCCTAATTACTGGGTCTACATGAAAACAGATCATAGTGCCTTTGAAGGCGCTAACTTTTTTGATGGGGCCAAACCAATTACCTCTCACATCATGAACAACTGACAGCTGCTTTCTGTATTGGTGAGAATCTCAGATAAGGCAGCGAGTGTGAATCCATTCCGCAAGCAGATCAGGAGAAAACAAAATTATGTTGTAGTTTTTTTATTTGTTAAAATTATTTAACGACTGGCCTGAGTAAAACCAAGAGTCGTAACTGTTCCTCCTATCATTTCCCTCCGTCTTGTTGTTTTAGCTACTCTATTATCCTCTATAGTGCAATCTGTCAGCCTTTCTTCTTCTCAGAACATATCTCATCCCTCCCCGCATGTTTGAAATCTCTTTGGACTCCAAATGCTAATTCAGTCAGGCACTTAATCAGACATATTAATTCCATATCTCCCCTGATTGCACTAATTCCACTCTGCAACGAGTTCCTGTGCGGCATCCTGGGTTCAGCAGCATTTCAAACTGTTGTGCTAACCAAGGTCTGTAAAAGTGTTTCTTTTAAACAGCAAATTATAAAGCTTTTACAGGGAATTTTCTTTTAGGGATACTATGTTGAGGACAAAGCTACATGCTGTAGTCTGTGATGTATCCCATTTTTCTCTTAGCCTTCAGCCCTACAGGGCTTCCAATTCTATTGGACTTGAAAATAGCCATGTTTTGCATCACTCTAAAACACTACAGATGAAACTATTCTGTTACAATAGACAGACCTCATCCTGCACCGGTTTCTGAATTGCAGATAAGAAGATCTGGCAGTATGACATCATACCATCAGACACCATATTTCAAGCAAGTCTGGTTGTCAGTAGGAGTGATGATCAACTGTACTAGCACATACAGGCATGCAAACATACACAGGCACGCACACACACACTGACACACACACATGGAGAAAAAAAAAAAAATCTGAATTTTCCAGAAAAGCCTGTAAGCCCTTATATTGTCTACCAACAAACTGTGCACATAGCTGAGGCATGTATTAATTAATAACATAGATTTGGTCGCATTCTAATTTAATTAAGTCCCAGATCATGTAATTGAGAGAATTATGAAATGGCTTTCTTTGTTCCAGATAATTGTATTCTATCTAAATGCCTACTTTTAAGTCTGTTAATTTGTTTTATCTCGTCACCATTATCTTCCTCATTCTGTTGTTTTTAGTAGAAAATATAGCTTGGAATCCATGTGTGCTTGTACAACACATCAAAGCAAACTTGAGAGATTTCATGGATCTTTTAAAGCTCTTGATATAATCATACTGCTTTTAGTAGTAAAATACGATATAAAAGAGGAACAGTATGCACACATTTGCTCTAACATGTCTATAGACATTTAATTTTTAACAAAGGTGTTTATTGTGTACACAGTGTGTTTCTTTCTTTTTTCCTTTTTTTCCTCTTAGTGTCACTTACTGGTTGGTGAGAGCCTTCTACTGGACACACATGGATTTACCATTAGATAATGACAAGTGGAAGGCTCAGCTGAGCTGATTTCAGCACTTACTGCTCCTTTGGGAGATGCATTTACCACACTGCAAACCACACGGGCCAGCCCCACCAAAGACCTTAATTGAACGAGTGGATGTGTAGTCAGTTGAATCATCCTGACATGCCTTTCTGGTCTTTTCTAGTGGGTAATGTAGTGTGACCTGCTGGTCAAAATATGCTGAGATCCTGGACAGAAAACAGTGAAGTAAGACTTTGTTAGGCTACATGGCTTGTTTTCTTTTTTTAAGGCTGACTATGGGTTTAATCTGGTACAAATAAGTGTTGTTCATTTTAATTTAACTACGACACCTTAGTGCTGCTTGTCTGTACTAGACTACATTTTTATCTTGTTTTTTTTCTTATTAGCCATTTTTTATTTGCAAACTATCACTATCCTTACCTGTTTAGACCATGTTTTTAAATAACATACTGCATAATGATGTTTAGAAAATAACAATGTATCATTTTGATAACATTGGGGATACATTTTCAAGGCTTGGCATTTATTCTGTCATTCTAGATCATCCAGGGTTTGCTATTTCTTACCTTGTAGTTAAATTACAAAATATAGTATACTGACTGAAGAAACACATCATACTTTCTTATCCTACAAATGTCCAAACACCATCAAAGTCGCCTTTTTTCTTAATTAGAAAAAAACACATACGTCTTTTAAAACACAGGCTCGAAACGTGCTTTTTAAAAATGTAATAATGTAGATCTTTGTCAGAGGAAGACAAAAGTCAGAAGGCGTTTTTCTCTGTGGAGGATAGAAGGTGGGGGGTGGAAGGGTGGTCACAATATTGATGTTGTTGATAATAACAACAGTGATAATGATTATAGCACAAACTCCGTATCCATCATCGCTATCATCTACTTTGTCGACATAATTGGTCATTTTTAGCAAAGTTTAAGACAGATAGCACTGAATACTTCTTCCTCAACTAATTGTGTTACAATAGCTATTGATAAACTTACTTATTCCAGTAAGGGATCTTGTCATTGCTTACCAATTTTAAACACGTATGTGTTATTTACAGCTATAGACTTGGATTGAGTTATACTTTTGTTAAGGACTGATGGTAAATGATATTCTATTTATATTCCTACATATCATCAAGATTCATGACATGTTCATGAGTGCTAAACTATTCAGGTTCCTTTTTTCTCCTGTGAGCTACACTGTTGTGCAAAGTGACCTCTCCCCTCCTTTCGATGAGTTTATTTTGAGTCAACTACATCTGCTATAAATAGACCTACTCACCAAAGATCACCAAATCTGTGCCAATTGCCAATTGTCAAAAAGCTCTGCGGCTAGTGGGGGAAATTATTATTATTATTGCTGTTATAATTATTAAATGTATTCAATTGTATTAAACTGTATATAACTCATTGATGTCCATTCTATTCTGCTCTAGTCTTTTCAGTTTAACTTTGCATTAAATATGAGAAAGATATCTCTATGTTGTGGCTATTAACTGGTATGTCTTTGGATTCAATGTAAACGTAATACAGAGACCATATTTACTGGCAATTTTGTGTAAATGAGAAATCTTTAATCAGGGATGGCTGTTATGATTGCTTATGATTGTTATTGTAGTAACAACCCAGTTGATCAAACATACACTTATTTAGATTCAGGGTTCCTGCACTATACTAATGGATACCATGCAGGATGGAGAGCTTTATCTCCATTTGCTTTTGTCCCCCATAATTTATTCAACAGGGTCTGTCCTCTGTGTGTCCGTGTTTGTGTGTTCAGGCTCTGAGTGTTTGTGTGTGTGCTGTGTGTATATGTGTTTTGCAGTGTGTTTGTGGGGTTTTATGGCTTCGACTGTCCCGTCGTCCCTGAGGACTGAGCTCTTCCGACATACAGTAGCATACTATAAAGTCCCTCTTGTTAGATGGAGGGTCTCAGAGGTACTAAAATATCAGCATCAGCAGAGAGTGCTGAGGAAGTAGTTGAAAGGAAAACTAACAAGATGACTCAATGATTATTTAGAAACAGTAAAGAGAATTTTGAATTAGCTGTACTCTATCCTGGGGGTTTAAAAAAAATTGCATTTTTGGTAGCTGAGTAGATACATCATGATCTTTCCAAAAATGTGCATTATTCATGGACTCTATTCCATGGAGCCCGGGGAATGGAGTGGACAGAAATTGTATTGCTCCAAATCTATTTTAAAGTTTGCTTACATTTATCCTCTTTTATTTGCAGGTCCAGCATTTTGGTGGATTGAAAGCTAATATGTGGATGATTAAAACCCCTTGGATCTTGACTGAGCTGGCAGGTAAGACTTACGCGGAGCTTGGCTCAACCTTGGTGATTTTCTTTCCTGGTCAAAGAGATATACATGGTTTGTCTGATGCTTTCAGAGAAAAAGATGCACACATAGAAATGAGTAAAAATTTATTTGTTTTGCTTGTCATGCATATTTCATTGATATGAAATAATGTATCATTTCACACCTATGTCTAAACCCATTGAAAACAAGGATATTATCAAGAACACGTCTTTTTTGGTTCAGAGAAAATTCTGATAATTGACCTTTTTGATCAAAACAAGCCTGTTTTTTTTTTTTTGTTTTAATCAAAGAACACTTTTGATATATTTTTCAAGGTTTGGCATCAGAACACATCTAAATGTTTGGGATTAAGTCCAGTTAACACATTGGTAAATAAACTGGTCAGTTAATGACCTCATTGATGAAGATGGACAGAGAGAAACTTGATACTCCTGTAGACTTTACCCCCATCACAGTGAAATGAGAAATGACTTGATGTTAGGCTGTGGATATAGTTGAAAAAGGAGCTAGAACTATTGAAGTGTAAAACTAAAAAGAAGCTTATGACTCTCAGTAGTTATTCTATGCTGGTGCCTATGTTCACAAAAAGTCTATTTTCACTAGACGTTTTACCTTTGTGTCAGGCGTTTTTTTTTTTTTTTCCTTTTTTCTTTTTGTATCTAAGAGCATTGTTGGACTGCACACAGATATATGCCTCTGGTGTGAACAGCTCAACTCATGCATGTAACTTCTACTACATGTCTGTTCTACATTTGGCGTGAACTGCTGTCGCAGTGTCAGAAAGCTTTTACTGGCAAACACTATTCCTCTAGGCTGATGATACTGTTTCCTTGCATTGGCAATATGTTGTCATAATTTAATACGTCTATTATCCCTGTCACAATAAATCATCCTGGAGTTGTTGTGTTTTTTGTTTTTTTTTGACCAATGCAACCATGAACCAGGCGCTGACTCTTTGGCATCTTTGAAACTTTGAAACCCTAGTGATGTCTTAAAAGCTCACTAATAAAAGTGCCGTCTGTCAGACCTTTTTAAAAGCTACATAGCATTCAACTTATTTGATATGACTCGCATGAATAGTTGCTTTTGTGATTCACTTACTTCAAAGCTTCTTTTCATGTGGTATTTCTCTTATTTTCTCTTATTTTATCCACCCTTTATATCCATCCCAGTGGGGTAGGAGATTGAAAGTCTTCGTGGAAATGATATTGAATTTGTGCAATGGAATCAATTGACATGTTTTTATTTCCTCTAAAATGCACCCTTTGCCTTTGGTGCCGAGTATCAGAAAAACAGCGGGTTACATACATGTTCCCAAACGTGTGCAGTCACAAGTGGTTTTGTGTTATTGAATGAAAAATATTGTAATTAGTCTTATTACAGTGCAAATATTCAATATGCCTTTCCAAAGAAGCCCTCTGTGTTTTCAAAATCTGTCTCTGGTGTCATTTAATTAGCAAACAACCCGATGGATCGCAACAAATTAAAGGCAGCTCAATTTTAAAAGTGCATGCTTTTATATTACTCCAGAAAGTGAGGATGTTGTCACTTTGTGAACATTTACAAAACCACATGTGAGGAAAAGGCTGAAAGCTATTTAAAGTTAAAAAAAAAAAATCATGAATTGTTGTTTTGAATTTACTTTCAAACCATTAGAGGTTCTTCCTCAGTGTAACTATTCTAAAAACAGTTAAATCTGTGCCATATTTCCTTTATTTGACATCTGTACCTTCTAGCTAAGCTTCTTCTAGCTGATTCTTTCCATAACTGACCTTCAGACTAGCTGATGTTAAAAAGGTATAGTGACACATCAATCAAGGGGACATTACAAGACTGTGCCCTTGGACATGTTAAAACTGAAATGATATTAAAGTAAGTCACATGTTCAGGTGTGTGTGTGTGTGTTCAGGCATTTTAGTCTGCCTACAACACTTTCTATTTTGTCAGTGGATAATCATACATAATGATCTTAGTCCAACTGGATTATAAGTGTGTAACAATTAATCCGAAAGCTCAATAAATTAATTCTCAAATTCCGGTCTTATTTGAATATATTTTCTGACATTGCAGCTTCTAGCATTGTCTTCTGTTTTTAGATACCATCAGTGTGCTCCCGCTTATCTCTCATGTTCTCTCCATCCCAAACTCAATTACAGGGAGACCATACTGCCTGTATCACCAGGTTCACAGCCTCAGTACGACCTCTCCACAGTTCGGACAGACTCAAAGTGATGCATGCTCACCCTGACCTCAACCAGACACTAGAGTGACAGCAGTATACAGACTGACTCCTTCATTCGACATCCTTGAAAACTAGTTAGCAGCTATTTTCTGCCCACAGCCTCTCTGAAATGTTCACAGGGTGACAAATGATTTTATCAATATCTCTTGTCACCCGTGAGCCCCTACTGCCGACACAGCCCTTACTGTGAAACAAGAAAGCTGTCACCCAGTTTGTGAAAATCTGCAAATGCTAAAAGCACACATTAAAGACCCACAGTTGCACACGTACACAGCTTGTGTGTGACAATATGCAGAGGTTTTTTATATTTTAATTTGAGTCAATGCACATCTTTACTTGAGTGTGCATTAGTTATGAGTGAGTGCAATAGTTGTGTATGTATGCGTTTTCAATGCCAGCAGACCTAAATGAGGCCCTTGGCACTTGTAGCCAATGAGGCTAGAAAATGAGTGTTTCATTCATCAGGAAACAGTCCAAGGGTCATCCTCTGACAGAGAGGGATGCTGGTGCCTTTGCATTTGCTCTGCGTTTATGTTAAGCTGACCCACACCTGCATGTCCAGCTATGATGTAATAATACCACATCACACACCATGCTTTGGTGTTAAGTGGACTTTAAGAAGTACCTGACCTCTAAAAAGTCACAAGTGGGGAATGTTTACCTTACAATAGCTTTTGCCTTTAACAATATAAAAGGGGAGAAAATGTAATGCTTTCCATGAGGTGAAGCTTATTTCCAAGAGTCCACAGCTCCTGGCTGTGAACACAGCTGCAGCTACTCTGCCTGACTGATCCATGTGAAGATGGGGCGGGATATAGTTGTTGTTATTATGACTTCACCTGCGTCTGTGGTTAGATCCATTTTAATATGAATATGTCCAGGTGTCCTACTAGTTGAACCTGGACTGAATATATCAGCTATATATTACCAACACACCACTGGTGTTTTGATACAGAGCCAGCAGAACAATGACTGCACCCACACGACCGCATGAAGTCAATATTTATGTGTTACAACAAGAATCCAATAACCAAAGCACGGCCATGGCCACAGCCAGAATCACCGCGGGAGCTGTATCATTGCAAGGCTGCAATTTTTGACTTAAGCGAGGCGACCGTCTGTTTCTTCGGCACCAATTTTTGCACGAGCTGATGAACCAAATTCTACAGTTGGCTTTTTCAATGCAGCGATAAAGACCTTTGTCTGAACATTAGACAGACGCAACATTCAAAATTGTCTAGAAAAGAAAAAAAAACATCTTCTGTGACCTTTTTAAGAGTTTTTGTAAGATACAAACTGACAGATAAGCTGTTACTTTAGATAAAATCAGACAGAAGAATGTCTGAACTCTGTGGTACATTATCCGTCTTCAATTGCAAAAAAAAAAGATTTTTAGTTCCCTCAAATGTTCAATTTTCATTGTGCACAATCTCATAAAGAATGTGGAAAATTTGAAGCTGAAGTATGCAACTAATGTGAGACAGCCTATTATGTAAAACCAACAGTGCATGTACAATTGTCTTTTCAACAGAAGACATCTTTTGCCTAGTAGTTAAACTGTGGAAATGAACAATATTAACATATTTATAGACCCAGTTTTTCTTTTTTAGTAAAGAAAGAAGTAAGTTTTTGACAAGTTAACTTATATGTCTTAAGAAATGTCTGGAAGGGATCCCATTTATTAACATCTGAGGTCCCCAGTTGCCTATATGCTTAAAATGTCAAAATGTCACTTCTTTTTCTCTGCTGTCAAATCTTGGAAAAGAGAGGTTTTTACTCTCCATCTTTCTCTCTTGTTCTATATGTGTGTGTGTGTGTGTGTGTGTGTGTGTGTGTGTGTGTGTGTGTGTGTGTGTGTGTGTGTGTCTGTGACACTCAAAATACTGTTGAGGTAATGTTAATATTCATATGATCACACATACAGCTCTCCTCAGATGGGCAGCAACCTTTTTACCCTCTCCATTTCTATTTAAACATGTGTTGGTGTCGTCAGAAAGAAAAATCATGGAAACATGTACATTTTTAATGTAAATTCTTTGTTATATCAAACTATTTCTAAAGTCTTTCTCAATGCACATGTATTGGGTTTTATGATAAGAACTGCAAAATGCATAGTGTGTTTAAAAAGGTTTGCTTGTGGTTAAGGTTAAAATTTTATAATTGCAATACATAAGCATTAGTCTTAGTCTTAGTAATAGTCTTAGTATGATGGAATTATCTTTTTTAGCGTATATTAGATCATTTCCATATGTATGTGCTCATTTTTAAGTATTTTAAGCATTTTTAAGCATTTTAACATTAACATTATTTGTCACTGAACACATTTGATAAGCTTATTTCTAAGAGCATGCTGGGCTGTTACATGCATCAGATTCATTTCACCATCTTGTTATAGATGACACAGACAAGCTGTGAGTGAAAGAATGTAAGGCTGTGGACATGGGAGCAGCTGTCAGTTTGTCTCACTTGGCTAGTTAGCACCAATTCAAAGTATTTGGCTTGTCTGTTTCACTTGAGTGGTTAAAACAAAGATACTGAAAGAGAGCTGCAGTGTGATCATTTTCTTGTTTGTTTGTTTTTTTTGGAGGGGGGGGGGGGGGGAGTCAGCATCCCTCAACATTACATTTTAAAGTGGCTTAAAGTGCCCTTAACTGCGGAAATACAAAGCACAGTAATAGTGCATATCAAATCATAAATGTCGCTATATACATGTAGCATATATCAGTATTATAAATTATAATCCATCCTGTTATACACACATACACTATAGTCCAACAGCTCACACAATGTAGGATAAAATAATTATGCATGTAACCTACTGGCATTTAAAAAGCCCTTTTCTTGCCTTACTGACACACAAAGTACTTTAGACCACAAGTCACATTGTTAAAAAGCATTCATACAGCACTTCAAGTACTTTATCTGTTTCACATCTCTGGCCAATTTGTAATCTTCAGTTAACCTAACATGTTCACTGTGGGAGAAACCCAGAGTACCCAGAAGAAACCAGAACAGGCACAAGGTGCACATGCCAGCTTGGCAAAGAAATGCCCAGCTAAGATTCAAACCAGAAACCTTGCTGTTGGCAGGCAATGGTGTTAGCCACCCCTATGCCACCCTAATAATTCTAAATATTCCAGATATTTAACTAAAATTAAATCTAAATTTGTTTAAGGTTACTTTATTTATATCCATATGTAAATTTGCTTTACAGAAAAATGATAGCATTTGGCATCCCTTCACAAACACACACACCTATTGAAACCTGACAAAACACAATTAAACAAAATGAATCAAACCAAAAACAATTCTTATTGAGTTCAGTGACAGCATCAGGGACAAAGCTGCCCTGTCTTTACCCCAATTAGGCTCTAATATAATGTGTGTGATTAAATGTGATGAAAGACCACTGGGAAAATGTGACTCTATATCAAAACTATGATCACATGATGAAAATATAAAGACATCTAATCGGTTTATTGTGCTGGCTCGAGAGAAGGGAAAAAGAAGGCTTGTGATGCATGTGGTGGGTATCCCTCCCACACTGGAGTCCTTAAAGGATTCTGATTTATATTTGGAGCTGTTGCTGGCATTATCAAGACGTGGCCTGATTTGATTTATATCTCATTAATCCCTCCTTCTCTTTTTCTCTCTTGCACTTTCTCCTTTCTCTCTTTCTCTACCATACATACCAACATTCCTCTGTCACAGATGTCTCACACTGCAATCTTTCATCATCTTTTCTCTTCCATGCAATGTGAAAGCTAAAGCTTCTGTCAGTCACTCTTTACAGAAAAGTTCATAATCAGCAAGCACTCGAGCATTAACTGAGTGTAGAAAGCGTCAGAGGAGTCCACTCTATTTTCCCCACCTTTCAAAGGAATTAATGCATTTGTAAGGAATGAAGACAGGAAGTTCACGCTGTCCATAATAAGAAAGCAGAATAAAATAACTCAGTGGCTTGTGCCAACTAGTCGCAGACTTATTTTGGGGGGCTTTAGCCCCACTTGAATTTCCTGCAGTGTAACTAAATAATTCAGTCCTTTCTACCCGATTTATAATGTAAAAATATGACAGACTTCAGGATTACAGTAGTCATAAGAAGGGCTAGACTTAAGACCATGTGGAAACTACCACTACCACTACTAATGTCCCATCCTATCTATTGGAGACATGTTTTTTAAATCAACAAAATATGCCATTTTACAGATGGCAGTTAATCTAAAATTGATTTCATGATTTTTTATACCTTTTTCTCTTGCCATAATTATTTTTATTTAAACATTTTTATATATTTTTTCTCTGATCTTTGAGGACATTGTGCATTTTTATTTGTTAATTTATTACATAACTTAATTCATTATCTGTGTATTAAATGAATTTGTTACAGTTATATGTAGTGATGGCAAAAAACTGGTTGTTCTAGTCTTGAAGATTTTCCCTTATGCCCTTGTTCTCCAAACAGGCCCATTAAGTCCACCTTAGCATCATTTAATTACACTGACCTGATTTTTGGGGCTTTTTTCTTCTTTTTTTATTCCAGTGGTGTCCATCATTTTGACGACTATAAATATACTAATGGTATCTCAGCTTACATTGGCCATTGCCCTATTGTGACAGTATGGTAACATACACCAGGTTATGACCCATGAATAGAACGTGCAATATGGTTGTGAGAAAAGCTGTATTTTGGTCATTTAACATCTCTTGCCTTGTGATAGAAAAAAAACAGTTCTACAGCAGAGGAGTGGGATGTTAGTAATGTTACGCACCATGCAGATCACTAATCCTTGATGGGATTAGAGGAATACCTCTTGGCATGTGCATAAAAGTCCCAACACGTCATTGGCTGTCTAGCACACTTAAAACTGATTGAGTCAGGAAGGACTCCAAAACATGCGCAAATAGAAATGTATGAAGCGGCATGGAGAGGCCCAAGAGGCTGATGTATCGCCATTCCTCTGATGAGGGCTGAATTTAAAGTGCTTGTGGAGTTATGGAGGTCCTGCAAAGCCTCTGTTGATCCTGCATTGTAGGTCTTTGTGCAATTGAATCACACAGGCAGGTAGACAAACATTATTTGGACATCTGGACTGCTTTACTGTCAGAGTATGGATGGCAAGCATCATTTGTCAAATCAGGTCTCATGATTGCTCATACTACTTGTAACAGAGGTACCATCACTGTCTGCCTTAGACAAAGGTTTCTGCTCAATGATGCAGTTACTCCAAGCGAGCACAGAACTAGAATGGAGCAAGTAGAGTGCAGAGGGAGTGCCAGTCTGAGAGCATGGAAGCAAGCATTAAACTCGGGGTGAAAGTCCAGTGGGAAATAAGCGGTCTAGTAACCACTCCACAGGTGGATGCTGCAAAAACTTTTTCATCTTTCATTATTGACTGCTTGATGAGGCAATAATTTGGAGCAAATACTGCAGAAGCAGCCCTAAGAAGAGCCTGTGTGGACAACAGGGGCACAAAAGAAAATATTCACAACTCCACATAACAGTTTCTGAAAAAGCAAGAAATGAATTCACAAATATTGCAGGTCTGGCTGTTTAATTGTCTCCACTTCTGTTAAGCAGGGTCGCGCTTTAGTATGTCTGCAAGACAAAGAGACAGCTGGCAGTTCATAATCTGTTAGGACAAAAGTTGAAAATGCTTTCTTTTCTTAATCCTATTTTCCTTATCTCTTTTCATCTAATTCCATCACAGCACTATGTAAATCCAATTTTGCTGCTTTCATTGTCAGTGTGCAGATATATTGTTTTGCTCTGTAAATCAACTTGATCTTTTCTACTGCCACAGTTTGGATTCTGTTCTGCTGATTCATTGTTTATCTTTTATCAAGGTTTGATCTGTTGAAAAGGAGGATGAGTAAATAGTGGAGATACAGGGAGTGAGGAAGTTTTCAGAAGTCTTAACTGAAGCATGTTTTTAGTAGGTCATTATATTCATTCATGGCATTGAAAAGACATTGTTTTCACCTAAAAAGATGTGTATAATAAAGATGTGTATACAAAAATGCAGCTTCGTATATTAATATTTTCTTCTTACAGTGTCAATAGAACATCCAAGCATAAATCTTGTATTAAACCAAGTGCTGCACTAAACCCTGTTGTTTTGTGCAAGGTTTTAATTTCGAACAAATTAAAACTGCAACAGTGGAATGTGATTTTCAGGCTGCTGTGTGATCTCTGTCACATTTGCTCAGTCCCCCTGTATGAAAACAAATTCTTTTTCCACCCCCAGGCTTTGGCTGCTTGGAATTTAAATTTTGCAATTGGAGAATTAATGGAGTCAGTAATCAAGCAATTAATCAGTAGTTACAGTAATAGCCTCCCCATTCTTAAGTGAAGAGCTTTCTATTGGAGATTAGGCTGTGTGTTGAACACACTGTATGCCTACAGAAACTATGAATATTGCATCCCAACAACACTGCAATGTTACTGCATGTCTTCATTCGCAGTGCTTTTCCAATTAACACAACAACAGAAAATCTTCTGGTCTTTTTTTTACAAGTAAATTGTGCTTTTCCTTCTAAATAAAACATTTTTGAACACTGTAATTTGTTAATATTCTTTCTAAATTTTGATGTTGACTCAGTGATAATTAACAGAGCTGTTCATTTGTGATTAGTTTCTTTAAATATAAAAGATACTTTACTTAATTAATATATAACACACCTCAAGATGACTCTTATCTCAGAGAGCTCTTCCTGTTATTATTGAAAGATTAAACCTTGTTGTGTGAAAGACATTGTGTTCCATTACAAAAATGTTTCACATTTCCTGAGCTATTCATAGCCGAACAACACATATTCCACAGTGGATCAGTATTTATCACTGACATTTCACTGGAGGTTGAAAATCTAACAGTATAGTTTACATCTTTTTCTTCATGTTCACATTGATTTTCTGAACATGCTCCAGTTTCCTCCCACATTCAAAAACATTCAGGTCAGGTAGATTAGAGGCTCTATAAATGTTTCTCTTTATCTGTGCTAGCTCTGTGACTCACTTCCGACCTGCCCAGAGTGGTTCCCTGTTTTTCACTTAGATAGTAGTGAGGAAAAAAATGACAATAAAAAAAAACATATACTAATGAAGTGTATAATAAGCAAAGCAATGAGAAAGTTGTATGACTCAACATAATAAGAGTGTTGTAATTATTGTATTTGAATTAGTTTTTGAACAATGGTGCGGCAATGTAGTTATTAATATTAAGCCGGTATAGTCCAGAGATGTTATACTAAACATGAAATTAATCAATATGTCAGCAATGTGTCTTTCAATGGGTTTATTATTCCACAGAATGGATATGATTATGTTTAACACTAAAACACACACATACATTGATTGTAGAAAACCAACGTTTTTTATTTTATTTTTGTGTGACAGACACATTTGGCTGAGATATTAATTGACAATGAAGGACATCAGAGCATCAGTGGCATTTAACAGTACCGACCTTTCACTTATTAAGTAGCTGAATACACATATTGTATAAAACATGTAAGAAAAAATATTTTGAATGGTCTAATGGTTTAAGGTAAAATGTCTCAGAATTTAGAAGCCAACTTGGGCCCTGGGAATATACAAAAGGCACTGGTTAGTCAACCTACTGCAAGTTCCTTGAGTAAAGTTTATTCAAATAAATTTAAAAATGTAAAGTGTATATTCAGCAGAAAGCAAATAAAGAGAGGCCACTGTTATAGTGTTGACCTCACTGCTAGTCTACATTTCAGCTGCTTAATGTTCCTGCCTTAACTCACAGTGCTTTTCCAGTTAACATGAAAAGTGAAAATCTTAACCTTAATATTTTTAAGGACGTTGTAAATTTAAACAGAGCTGTTAATTTGTGATTTATAAAAAAATTTAACAAATGGAGAGGCCACTGTTGTAGTGTTGAACTCATTGCACGTTCTCTAAATCGATGTACACACACACGTTATATGTGTATATATATCTATAGATGTATAGATATATATAATTTTTTTCACTTGCTTTCATGCCTTTTGTTTGCTGAATTGTGAGTTGTAATCAGAGGTTTCTAGATATGTTGACTCAATTGAAGGACTAGTGGGTGTTGAGCTTATTATTATTTATGCTCCTCCACACTGAAATATAAATCACAATGCAGCACTCATGGCTGCTTTTTTCACTTTTTTTCACTCGTTCCCTTCTTCTGCAAACAAACAGCACAGAAATCATTTGTTTTTTCAGGAATTTGGATTATGTGACTGAGATACAAGGACATTGTGCCTGAAAACGCATTTCTATATAAGTTCCCAGTTTGTGTGTGGATGTGATTAATAGTTGCTACAAGACAGTATACCTTTTTTAAGGCTATCCTTGTGCTAATAATTCGAAATGGCACGGGATAAACTTTTGCATGCATTAGACTTGTTCACACACTTACCTAATGGATGTCTTCTCTTTTCTCTTTCTCATTTCATTCCAGTGGGCCAAAATCCTCTTTTAAGAGAGTGAAAGACCAGTCAATGAATTATGAATGTTAAACAAGATGACCTCCTCTCAGCAGCAGCAGATGATGCGAGGTCCTAGGTGGAACCGGGCCTTGTCCGACCCTTTGTTTGTTCTGCTCCTGGCCCTCCAGCTGCTGGTGGTGGCAGGACTGGTTCGTGCTCAGACGTGTCCCTCTGTCTGTTCGTGCAGTAACCAGTTCAGCAAAGTCATCTGCACCCGCAGAGGCTTGCGGGATGTTCCTGATGGCATCTCTACCAACACACGCTACCTGAATCTGCAAGAAAATCTTATTCAAGTCATAAAAGTGGACAGCTTCAAACACCTAAGACATCTAGAGATTCTACAGCTGAGCAAAAACCACATACGCAAAATTGAGCTTGGGGCCTTCAATGGACTGGCCAGCCTCAATACCTTGGAGCTATTTGATAACCGCCTCACCACCATCCCAAACGGGGCTTTTGAGTACTTGTCCAAACTAAAAGAGCTTTGGCTAAGGAATAACCCCATAGAGAGCATTACCTCCTATGCTTTCAACAGAGTGCCCTCATTACGAAGGCTCGACCTTGGGGAGCTCAAACGGCTCAACTACATATCTGATGGGGCCTTTGAAGGGCTGAGTAATCTGCGCTACTTAAATCTGGGAATGTGCAATCTGAAGGAAATTCCCAATCTTATTCCCCTAGTGAAGCTGGATGAACTGGAAATGTCAGGAAATCAGCTATCTGTCATCCGGCCTGGTTCATTTAAAGGGCTTATACACTTACAAAAGCTGTGGATGATGCATGCCCAGATCCAGACCATAGAAAGGAATGCTTTTGATGACCTGCAATCACTTGTGGAACTCAATCTGGCCCACAATAACCTTACCCTCTTGCCCCATGATCTATTCACTCCTCTACATCACCTGGAGAGGGTGCACTTACACCACAACCCTTGGAATTGTAACTGTGACATCCTCTGGCTAAGCTGGTGGCTTAAGGAGATGGTACCTGCAAACACCAGCTGCTGTGCCCGCTGCAGTTCACCTCCTCACCATAAGGGACGCTACATTGGTGAGCTGGACCAGAATTACTTTCACTGTTATGCTCCTGTTATTGTGGAGCCTCCCACAGACCTAAATGTAACAGAGGGAAGTGCTGCAGAGTTGAAATGCAGAGCCAGCTCTTTAACCTCAGTGAGCTGGATTACACCCAATGGTTCCATCATGACACACGGTGCATACAAGGTCAGAATCTCTGTGCTGAATGATGGCACACTGAACTTTACCAATGTTACCATGCAGGACACAGGTACATATACGTGCATGGTGAGTAATTCTGCAGGTAACACAACAGCGTCTGCCACACTCAATGTTTCCTCTACGGAAAGCAGTTTCAGCTACTTTACTACAGTGACAGTGGAGACAATAGAAACCCCGCATAATGAAGGCTTCACCACTACTGTCCAACAGAAGGTTGGCCCCACACCCTCTGCTGGTACATGGGAGTCTATCTCACCAACCTCTACAACAACCACCACCGTCCGAACCGCCCTCTCCACACGTGCCACAGAGAAGACTTATACAATTCCCGTCACAGAGGTGGGTGGTGAGGGATTGCAGAATGGCTTGGATGAGGTAATGAAGACAACCAAGATCATCATTGGCTGCTTTGTTGCAATCACACTCATGGCAGCTGTCATGCTTATTATCTTCTATAAGATGCGCAAACAACACCACCAGCAGAATCACCATGCACCCACACGCACTATTGAGATCATCAATGTGGACGAGGATTGTGTAACGGGAGGCCCAGGCATGGAGGGCCACCTTACTCTGCCTCCTCTTGAGCACGAGCACCTCAACCACTATAACACCTATAAGACTGCATACAACCATGCCTCCACAATCAATTCTATACACAGCTCAGCGCACGAACCTTTGCTAATCCGGGCCAGCTCAAAAGACAATGTACAAGAGACCCAAATCTAATACTTTTGTGAGACATTTTAAAACTGATGAAATTACTTACAGGCATTACTGACAGAACATTACTGACCTTTGGTTGCGAGGACTGCGGCTGACGCTCGGAATAACAGACTTGTGTTTGGCAAATCAGCGACTAGCAATGTTATTTCAGTGACTTTGGGAATTAGAGTATGTCTACTGTTTCAAAAAGTGTCTTTACAAAGCAGAAGTTATTTATTTAAGAAAAAATGTTGTGGTTAAATCACGAAAACTGTATTCTGCAATTATTTTTTCAACACTTAATTCATGTGGGTTTTTTTCTTCTTTTTTTCTCGCATATCACAAAATTGGTTTACTAATATACTTTCAACTTTTTTCAAAGATGTGTCAAAAAACATGAAACAAAGTATTGTTCCTTTATTGTTCTTTTTTTGGTATAGCTGCCGATTTTCGATCAGATGACACGGTAACCTCATTTTCCCCATTTATCAAAGAATCCTAGAGCACATTAGTGATTTTCTCAGCTGTGGATTAATTGATGAAATCTTTTGTGACCATCTCTAACTGAGATGAATTAAACACTTGTTCATCATTTTGGAGTGAGTGACAGAACTGTCAGTGATGGAATCTGATCATTATTCACCGTTTAATTATCTGTCACATACATTAGGCACTCTGCGCTGTCATCAATAGGCTGAGGACCTGAAAAGAGGGAAATGCATCCATTTCTGCTACTGTAAAAGTTGAAGCTCACTGCTAGAAGGACAGTTTTGTTAAATTAAATACTGTTGATCTATATGTCTTTGTGTTTCTATTGTATATGTAAAATTTAAAATGATCCCTGATCTCAAATTTGTCTTGACAAATCTCATTATTATAGAAAGCATATAATAAATTGCATTAAGAACCATTGAAATTCTGAAGGTCATGCTACAGAAGCAGCATTAACAAGTACTTTAGAAAGAATATAATTACGACTGGAGAGGATGGGAATAATGCCTGTACAGATGTACATGACCTCAAATTCTGGCAAACACCCAATGCCTCAGAATATGTCCAGTGTATCATGGCTTCACCTTTACCTTGCAGTGCTGTGTAGTGTTGCATATGAAGATGATTGCTTTGAAGCCCCATTTTCATGCTGGGACCCCTTACCTCATCTGCAGTACTGCAGGAGTGCTGTCAGAAGTAGACTGAAGAGCGGAAGAAAGAGCTTAAACCCTTTATACAGCTGTCTGAGCACATTGCCTGTCATCTTTGTGCCATATTTCCACATGGGCAGTGCCTGGCAGTCCCAGATTCACACCCTGCTCCCGCCAACCACAGAACTTGTCCCTGAGTGGCAAGGCTTAGCTGCAGGAGGCTTATGGGGTGAATGTGTGGGATCGGGCATCAACCAGATGTTTGGATTGCACCTGACTCTTGCCATCGTTAGTGACAACACAATTTACATTTTAATTGATGTGCCCGTGGGCTTTGGATGGGCACAGCTCTGCTGCCATCCATACCCTGGAAAGCATTTCAAAGTCCCAAATGTAATGAATGGTGCCAAGCACCATAAATGCAGTGGTTATGCAGACATTTGAGATGGCACAGGTTTATTTTTAGCAAGTTGACTGTGGTTTTTATTCAAAAGAAAAATTTGTGGAAAAAAAGTTAGGCCACTCAAATTCTTAATTCAGTTTGGGGTTTGGTTTTGTTGTTTTTTACACTTGCAGTAATGCAATCCAGAAAGGAATGCCTCTATTACAGATGATGTCATGTGCTTTCTGTGGATTTACCATGCATATCATTTAAGTAAAAGCTGGTACTCCACTGAGAATTTGAAACATTTGTCCTCTATTAGTTCAAAACATGTCTGGAAAAAAATATGAAAACAGTCCACTGCTGTGGTTACTTTTAGATGAATGGTGGCAATAGGTGTTTTAAGTTCTGAAAGCTATTCAGAATAATGATTTAAGAAGTGAAAGATTTTCTGTGGGCTTTTCTTCAAAATCATTTACATATTTTACAGAAAATATAGCAAAAAACACGATTTTCCTGTCAAGATAACAGGTCCACACGTTACACCACCTGTTTCACAAACACATGGGCTACCACAGGTTAAAAAACAATCAAACAAAAAAAACCCCGCTGTCTACTATATAAGCTTGTATACTATACAAGCCTCATTCAAAACTTCCACAAAGCCAAGCAAAATAAACCAGTTTTTACAGAAGTTTTAAAATAATTCACTCTAATTCAAGTGGTTATGTGTCAATATGAATAAAGGCAAATTAACAAAACGGCTTTAACCGGACATAAGTGCACACCTTTTACAGCCAATACAGATTTTAGCTTAAATTGAAAAAAAGAATAAAATGCTGCACCCCGTAGCTTAATGCATAGAGTATGGAGATTAAATGAGATACAGTGTTAGTTTGCCTCAGAACAATATGATCTATGCTTGATTCACACCGAGTTTTTATTACCTGGGATACCTGATATATGTATTACAGTTGCACAGATTATATATTTTAATTAATTCATAATCTGTAGTGTAAAAAAAACCACACACACGAACTCCAGCACTCCACACAAACACACACACACACACACACACACACACACCCTATAATGCAGAGTATATTTAAGAATATTAATTCTATTAAAGTAATTTTATTTTCACAGCTGTTTTTCTCTGCCAGATAAGGAATTATGGAGGTTTAAGATGAGCACCATTTGAGATGCAAGTGGTTATTGCATGTAGTGTTTCAAGGTGTTTTGATAACCAAGACGTTCTGAATGACGTTCTGAAATCAGAAGTTCTGATGTGCTGTGTACAGCACAGACGTGGGGAATACTGTAGATTCCTAAATAAAATGAGGTCACCGGGTAATATTAGTCCAGATTTAATGAATGATTCCCCTTAATTTTTTTTTCAACAACTGGACGGGATTCACCCCATAATTTCCCTTATGTGGAGACTCGCACATTTGTAAACCATATTGCGCGTGTGTGTGGGTGGGAGGGTGTGTGTGTCATTCTCTGTTTCAGTTCATACTGGCAGGCAGGGGATCACGATTCTCCTCAGTTTATGTTGAGAGTGTAACCATCTTTCCCTTCTGCCTTTAGTTGGAGGTAAACTGTCTGAAAATTTCAATGGTAACTTTGTTGCATTTTAGTCAAGCTGTCTCATGTGTGTAAGATATCTAAAATATTTTTGTCAATATTCCTTTTTTTTCACATCCTTTTCTTTTTCTGAGAAGGAATGCTGTTCTAGTGGTAGATTTATATAAAATACATTTTGAGAATAAAATATAACAAAAACAAAAATTTTTAAATTTTGATTTTACATGTGCCAACAACCTGTTCGAAAAGTGAAAAAAAAAAAATGATAAATATGTTGTAAAAGAATAAGAGATCGATTTTCATGTAAGCATTCTTTCATGACCTTTAAAAGATACGGAGATCGATTATAGAGACCAGTTTGTAGTTCATACACAAAATATGGTTCAAATAAACTATTGTTGTTTTTCTGTATTGTCTGATCCTTGTTTTCAACCTCTGTATTTATTACAGATATCATAGTTGATGTGAATATTTACCTTTTTTCTTCATCTGAAAAAAAAACTATACATACATAGTTGTCCAGGAAAAACTCACAGGGCTAAATATACAAAATCATATTTAAATTTCTCACATCCTGTCAGTAATTTCTGAGGGAAAAAAGGAATTTCAAAGACAAAGCAAACAAACTTTTGGTAAATATCAGTGTTCTTTAGTCCTAGTTAGTTCTCAGCCATGGTACTAGCTTGCATGCTACATAAACAGGACTGATAATTAAATTTATATCATTTATTTGGCACTGGATTACTTAGTAGCTTAACATTACAAACTAAGGAAATGGAGAACTAATAAAACCATATTAGTGAAAAAATATCTTATCTAAAGCAAAGCACAAGGCAAACGCGATGATTGTATTTTTCTAATTAAATTCTCCATTATCTGCATCCACGGGACATTGTTCCAGTTGATAATCAGCCAAGTAAAGTCAGATTCTGAATCTTGATATGACTGATGGAAAGTCATATGAGGAAGTGAAAACTAATAGTCATAAGTTGTTAACAAATGAAATAGCTACAACATCAAGCTGGGGCTTTCGAGCAGTTTTGCTGAGAACAAGAACATTCAATGTTATCTAAAAAAATAAAATAAAATAAAATAAAAAAATAAATGCATCAGATTTTTGCTTGCTATTTTTGGATATGTAGAGAAGATGCTGCTAATTGATTACAGTGAAGGACCTGGGCTAGATTCAACCCCAAACTTCCATGGTAAGGATCAGGCCCAACTGAAATGTGTGGCCGTAAAAACAAACAATAACTTAGAAGAATGTTTTTTGATTCTAAGATATAAATAGCACAATAGATTCCAGCCAGGTATGAGTAAAGGAACCACAAATTGGCAGTCAAAAAAGCTGGGCCAAAATTGAATGGTAACCAAAGAAAATGCATTTTAATAAATGAAGATTCACAATAATTGAAGAATTTACATGATGCGAGTAATGGCATAATGTCATTAAAAATATTTGCTACTCGCGCCCAAGACTTCCAACTGCCACTTAAATACATTTAGAGAAACTATAATGTTTTACTAAAATTTGCAGATAGTTGACATATAACATTCAAATGCCCCACTAACAGTTTTTTATGTGTTGTATGAGGCACACATGAAAAACAAACTGAATTTTGCTTGTCCAAGCAGGAGTTTTGATTTAATGTAGCATTCAAGTGTAAAATTGTGTAGCCTGGCTAAATTAACCAGCCCAGAACACAGATTATCTTTGGGGTTCTTTTAATCTGAATGATAAAGTAAGCGCTCAGAAGAAAATAAAAAAGGTTGTAAAAATAAAGAAATAAAATTGTTACAGACAGTTCTTATCCAGTAAAAGCTTTGTGCACTGGTAACCAGAGATGGGCGAGTTACTGTAATCCGATTACTTTTTTCAAGTAACAAGTAAAGTAAGGGATTACTATTGCAAAAATGGTAATTAGATTACCGTTACTTTCCCGTAGGAACGCTGGGTTACTGCGTTACTAAAACCGTGATTTTTTGCAAGAATGTCTCATGACAGTGACGTAAGCAAGTGTGAAGTTAGTGACAACAGCTGTGTGCAGATCAACAATGGATAATATATCGAGTGCGGAGAGAGTATGAGCGTGCAGCGTTTAAAGCGTGGAAGTACTGACCTTATTTTGAGTTTGATTCCATAAAAAGTGACAAAAACATTAGTGTCCGCTGTTCACTGTATGGGAAGAAAACTTCTTTTTACAGCAAAAAACCCCCCTAAACTTCCAAGCAAGCACCGAGTGCACAACGACGTAATGGGAAACTCACAGAGAAACTGCCGTATCCTTCCACTGACCGCTGCGGCACACCTGCACCAGGGTAAACCTCCGCCTACCCACTCCTGCTTTACAGGTGAAAATAGAGCAACAGGACCGCTAGTCTTTGACTTTATTTATTTACTGCTGTGTTTTACTTGCATCTATTTGAAAGAGTGAGTGTAAACACAAATATATATATATGTATATATATATATATATATATATATGATGTGCTGGAATGTGCAGAAAATAGGTTTAAATATTAAACAAATTTCTTCCTGTCAGAGAATGTTGCATATAATTAAATTTTTGCTTGATGCATAAAGTTAAAAGATTAAAACTAATAAAACAAGTTTTAAAAAGGGACTTTTCCATTTGATTACATTTTATATGATGAATTATGCAGAAAAAGTAGAATTGTGCTGAAAGATCTATCGCTTTATTACCTATTCAGGTTGTAAATCGTGTTTCTAAAAAGTAACTAAGTAACTAAGTAATTAATTACTCTTGAAAATAAGTAATCAGTAAAGTAACGGGATTACTTTTTTGGTGAGGTAATCAGTAATTAGTTACTGATTACTTTTTTCAAGTAACTTGACCAACACTGCTGGTAAGCCACTGCTACTGCGGGTTATTTCCCCAACTTTATCAGCATCTGGAACTCAAGGACGTCTAGCGTCATTTTGTGTCTAATATAAACCCATACATAAATAAAACAAACTTAGAAGTGCAAAAATAACTGTAGTGGCTTCTCAGTGCATTAATTCAGCAGAAAACGGAATACAGATCCCTCTGAGATGAACGGCGAAGTTGGTTGCAGCAACTCCTGGTGCCTTAACTGTTGCACACTTTGCATTTAAAACAGATCAGGCAGCAAAAAAAGGCATTGCACACCCACATAACACCAATGCAAGCTAGCACTCCCGTGAATGTCTCTGTAGATCCCCATGATCCCTTGCGCTCTCAGGGGTACCCCAAAAGAAACAGCGCCATCGAGTGGCATGTCCCATAATATCGAACTTCCACCTGGATACATATAGTTTGCTGTCAGTGTCAGTCAAACTTAATAGAAAAATGAAAACGTCTGTGTCCTGGGGAAATCCAAATCTATTTAAATTAATATATGAGAAATAAGCAACTAAATTGCATGAAAACTATCAATCTGAACCTTTAAAATAAATCTGTAATCATAATTGGAAACTGCTAAATGGAATTGTTCCAAAACATGTTTTACCCCAAAGTGAAAATGTGGTTGTTGCATTATTCTCACAAATAACATCTTTTAATTTATTTACGTTTTATATATGAGTCTGCTTTTCGCGGATGATGTGGTTCTGTTGACTTCATCGGGTGAAGGCCTCCAGCTCGCACTGGAACGGTTCGCAGCCGAGTGTGAAGCAGCGGGAATGAGGAGAGGGAGGTCTGGGCTTCTCTGCTTAGGCTGCTGCCCCCACGATCTGGCCCCGAATAAAGCGGATGAAGATGGATGGATGGATACTTTTCATTTATTTTAAAGGTTAATATAGAAGAATATACAACCTTTCCACTTCTGTGGAACTTTCTTATCAGTAACAAGCTAAAGCCCAAAGTCTTCTTCTTGAGGAACCATTACAATTGTAGTGCCAAGTGATTTTCTCTGGAAAGTGTGTGATAAGTTGGTTTTCATAATGGTTGCCTATTGAAAACATAACCCAGGGCCTTTTTCACTGGCTCCTTACTAATGCACCATTAAACTCCTCATTTTCTTATTTATTCTTTTCCTAAGGCTCAGATGAATTAATGGATGCTTTCTGCCAGTGCATTGCTTGGTATGTTACTGGCATTTTTTTTGTTTGTTTTGTTGTTGTTTTTTGTTGTTTTTTTTAATAATGTAATATGTCAGCATTCATATAAAACTGGGAAGAAAAATATGTCACTACAAGAAATGTTTAAAGAGGACCTATTATGCTCATTTTCAGCTCAGTATTTATATTCTTGGACTCTACACGAGTAGTTGTTCATGATTCACAGCATAAAAAAAAAATAATGACAATATTTTATTCTGGATTCTGATGCAGTCCCTGGGTGTTTCCACAATTCAAAACAAGCTGCTTCATTTTCTGTGTCTTTAAGATCCCCCAAAGCTTAGCACCACCCAACTCCTCTTGCCAGTATAAAAATTGCCATGACAAATAAACTGGTATTTTCTCCAGTCATTCCCTTTATGTTTGTGTACAAATGTTATCCAGATGGGACATTTCTGTTCACTAAATATTACAGTCATTACATGATAACTGAGAGACATACTGGTGGCTTTAGTGTTTTAGTCACAATGTCTGAAGGAACCACAGACTTTTCTAGACTGTAGCACATACATTTTATAAGATGAACTACTAATCAGTAACAAAGTGTCCATATATTTGTTGTTGGGGTGTTCTATGGCTACGTCCACACGTACACGGGTAAAACAGAGATTTTCCGTTTTCGTTTTAAAAAATAATCCCGTCCACAAGTAAAGGTAAAAATGAAGGAAAACGCTGCTAGGAACATGCCAAAGCAACAGGTGGCGATATATTCCTAACCGTGCAGAAATGTTGGCCAATCAGAAGTCTAGAAGCCTCGGTGGGAAAAAGTAAACAAAGCTTGGGCATAGAAGCAGAACAGAGTAGTGTGTGGAGGGACAGTAACTGTGTGTGTATATGTAAGCATTTAAACACTGCAGAGAGTAAAATTATGTCATGGTTCTCAAGATCTGGAGAGGTCGTGGTGTGTGTATTTTTTGTCTTAGCCTCTCCCACCAGGGCGGAACTGGACCTTGATTCCCCGCCTCTGAACCCGCCCTGAACACGCACCTGTGGTTCATTCACACTGATCCTGGCAGACTACTTAAGATGGCAAGAGAGGCTGCTTCCTCGCTGGATCGTCACACTACCTAGCGTCAGTGTAGCCAAACCCATGAAAGTGTTCCCTTTGATCTCCTAGAGTTTCCTCCTGACATTGTTTCTTTTCTGTGTACAGGCCTTTTAGACTCCCTGCCCGTCTTCCCTGCCGTCTGGATTTCTGTGGATGTGTGTGAGTGAGCGTGAGCTTTTGGTGTGGACATTTGGAGTGAGTTACGGATCAAGTTGAAGAAGAGCGTGTGTGTACCCCCGTCTTGGACCTTCCCTTCGGACCCCGCCCTACTCCCTGGAGCCCCGTGTTATCTGTTCCACTGTATATATGTATATATTCTCACTTGGTGTCACATTGCAAATAAACCCTCACCTTCTCTCTAAACTTCAGAGTCCTGCGAGTGAGTCCTCTGCCTACTAATCTGTGATAAATTAACAGTAATAGTAATGTAGAAATGAATTTCACCGAAACAATAATGTGGCGCACAGTGTGACGTCAAAAAATGCGCACACCTTTGACGCTGCGTTTTCTCCGTTTTTCTCGTCTACATGTAAATGCAAAAACTGAGTTTTCAAAAATATCCACCCTGGCTGGAGTTTTTAAAAATCTCAGTTTTCAGTGACCAAAAACGCAGTTTACGTGTGGACGAAAGGTGCAAACGCATAGAAAAATCTGCGTTTTCAAAAATACGTGTGGACGTAGCCTATATAAACCTGAAGTCTCTATAGAACAGCTGAATATGCAGCAGGACAAAAAACATTGTTTATTTTCAGGTCACAAGCTATCCCAGTTACTATGTTATTGTACCACATGCATGTATTTTTAATGTTAATAGAACATTGGAATATTCAGGCATTAACTAACACACTAACTTTTATTTGTTACAGATTCAACAGAGAGAAGTTGCTTGCAGTGTGCAAATTGCTGCGAAAAAGAAGCTCATTTCAGTTCATTTCTGCTCTGTTTCATGAAAACAGTGTTGCTGAGGAACAATAAGTGAGGCTTGTCTCTAAACACACAGCATGAGGACTAAATGAAGAGTTTTAGGACAGAGCCAAAGTTTTAGCACTGAAATAACTTGCCAATTACAAACACATTCTGACAACATCTCTCTCCTGAAAATAAATTCTCCTTGTACCGACTGTGACAACCGCAGCAGGGATAATCTGTGTTTTTTTCAACATTAGTTTTTGCAATTTGCAGTAAATTGTGTTCCACTGTTTTGTAATTCACATTTGTGTGACTCATCTCAATATTCTTCTGCTGAAAGTTCTACTGAAATATACATAGCACAAGGCCAACTGTAAAAATACTCCTGTTCACAACTGTCAGTCACAAACTGACACTGAGCCTCTTTAATAAATCCAGTCATGTTTTTTATGTCAAAAGAAGGTTTTCGGCTGCTGACATTAGTAAAACTGGCCCTAAATGTTCCTTCTTTTTTATCAAATTCCATCATTTGTAATGAAGAAATATTTTTCACAGACTCTTCTCGTTTATGTGTCCTCTGTAAAACAATGGGGTTAGAACACATCGTGGCAAAGTAATATGCACATTTTGTAGCCCATCTTCTGTCGCTGATTGTAATGTAATGACTGTAGTTTCAGCAGGGTGGACAGCTGGCGTCACATTGTTAAGGAGAAACAAATGTAATGCTGTTCCAATTCTGAGCACATGGTTCTTCTAAAGTCCTTAGCAATACTCCTACCCACTTCATTGACCTCGATGAGGCCAGGAATAGGATATAAGAGGTACTTGTTTGAATGCACCCTAGGTTTGGCCTGTTTACCAGGTTATCTGAGGGGGGGCCTGCATGACACAGCTGGTCTTCTTTTACTGACATTGACAAAAAAGATGATAATTAGGTGTGCACAGCTGAAGAACGTGAAATCCAAAGCTTCACCCAAATGGGAGAAAAGTGCCTGGAGGATAATTGACTTGGAGGAAAGAGAGAAACTAAAGCAAATCGACAGCCATTATGACAAAATTATTTCAGAACTGTGGGTTTACTATGCTTCATCTAACTAACAATGCAGCAAACCAACTGCCCTGTTGCATATACAGTACAGCAAACACAGGTGACCTGCCATGTGACCAGCCACACTCATTCTCGCTGCCTTTCTCTCTTTTTTCTCTTAAAACCATATATATGCATTAACCACAGATGGAATAATGGTAAAGCTTCTTTCTGTGTGGGTGATCACAGGAGGTGGTGTTGCCTGATGCAGTATTCTCCGTCTGTGTTCCCGTGGAAACTGATAGTAGGATGCACTGAATGACCCTCTTTAGCATGTCAAAAGATAGCCATGCACAATAATCACAAGTCACAATCAGGTTTTCTTGGTATACATGATATGATCAGCTGACCCACTCCTCTTTGTAGATTTGCACAAATGAATTCAAGATGTCGGCAGATTTTTCACATCTTTTTTGTCTAATACCATCCTCTACACTGCCACAATACTGTATACTGTCTTTATATTAGACTGTATACAGTTGGTATAAAGGTGTGACAAGCTAACCTTTGCATCCCATACAAAGTATTTTCGCGTGACATTTCAATAACACAAAGTTAGTACACCTTAGTTTGTTTTTGCAGGAATATCTAATATATGATTAAAATTATGACATCACATCACATTTAAGGTTTACATTTTTTAAAGTTTATCAGGCATCACTGAGCATCCTTACCTTTAAATCTAACTTCTCTTCTCAACATGTCCTGTCTTTTCTTACATTTTTAACTGAGTGAATTTATCTCACAATCGTTTCTCTCCCTGTGAAATACAGCATCTGAACCTTTAGCTAACAACACACTATGTGACAAACTGCACACAAACAGTTTGTGTGTTTGCTGATGTTTGTTGAGCTGCTAGAAACATTGAATTTGAAATTACCTGCCACTTAAAATAACCAAAAAAAACCCCAAAACAAAACATTGCTCTCTTCATGCTTCCTCTTCTTCTGTCACGCTATCTAGATTCTAAATTACTGCAACTACAACTTACGGACTCCTGCACTCCTTCAGCTTAATTTAAACCTAGAGTATAAACGATACATGAACCTAAAGTAATGAGTCTGTTCTCAAAATGTAAGGCGTAGAAGCTACAGAAATGTGTTTTAAAATGTAGGGAGTAAACACACTTAAAATCAATTGATAATTGTATTATTATTATGTGATTGAAAGTTTGCAGCTAGCTCCTTTATTCTGCCATATACATTACATACAATATAAAAATTAAATGAATAATTAATAACATGCTTTTCTGGGGGGGGGGGGGCAATTTGCTATTGGTTGTATGGTATTATAGCAAGTGGTTATGTTTTGCATTACTGACCAACTCACTGACTTGTCTGCTCACAACCCTCAGGGGCAACTATCAGTTTTGGGGATGTTTGTCACCAGAGTCAAGATTTTATGAAAAATAATTGAACTTTCTCTTATATTCTTCACATTTACTGATGATACTGTACCTTCGTCTTTTAGTTACATGCATACACCTTGGTTATTGGAAATACCTAATCAGACAATCACATGGCAGCAACTATATTTACATAACAAGATTATCGCCACCTGCTACACTTCAAACATCAGAATGGAGAAAGTCATTTAAGAAACTTAGAATGTGGCATAGTGTTTGTTGCCAGATGGGCTAACAGATCTTCTGGGATTTTTGTGCACAACCATTTCTAGGGTTTTATAGAGAATGTCCTGAAAAAGATGATCTATCTAATGAGTGTCAGTTGTCTAGGTGAAAAACACCTTGCTAATGTCAGTGGTCAGAGGAGAATGACCAGACTGCTTTGAGCTAATAGGGAGTAACCTAAAATAATTACCAGTCAACCATTTTCATAAGCACTTTTTTATGCCTAACTGCTTTTCTATCCAATATTCATGCAGCTTGGGGTTTAATACCCTCCTCAAGGATACTTTGGCATGCAGATTGGAGCAGCCAGCCAACCTTCCGATTCATAGATGACCTACCCATCAAGCAGATTAGCTGCAACACTAACAGTAGCAGAGTTATCACTCTTGTCAGCTAGGAATGGGGAAACTGATGCTACAGTTTGCACAGGCTCACACAGGAAAATTCTTGGCTGGTCTGCAGCAACATTCAGATGGTAGGGTTAAAATTTGGCAAAAAACGGCATGAACGCATGATTTAATCTCACCTATGAACGGTTAAGGGTGGAAGCAGCAGAGTCATTATGTGTGGGATATTTTCTGGGCATACTTTGGGTTCAGTAGAACTTTAAACACCACAGTAAACATCAACATTGTTGCTGACCATGTCAACCTCTTTATGACCACAGCACACCCATATTCTGATGGCTTCTTCCAGCAGGATAACACACAATGTTATGAAGCTCAAATCATTGGTTTCCTCAACATCACAATGAGTTTACTGCATACAATGGCCTACGAAAAATCTCAATCATTTAGATTATCGGTCCCCAACCTTTTTTGCGCCATGGACCGGTTTAATGTCAGACAATATTTTCACGGACCGGCCTTTCAGGTGTGGCGGATAAATACAACAAAATAAATGATACAACCAAGACAAAAACTGTGGTATTTTGTAAATATAATAATAATTCACTGTGTAATTGTGTAACTTTATTAGCAGCGTCCTCTTGAAATGCGCCAACAACATTGAGTAACATCCTCCTCTCTGCCCCTTAATGCTCTCTGGTCGCTATGGTAGAGCGTAAACACTTCTTTCAAAATAAGACACACAACTACAACATGGGAAAAGACCCAGGGAAACCGGAGCCTCAACTCTTGTGGCCTGGTACCAAACAACTCGGTTGGGGACCGCTGCAATAGAGCAGCAGCTTTGGGATGTCCCAGAAAAAGGACATTTAAATAAAATCTGCAGGAACTGTGTGATGCTATCACAAGAGTATGGACCAACATCTCTAAAAATCTTTCCAGCGCCTTGGTAGTTAAAATAAATAAATTCAAGGATGTGGAAAGAGAGTGAGGTGTAATGAAACAGCCTCGTGCTGTCATCCATTTAATTTTATTTCACTGAGCTAACATACCCAACATACTAATAGAGAAAGGAGCCCTGTAGACCATGTAGACCCTGTAGACTATGACTTAAGGGGAACAGATTTCTTTAAAAAAAAACAAGATAAGGACAAATATAAAGCAGAGATGTGTTTCTGTTAGAGGAGTTAACCTGTGGAATAGTTATGACAGTGATTTAAAAAGGTGTAGTTCATTTTCCTTGTTTAAAAATATGTTTAAAAATAGAGTATTAGAAAAATATATATATCAAGAATGAAAAGAGCAAAAAAAAAAACAAAAACAAAAAACAGAAAACCTCTTGATTCTTTTGCTTTGATGTAGTTACTTACTAAGGTGGTGGTGTTTTTTCTTGTTTGTTTGTTTGTTTGTTTTGTTTTTGCTTTGTTTGCCTTCTCTCACCCCAACCGGTCGCAGCAGATGGCCGCCCCTCCCTGAGCCGGGTTCTGCCGGAGGTTTCTTCCTGTTAAAAGGGAGTTTTTCCTTCCCACTGTCGCCAAAGTGCTTGCTCATAGGGGGTCATATGATTGTTGGGCTTTTCTCTCTGTATCTATGAAGCGCCTTGAGGCGACATTTGTTGTGATTTGGCGCTATATAAATGAAATTGAATTGAATTGAATTTTATTATTTGCTTCGAGCCCTGTGTACAGGAGCTGCATGCTAAAAGATCTTTTGTTAAAAGGGTTGGCGTAATAAGCAAATGCTTCAGCCAATACCATCTGATTAGCCTTGTCTCATGCTTTCTTGCTTTGTGGTAAATCTTTGTTGTGTCTTCACTGAGATATTTGAATGCTAATCAATAAACATATCAAACATATCAACCATCTGCTTCGAAAACACATTGCTGCCTTGCTTGTCAAACCACAATCATTTTTGGCCAGGGACAGAATGTTCCTCTTACAGGACTATTTGCTGGGTAAGTAAAGCAATGCATTAAAGTAACAGGTAGTTACCATATAATAGTAGTTAATACGAGTGACTGCATAATGCTGCTTTAACACTCCTGGCTACCTGACTTGGTAGAGCTTATGAAAATCATACTTTTACCTTAGTTTTGATCTCTGCTATTGCTGAGAAAAACATCTGGCCTACACTTTAAACACGATCTTTCCTCATTAAAGATCCTTTACGCTTACCATTTTTGTATTCTCACCACAGCTAACAAATCACATATTAATCTCCATTTGATATTTTGTAATTTTGCTGTATTTTCTAATGTTCTCCTTGTTGACTAATAGGGGTGCTTATCATTGTGCATTGTTCAGTTTATCACTAAACGCTCTAAATTTGTACATATAAATTACATCTCTAAATTACAAACAACCTACTTTTATAGACTCCTGTTTTATAAAAGTGAGCTTGCTGCAACTGGCAAGCACATATTTGAAGGTCAGGTCTTAAGAGGGAAAAATCCTCCTAACTGTGCCAATTCATTAATCTAAAGCTCAATGCAGGAACAAAATGTATTTGGATGATGAATGTCCAGATCAAAGGCTTTTGCTCCCCCAAAGGCATGAAATTACACAGAAGTAAAGCTCTAGCTCTTTTTATGAATTTAATTCGTGATACTAGAACAGGTGATTTTTTTTTCAGATTTATATTGTAGTGTTTTAACGATGTTTGATACACTGATTTTTCTGAGGAAGCCAAAAGCATGGGTAGAACACATGACAGCAATTAATTAATAATAAGCACTATAAAAAATAACAAGCAGAAACAGACCAAGTAGTAAGACATGACATATGAAGACTTACACTGAAGCAGACACAGAACTAACAAGTATTTAATGAGTGTATGGTGGAAATCTGGTTATGTATGATCTTAATTGTCAGTTTTAAATGAAATATTGTTGTGGTGTTTTAACATATAATAGACCGTTGTGCCATCTCATCCTTTTCTTTTTCATTTTTATTGAGTCAGAAGACCCTGACTCTGAAGTAAGAACGTTGGAGAAAGTGTGCCATGCTTACAAACTGGGACACTTTAAAACATTTTAAACCAGACATACCAATTCATCTTTCTTTGAGACTTTGACAGAAGACACAAATTAATCTTATAAAATTCAGATTAAAATATATAATACCAGCAAAGAAAGACAAGTAGTATTTAACATACATATCATCAATCTATCTATGCTTTGTGTTTCCTTCTATCTGATAGAGTTGGATGTCTCGAGACATTTATGTGGTCTTGGTCTTGTCTTGGTCTTGACGGACTTTGGTCTTGGTCTTGTCTTGGTCTCGGATCCC
Organism: Neolamprologus multifasciatus; assembly: GCF_963576455.1. Taxonomy (NCBI): domain Eukaryota; kingdom Metazoa; phylum Chordata; class Actinopteri; order Cichliformes; family Cichlidae; genus Neolamprologus; species Neolamprologus multifasciatus. The sequence goes on along the minus strand of NC_140445.1, from coordinate 60,551,381 downwards.
TCGGTCTTGCTTTCTCATATTGACATAGTGTTCAGGAGATTTGGAGTCAAGCGGGGCGGGGGTTTACTGGGTTTAAGCTCGGGTCATTTTATCAGAAGCCCAGGGTCTTCTGGAGTGTAATTTGTTTCAGAGTTAGATGCCTGACTGACAGCTGTATAAAACAAAAACTACACACAATATTCGAAGCACATAGCGCACAGTCGTAAATTCCCCCTAATTTTGGTATAATCCGAGCTCAGGCACTAGGCGACTGAGCACAGAACATATGCATGTGAGCGCCTGCGAGTTTGCTGTAGGAGAAGTGCAGCCAGGCAGACAGAGGAGGGCTTAAGTTTGACCAGGTACCAAAGCAAATCTTTTGTACTGTACAAATAATGTAAATTTGATATCAATCTTTTGTGTATCACAAACGAATGATATCAAACTGATCACTTGACCCATATTACGTTACTTGCTCTTCGAGTGAATCAACAAATGGAACGAAAAGCCGAACAACAACAACACTGTTTTTTTTAAAGAGTCTTAGCTTACATGTGTGTTTATTTCATATTTTCAGTTGTTACCCTCCGCGGCTAAACAAAGCACTCTAAATCGGTTTCAGTTATGTACTGATGAACACAACAATGGACATAAGGGGCTTCTTTCTAACTCATACACATACACTTTAGGGAAAAAACAAAAAAAACGTTTTTTTTTACTGTTAAACATCAATTTAGAGTAAACTTTTTTTGTTTTAGATAAATAAATATTGAAATATCTTTTGAATTAGTTAAATGTCAGAATAAAGAGAGAGAGAGCTGTCTATTTTTTATCACTTTCATCAAATTTAGGAGTACATATACACTAAGTTTATTGTTAATTAATAAGAAAACTCCAGACGATTCCATTCTAAGCTTAAGAAGCTTCTGATAGGTTAGACTAGTAGAGTCCATTTGAGTAAACTGGTGGCACACCTGTGGATGCATATAAGGCACCCCCAAAACACAAAGCCTGTTTCTTTGACATTGGAAAATCAAGAGATATCAACTAAAACACCAGGAAAAGAATTGTGGACCTCCATACACGTGGCTCAATTTTGAATACAATTTGGGTGCCATTTGCAATTAAGAAATACATACAATGTCTCTCTTTACTCTTAAATTTAACAAATATGTTTTTTTTTATATTTATCAATCTAAAAAAATAAACATTTAGTCTGGTTTGATGTTACTATTAAAAAAGTGTTTGTGTTTTTATCTGAAGAGTATGTAAATATCTGGTTTCAACTGTATATTTGATGATGTTGGTGTTTGGCTTGATTGTCAGCACAAAGAGGGAGAGAGAGGAACAGAGAGGGAGATGGAGAGGAACGGAGAGGGAGATGGAGAGGAACGGAGAGGGAGATGGAGAGGAGAATGAGGACAGAACAGAGATGGAACAAGAGCAGGTGAGACACACATGTTAGTCAAATGGTTGCTTGCCAAAACTCATCAGAACATGTATCTAGTACCTAGTGTATCTTTTTAGATACCATTTGTTACTTTTCAAATTCTATATTTATTAAGTTATGCAGCCTTGTTTGCGCAACAAGGCTAAATAATTATATAAACTTTTCTGAGTCTAAATAGTGTACTTTGGTAGAATTAAAAAATAAGTGTAGTGCAGGTCTATGATGAATTTTAGTGCTACTATCATCTAATTTTGATTCTGGTTCTGTCTTGGTTAAGTCCTAAGTAGTCCTGATTTTGAACTGTTGTAGTCCTGTTTTAATTCCGGATCAGTTCTGGGTCTGGTTGAATTGGGGTTTAGTCCCTGTGTCTTGATACAGCCCTGATTTTGTTCTGCCTTGCTGCTTAATTAAAAAACTAGTTTAAGGTGTCCTGCATATGTGATATATATATTTTTTCCTATATGAAGTCATTCTTTTTTGAACAAAAATCAAAACACAGCCTAATAAATCTTTCAGTAATTTCTGCCGTGCTTAGAGACTGCTTTGTAGTGAATCAGAAGCGTCGACTCCCATTGAGTGAGAGCCGGCTCCTCACTTAATTTCCTTTTCGCTGCTCAGCTCTCACACAGTGGCTCAGCTATGCTCCAATCCTCCCATATTGTGGCGAATCACATGCGAGGATAAAATATCATTATGTGAAAAACAGAGAGGGTGAGAGACACGACAGTCAAGTGGAGCTTGTGTCTGTCCTCTCAGTAAGTGAGTGAGACAGTAGACAGCGGTGAGGAGGGCTGTGCGAGTGCATCGCAAAAAACACATAAATATGCCTGACACCTGTAAACGAAGCAGCATCTGGATGCAGTTTAAAGACTTTTTTGTCTCGTCTCGGTCTTGGTCTTGTCTTGGTCTCAGTTTAGGCGGTCTTGACTACAAGTCTATCTGATACCATGCTGCTGAAGTGAATGTGGAAACCCCTACATTATACAAAAGAATGTTTTAGCTAACTGGATCCTCTTTATTTAGCATTTCTTGAATCCAGTTATAAGAATGTGGGCTGGTACTTATATAGTGCCTTTCTATACTAATTGCGCACTCAAAGCACTTACTGCTACTAGCCTCCTTCATCCAGTCACACACACAATCTTTTTTATTTCATTTTTTGAAATGTAAGTGCTTTTTACCTAACATTCTCATGCACACCTTCTGTCACGACTAGTGAAGCAGACTCAGGCACAGACCACAAACTCCTTCAAACAAGAGTGAATTTATTTACAGTGCTCTCCACAGTGAAATATATATACAAAGGTGTTTGGGGAAAAGGGGCCGGGGTTCCAGGGTCCGGGAGTGAAAGGGGCAGGAGTCCAGGAAGGGAAGATTTCCACACAGCTTTCTTAAACACCAACAGCTCCTCTTCTCTCCACCACCACTCTGGCTCACGCTCAGTCACAGTGCACAGGGAACGGGCCCATGGGGGAATCTACACACATACAGATAAACCGTTAGTCTCCAGGTTCAGGAGTACTCACGACTTAAACTTTGCAGCTTGCAGAACGACTGACGCTGATGGCTCAACGATCCAGTGATGAGTTGAGCAGGTCCGCCATCTTAAGTAGCACTCTAATTCTTAATCAGCAGCAGGTGTGCTGATCATCCCCGGGTGCGTGGGCCAGGGGCGAGAGCCCACACTGAGCTCCGCCCCGGCAGGAGAAAGAGAGAGCGGGAGAGAAAGAGAGAGCAGAGGCGAGAGAGGGAGAATAAACAAAACAAGGCGTCTGACTGACGTCAGCTGGCGAGGTACGGTACCATGACACATTCACACGGAGGTAGCTCAAGGTTCAGTAACTTGCCCAACAACAAAAATGCAAGCTGATAGAACACGTCTAAACGTTAACATTTTATATAAGTTGAAAAAAGTAAAAAAGAACAAGGTATTGAATCAAGTTGCCCTGACATTTTGAGCTTCTTGGTATTTTCTTTTCTTTTTACAGTTTTATAGACTACTTCCATCCAAAATCATTTGTAAGTGTGTTTGAGTTCAAAATTATATTTTGGAAAAAGTACTAATTAGGAAATGAAGCCTATCACAGCTATCACAGGGTAAGAGGACAAAACAAGTCATCAGTCGGATGCAGGGCTATCACAAAGAGACAGAAAGGGCCCAGCCAGATCGTGGAGTCGAACTCAGGACCTTCTTGTTGAGGCAATAGCGCTAACCACTGCAACACATTTTGCAAATGAAATGAAACAAAGTAATAGCCGCACCATCAGACTTAAAAAAAATACTATATGTTTGCAACTTAAAATGATGATGTTTGCAACAGCAAACTGTTTGAGAAACATTTTGATGTGCATCTGGCTCAAAAAAACACACATACGTACACAGAAGCAAACAAACAGTCATAATATATATGTTGTGTTTTCTCCCTGCCCTGAATCTAGGACTGGGGAGGGTGTCCAAGGGCAAGCATCTAGTGGAGAGCCTTAATCCATCAGGCCCGGCTAGGCACAGCCCGAAGAAGGGACATGCTTGATTGTGTAATCGTATGATCAGATCTACGGCCATACTTTCTGGACACTTGGGTGAAGAGAAACAGCATTCCACTCTCTGGACTGGACATCAAGTCCAAATGGACCATGTTCAGCACCTCCATTGCTGAAGCTGCTGCACTGAGTTGTGGCCACAAGGTGGTTGGTGCCTGTCATGGTGGTAAGCCCTGAACCAGATGGTGGACACCAGAGGTGAAGGAAATCATTAGGCTGAAGAAGGAGTCCTCTAGGGCTTAGTTAGCCTGTGGGACTTCTGAGGCAGCCAATAAGTACCGACAGGCCGAGTGGAGCACGTTGCGGGCAATGGTTAAAGCAAAAGCTCAGGTTTGGGAGTTCGGAGAGGCCATACAAAAAGACTTTTGGACTGCCTCGAAGAGATTCTGGCAAACCATCAGGCGAACCAGGAAAGGAAAGCGGTGGAGCACTGTTGTTTAGTTTGACTGAGGGCATTGTCAGGCAGTGGAAGGAATACTTTGAGGACTTTCCATAGAGAAAGCAGAGTCTGGGGATGACTCGTCTATACCAGGGGTGAGCTCCCTGAGGCAGTTAAACAACTAATTGGTGGCTGGGCTCCAGGAGTGGATGAGGTTGGCCTTGAGTTCCTGAAGCTTCTGGATATTATATGGTTGTTTTGGTTGACACGTCTCTACAATGTTATTTGGAGATTAGGGGTCTGGATTGGCAGACTGGGGTGTTGGTCATCTTCAAAAAAGGAGACCAGAGGGGAATATAGGGAATAACACTTCTCACCCTCACAGGGAAAGTCTATGCCAAGGTGCTGGAAAAGAGAGCCGTCTATTAGTTGAACCTAGGATACAGGAGAAACAATGCACTTTTCATCTTGGCTGCAGAACGCTGGACCAGCTCTTTACCCTGTTGAGGACACTTGAGGGTGCATAAGAGTTTTCCCATCAGTCTACATGTTTTTTGTGGACTTGGAGAAGGCATTGCCTGTGTCCCTTGGGGTGTCCTGAACTGGACTATCTGCTCGACAGTCTTTGTTGATATGCACATTATGCAAACTGCTTGTGAGAATCTGGAGACAAGACTGAGTGTCCTGAGACAAAAATTCAGCCCTGGCATTTCGGGTCCAGGCGACCCACCATGATCACTCTCGCTCTCTCTCTCTCCCTTTCCCTCTCATAGATACACATGTATATATTTCATTTTGTTTGATTGAAACAGGTTTTAATCAAAAGTCGTTGTTGGGTTAGTTCTCAGTTGCACTTCAGCATATGACAATAATTTAAAGTTACACAGTATCTGTTAGCAACGTGGCCATTCATTTTATCTGAATCTTGAATCCCTTCCTAATCATGTTCCTCATCTAATCTGTGACCATGCTAATTTCACCTTCTTCGTCTCTTGCGCACTTCTCCACACTAGCAACAGCAACCTCCTGTAACTGTGAGGCCTGGTCACTAGTTGTTACTATTTGTTGCTGGTACTACTGTTCACGGTGTGCAGTGCAGCAGCCTGATAGCTAACATGTCAGTTAATGTTGACACATTTTGATGCATTTAGTTTCTTTTTATTATCTTATCTCAGCTTTTAGCTCCACCTTTTTGCCACTTCTTCCACACTAAACGTTTTCTACAATCTGCATGAACCAGTGTCAGTAATGAAAAAAGGCTTCCTTTAGTCCCTGTACAGCCAGTGTTTAGTGGTCCATCGGCTCAAAAGTGCGTCGGCCCACCAGGAAAATATCAGGTGTTCCCGATTACCAGTCCAGCCCTGACTCGGGACATTTCTGCTCAAAATCCACCCTGCAGCTGCTCATTTTTGCTTTAGCATCAAGAGCCCGCCCCATCTTTAGATGTTCACTGATCACTCTGCATTCCTTCAAACATAACTGTCATGATTTAGTCCCATTTCAGAAGGTGGCATACTGTTCCAGATCATTTTCTAATAACATCATTTGATTGCCTCAGCTCAGATTGTAGCTGGAGACGCATGCAAAGGTGTAAACTAAGCTACAGAAAGATCAAGTGGTTCTCTATAGAAAGCATGTCTTCCACCCTATGGAAACATATGACTACTGATTCTATAAAAGCAGCATAAAAACGTCTAAAATGAGTCTAGTTTGACGTTGAAAAGAGGGAATCCTTACAGCTATCAGGCACTGACTGAAGGGAAGAACATTCTATGGCTTATATGTTAAAGATAAAAACCAAAAACAGATAAAAATACAGTGCTTATAAGTAACACTACAATAGTATTATCTAAGTAAAACCAATTAACTGATGCATTCCATTTCATCAGGAGCTTGGGAACCATCGATCAACCTAGGACGGACAAACAAAATACAGTACTCATGTAAATTAAAGTCCTGGAAAACCCCTGGCTCAGAATCAGAATCTTTTCATCCAGTTATTAATTTATTTCTTCACAACTCCTTATTGATTAACCAATGGAATGAACAAAATGAGCTTAAGGGGAAATGTTTAAACAACATCTGTTACTGAAAAAAAATCAAGAATGTCACACGCAGCTTACTTGAATCTTTGAAGATGTAAAGTATTTTCTCTTCACTAACTTTCAGGACACCTTAACTTGATGTGTGTTAATTCCAACTGGAACAGCAGTATAGAAAAGTCTACTCTGTATACAGTAATAGCAAACAGTCGCTTTATATTTTACATATAGCTTTATATGTAAATTAAAACATTACTTTGTGTCACAAGAACCTCACTTCACCCTGCTATTTTCTTCAGTCAAAAACAGGATTTGCACGTTTAAGGAAGCAGAGATGAAAAATCTGGATTATACTGAGTTAAGCCTATTAATATTGAAAGCTATAGATTTGTAATAAGATGGATAGGGTAAGCTTTACCTCCACTCTGTTTCTGCCAAATTGTAAAAGTAATCAGCAATACACTTCAGATGATTGTCGAAACAAACTAGAGGTCTTATCATACGCAGTACCATGCAGCCATAGAAAAATCCATAGTAACAAAATGTAGTTACTGTCTCTCCTCTGGTTTAGGTTGAGAAGTTATGTCAGTTTTAAATATTCACATTGATCAATCATATAAGCATATTTGAAAATGAAAAATATTTGGGTTTGAACATGGGGGCCTTTATTTCCCATGTTTTTTCCAAGTTTGGTCCTGGGTTTTTTGACCCGAGCATTTTGTGTTTTCTTTGGACTCCTAAGTTCTATCGACCATTAATTGTCTTGCGTTTATTTTGTGTATTGCCTTTTGTTTTCTCTGTACCAGTTACTATTGTGTAAATCATGTTCCTTTTTTCAGTTAACCCTATCTCCCTGATGTTCCTCATGTATTGTTAAGTGAATGATGCTTCCTCCCGTATGGAAAAGATATATATAAATCTTATAAAGTTTGTATCTGTCTTGTGTGAAAAGTATACAACAATGAAAACAGATATAAGATCCCTTGGAAAATTATATAAATGAAACTTGTATGTTTTGGATACTTACTAAAACAATTTATGAAAGTAATGAGAAAGTGCCCACTTTCATGAGTAAGTCATATAAGCATTATATGATTCACTATATGAAGTAGGCCACATCTTAGGCAAGTCTTTTATAAGTTTTTACTATTTCCTTTCCATATGGGCTTGTTTAGTTCTGTTTGCTTTATTTTGTTAGTCATTTGTCCTTGTGCTGTATTTTTTTGTTTTTAGATACTTCCTATGTCTTGTTATCAGATTTAGTTCAGCTCTCTTGTGTCTTGTAAATGCTCATCACCTCATGGATTTATTCCCACCATTTGCCTTAGTTCATTGTCGCATCATCCTGTTTTCTGTTTACTGAGTACCAAGTCCCTGCTCTCAGTGTTTCCCTAGTGTGTCTGCCTGCTGTTGCATATCATTGCTTGATTTAGTAATATGACTGAAGAACAAGAATAGGTTACGACTTCTGGCAAAAACTGCCAGAAAAATCTCAGTGCACTGGAAAGACAGGCTTTTGGACATTCATAACAAGCATGTGCTGCAGAAGGTTTATTTTATTATTAATTGTTTTAACCACCCACTCCACATTGAGTTTGACTCTTTGCCCACTGGCCATCATTTTAGAGTTTCTGTGAGGAGGACCAAAAGACTCCAGGTCTCTTTCATTCCTATTGCAACCCATCCCCTAACGACAAATAGCCACTTTAATGGGTTTTTATCATTGTTAATTTTATTGCATTAATAGAATTGTCTTGTTTCAGGGTTTGTTTTTTATTCATTGTGACACTGTTTTATTCTTTGGAATCATTTACTCATTGGGTATGTCTCCCCATCTATGTTGTCCTTGTTGCCCCTACTATTAAACTAATTTCCCCTTGTGGGACAACACAGTATATAGTTGAACTGAATGTAATGGAATTGAATTGAATTGAACTGAATTGCCTAAGAGTCTGCATTTGGAGTCTTTCATCACTAAATCTGACATGCTAGAATTTTTTAATGTTTTGATCTTTTAATGAGCCCAAATCACAAATCTGCAAAAAATTATTCTCTACCGGTCTTTTTGGATATTTAATATACATCAAATATTGTTACTGTTTTAAACTCAAAACTAGTATGTCAAGTAAGATGCATTGGCTTAGAAAATTATGTGCAAGTGTTGAGACAAACTGAGAATGTAAAGCGGATAATTTTTCTGTACTACCTTTGTAGCAGTTAAAATACTGTACTGGGGAATTCTAAGGAGACCATCAGCACAGGAAAATCATTTAACCAATATCATTTTAGAAGTAAAAATATTGGCGGTGGCCAGAATACCATTCAGCCTCCTAGTAGATCCACCAGTTGTAGGAATTTCAGAATCCTGCGTTGCAGTTTTCGCATTCACAAGCTTTTCAGAAAACTCAACCTCTGACCTTGACCTTGAGATCAAGATCACTGACCTTTAAACTTCCCTGAGATTTTTAGTAGATACATCAATGGTATTAATTTCTACCCAGTCTGGATGAAGGATTTTGTGGTGGTTAGCACTGTTGCCTTACAGCAAAAAGGTCCTGAGTTTGACTTCATTTAGCTGGGTACTTTCTGTGTGGAGTTTACGTGTTCTCCCCGTGTTTGCGTGGGTTCTCTTCAGGTACTCCGGCTTCCTCCCACAATCCAAAGACATCTGTCTGTCTGTGTCAGAAAAGAACTCTTTGACTCTTGGAGGAGGCGGACGCATCTTTCACCCTTTCCTTCCCTTATCTTCCTTGGTTGCTGCTTCTATGTCCTTGTCTGGTCTTGCCATGTGCCAAGCGGGACTGTCTGTTGAGGACATTGAAGACATCTACCTATTCTGAACCATGATAGGGGGGGTTCTTGCTGATCGGAGCTGGCATGGCCCTGGCTTATCGGAAATTGAAGAAAGCGGTGACTGTTGTTCAAAAGCCTACAAGGCTAGCCGCTATGATTGAAAGTGTGGGAAGAGCTGTGAGTACTCAGGGTGTTCTTACTGAATGCAATATGGGTAAGATCTTTGAGGAGCTCACGACTCTTAAAGGTGAGATACACCTGGAGACCAGTGATGGACATTAAGGCTGCGGACTGTTGATCTTCGCCTAATAGGTGAAAGGACACCTTCTCAGGCTGAACACAGGACAGACATCCCGACACGCACACACACATGTACACTGGTCCCCAAAAGGGAGTCAGTATAAGGAGAAAACAAAAACTCCATAGCACATAAAGAAAGGACAGATAAGCAACATCTGTGCACAGCTGCATCTGGGATGCTGCGATCTCGCGATCGCGCCTCCGGCTGAGCCGCTGTCCACATCGGATGGGAGGTAAGCATGGGAGGCGCTGGATTCGGGGAAGGGAGGGTGGTGGTGAGGGCGTATCAGTATTAGTATGAGCAGAATTTCTTTTTTCTCCTGGATTGCCCTTCTGTGTTACACATTTCACTGTTTTTCCTTTTTGCTATCTAGCCTGACCTGTCTCCCCAATGTGATGTTTGTGTATGTTATGTATGGTCGGTAAGGTCAGTAATTTCAGTTGCAGCCAACTGCAACCGACAAATAAAGGCATTCATCCAATCCAATCCGATCCAGTCCAATGGATGGATATCAGAATTTCAGTTATACTAACGTATGCAAATTGTATTATAGTATATAAATTGTGGTGTATGATGATGCTCAGACTTTGTGCAAAGATAATAATAATATCTTTCACAAACTATGGGTATGGGTACTACTTCAGGCAAAGTAAGCCTGTGCTCGCCCTTACTGGGCTCTGTTTTCAGGCTTTAGAAAATCTAGCACCTATTTGGAAACTTCTCAAAGATTAGTTTCAGATCAGACTAAGTAGTATGTGTATCCACCAGGAGGCTAGAGCCTATCCCAGCTGCCAGACTCACAGTTATGGCAAATTGAAAATCACTAATTAACTCAACAAGTGTGTCTTGAAACTGGGGGAGGAAGCCAGAGTAGGCAGAGAGAACCCAAATGAGCAAAGGAAAACTAGACCAACTTCAACATATAAATGTCTCAACCAACCCAAAGGTTGACCATGAACCTTCAGATAACCACCAGACCACTACGCTGTCATAAATGCACACATACATACAAGATTTTTTGCTAATACAATAAGTCGCCATGCTACTCTACAGTTGGGCTGTGAGTGATTCTGGGTTGAGAAATGCATCCAAAAACAGGTATTAGTGTAGCAGCAGGTTTGTTCAGCTGTATGAATATTCAATATATTTAGTCACATATTGAATGTGACTAAATATTCTCACCATCATGGTTCAGTCTTTGTTTACACAAGTTGTTGTGTGCTTCAATAACACTAATTAAATATGTCAGTAATATAATCTAACCTGGTTACATTATTTTACTAGTTTTAGTTTTGCAGTGTTCCATATTTCTTTAAGGATTTGTTGATTTTGTTTTTTTATTGTGCTACTACAGGATGATTAAAAAAATCTGCAATGGCAGGCTTGAACATGTATAATATTTTGCAGGGATTTTGTAAACACACCTTTGGGGGGATTATGCATGCAGGGTTTGACTACACCAGCACCAGTAACCATTATCTCTAAACTTTTACCACGCTTTTCCCAGATGCATTAAAAATTGTGTCTGGAAGAGTTATTACTGGCGGAGGCAAATGGTAGAAAGAGAGATGAAGTGGGGAGGGAAAAAAAACTTTCTGAGAAGAAGTAAGCCGGAAGAGCTGACTGGGGAATAAATAATAGAGAGGGAGCAAAAGAGAAATCAGAAGCCAACCTAGAAAGTCACTCTGTCATTTGGTCAGAGGGTACTAGGAATTTTAAAGTTTCTTATTAAACATGACTTTGTGGTATAGAACAGCAAAGGAAATGCTCTTCCATAACAACAACCCATGACTTTCATCTTAATTCAGGACTAAGATAAACAAAATAAATCACAATAAGTTTCAATAAGGTTATCACAAGCAACATGTTTCTATATCTTATTTTATGAGAAAATAAAAGCACAAAAAGTTTTAAACAGTGTTGTATGAAGTGTTTGATCAATATAACCTACAAGTCTTTTCAGATGTCAGGCTTGTTGTAAAATCAAACAAGAAGGGAGAATGTGTGTGCCACAGAAGTGGTTTCCAGCATTTGTCCTGCAATGTCAAATGAGCTCACCAAGTCAATGCAAAAGGTTACTATGCAGCTTACTGTGAGCACAGCAGCAAAGTCTGGACTGGCTGCTACACTAGTTGTCCTCCATATTTTGTTACTGCATTTATTACTACAGTACTTCTTCAGTGAAATTCTGTTTGCATGACACTTAACTACTTCATTTTAGTTAATTCATATTTGCTTTTTGGAAAAAAAAATATGAGTACAAAATAATATCAAAGTATGTGATAATTACAAACATACCATTTGGCATCCACTTATGATTTGAGCATTTGCACTACATATGCTAAAACATGGCCATCATTTTTGTTAGGTATGAGATTAAAGAAATGTTAATTACAAAGGATATACCATTCATTTGCTCTTATTGCTCCACAATAGAGAAGGCACCCAGTGAGTAAAGATCTGCTCTTCTTTCTTTGCTGTTAATTCAAAATGCTTTGTGAGTGCAGTGGATTTAACCTTCTGTTATTGCTTAGCAACCATCTCAGAGGACCCTAGGTGTGGCCAGTGCCTCATGTGTGGTGCTTCCCAAATTTCTTCAAAGCACTGTGTCCCATGCTAACTGCTACTAATTATCCTGCCAATATCCTGAATGTAGGTTTAGCCGTACATCAGAGTGAGATATCACCAGCACGGATTCTATCGGACTGCAGCTCACACTACTACAGACTAAACAGGTGGATCCCAAATGGATGCATGAAGGTTATCGGAGACTCCAGCTAGACCACAGATTTTTTTCACTATAATCTGAACAGGTACAATCTAGCTGCTTTACATGTTCCTTTTTGCACTGCTTTAGCACAATTGCATCCATCATAGATATACACAGTCCTTTAAGGAATCCTTTAGGCATCCTTTCCTGATTCACCTTCTGATAAATCAAACTTAGTTCAGTCACTGGTGAAGTACTTGACAGAATCATTAGCTATTAAAGCTTAATCAATGTCTCTAGTCACCATGCCAATTAAGCGCCACAGAAAGCATTGATATTCAGGATTATTCATGTTGTTCTTATTGAGTCATCCCACTGCTATTTCAAACACATTATATCACCAATAAAATGTAAAAATATAATAAAATAATTATATCAGAAGATCTCGATATATGAAAAAGCTACCCCGCAGTTTAACTGCCTCTTACTCCCCCGCATCCCCTACCCAATTGCTGTTTGCAGCATTGAAGTATTTAAAATAAACTGATTCATATTTACAGTTCACGGCTAATCAATTTACAGTACCAGAATCATCCATATGTACAGGGTATAAATGTATTGACCATTCTGCTTGTTGCAATGAAAAATTGTCCAGTGGAAAACAAGTGCTAATTAGTTCAAGCTCCATTGATGTGTGGATATTGATCTGTTTTGGCAGCAGTTCCATTAATTGCAATTCCTGTTTATGAACAATTGTAGTGGTAAAGATCGAGAAACACTGACTTCACTTTGGTGGAAGTTGTGGCATGTTTCAAATGTTTATATTGTTGCATGCTGATTCTTTTTTGTTTGTTTGACCAAATTCATTTATTTACAGCCGGTGTGCACATGTCTGTTATCGGTCTCCATGTGATGTGTTGTACAGCCAAAATAAGAAAAGAATGAAGTCATCAAGAGCTTCCTCCTACAATGTCAAGCTTTGATATGTTGAAATTTGATGTGTGGTTGTTAGAGGGAGTTTTAAATCCTTCATGCCAAGAATTGGGAGGGGGGCTGGGGTGGGAATACTCAGACATGTTTGAAGTGAGTGGGCCTGTTTGTTAATCATTTGTCATTATCTTTTGCTTTTCTTATGTCACTCGTTTCTACCAGTAATGTGGGGCTGAGGAGCAATTTAATTACTGCTTGCCAGTAGGTTTTTTCCTGTCTCACAGTTGCCCTTTTTTTGGTGAATTACCTCCACACTTATTACAAACTCTTATTACTCAAAGTAGAGAGGAATGTGGCTGGCTGAAAGCAACTAGTGAAGCAAGGAATGTCTTGTTTTGTTGATTATTTAAGTCAAGTAGGACAGATTATTTATTTTTTGTATTGTTTTGGTAAAAAACAACAACAAATGAATACAATCTGAATAAATAAATGAGGCATTAATATGGAACAAATATGGCTGACTACATTACTGAGCTGTAATGTACATTACAGTGAATAAAAGTGGCTTAGTATAAATTAGACTTCCTGTCGAGGATAAACCAATTAAATTCTTGAAAACAAGCAAAAAAATGAATGTCCAATGCATGTAGATCACGCCGAGATAAAAAAAAATATTAAAAAAGCAAAACAAGTCCTGCTTACAACAAAAATAATAAATACAAGATGAGCATTTCCAATTAATGCTTGTTTATTAGGACTTAAAACTGATTTTTTTTTTTGGAAAGTGATTTCATAGTAAATAAACTAACATTGCTGGTTGGCAGAGAGAATGAGTGTACTGTCGCTACACTCTGTCCTGTTCCATTAAAAAATCCCATTCAGATGGTGATTTGTTTATTGATATTTTTCTAGTCTAAATGATCTGAAGGGGTTTGTTTTTGTAGCACTTCCACTAACTTGGGCATTTTTTCTTACTTTCTGAAGCAGCAGTTTAGATCATTATTGAGGTTTAGCTTCTTCAACTTGGAACAAAACAAGTACAGCTGGAGACATGTTGATACCTGAGAAAGATTCTGGACTCTAAAGTCTTTGAATGAAAAAAAAACAAAAAACAAAACCAACCAAACACAAATAACAAAACAAACAACAAATGGGCTACCAACAGTTTTTGTAATTTTGCAAACAATTTACTGTGTTAACTATTTGCTTACTGTGAGGAACCTGAAGTCAGATTGTCATGTTCACAAATATGTTTTTCAATTTGCTTTTGCCTTTATTTCAAAAATCAGTCAATGAGATGTGTTGTTGTTAAATCCACACCAATTACCAAAACAGCTCTCGTGCTCTTTTGGTAAGGCATGTGCAGTTTTTGATTTTGACAGTCATATGTATCCAGAATGTGTCACATTAAAACAAAAAAAATCCTGTTTTTCCACAAGAGCCGAAAATCACTTTATGCCAGTGTTGATAACATCCACTTGTTGAGTTTCATTTTAATGGCACAATCTCCAAAAAGACAAATGGTCCAGCTTATGTTTTTCATTAACAACATTATATATATATTTTTTAAAAAAGGTCCATATTATGAAGAATATCAGACAGTATATTCTTAATTGGGGGCGATCATGGCTCAAGAGTTGGGAGTTCGTCTTGTAATTGGAAGGTTGCCGGTTCAAGCCCCGGCTCCGCCTGTCTCGGTTGTTGTGTCCTTGGGCAAAACACTTCACCCGTTGCCTACTGGTGGTGGTCAGAGGGCCCGGTGGCGCCAGTGTCCGGCAGCCTCGCCTCTGTCAATGCGCCCCAGGGCAGCTGTGGCTACAATGTAGCTTGCCATCACCAGTGTGTGAATGGGTGTAATACTGAATGTAGTGTAAAGCGCTTTGGGGTCCTTAGGGACCAAGTAAAGTGCTATACAAATACAGGCCATTTACCATTTAATTGTCAGTTCAACCTGATTTAATGTATTTTATATTTTAGATTCACTATTGACGAATTATAATGGAAATACAAAAATCCTTCATATCATATCCTTCATCCCTGTTATTTCCAAACAGTGATTGTGACAGAACTCAGCCATAAAAATAGAGGGGATACTGAATGCTGAAAAGGGTGAACCAAGTGTGTCCTCCAAATTCGAGCTAGAGACGGCTGCATTTCTCAGCGGCATTTTGGAGGAGTCTTTGAAATATGACAGATCTTGTCAGTGCCTTATGACATATTCAGCCAAGAAATGTAGACTTCAGAAGATACTGTCCTCAACAGACAGAGTATCAGTGGATTCCTGCTGTGTTAGATGATGGTGTAGATGTAGTCTTTTGCTCACAAATTCCTGAAATTGTTCTGCTTTGTTGCCACTTAAAGCAGCATCTACTTTCCTGATCTAAACAGGCTAAAATTACAATATTTGAGTTGAAAATGAAATGTAATCATGAAAACAATTGAGAACATTTTCTGATTAGAACTCCATTCAGTGCAGTCATCTTTTACACAAGAATATGAGATGAACACATTTTTAAGAAAAAATAAACGAATACAGTAAAAAAAAAAAATCTGAAAAAGTACAATATATGGGCAACAGTGACATGCAAAGTGGAATTCCAAGGCGCAATGCTAAAAATAAACTTGTTCTACATACATAAATACATAGAATTGAATGGCAGGTGTCAAAACGGTTCTTTATATAATATAGGATCGGACTTTAGAAGACAGACACAATGGATAGAAGGACTGATTTAAAAAATCCTCTTCTATTATCACTATCATATCTTTGTTGAACTGTAAGTGAAATTGTGTAGATTACATCAAACACTGACAAAGAAAAGTTTCCTGATTGCTTTCTATTTCTTCTGGTGTTCTAACCAAAGCTGGAAGTAATCTAATTTACCCTGTTGCAAACCGCATACATCCCAGAACTCCTTGCTATAATACAGTAGCAAGCATGGGCTCTTATTTCATATTATTGACACCCTTTCATGTGTCTCTTAACTGTTATAAGCCTGTGGCCTGTCTCCACCCGCTCAATATCACTGACCGTTTGAGTGATTGGCCTATTTATTCCCACAGTGTTCATTGATTTTGTTCTGACGCAGCTGCAACCTCTCATCTTGGAGCCCAACCTTGGACATATGCCTTTAATAGTGGTCTCCTATGTCAGTTTTCTGTATAGACGGGATCCATAATAGTAACATATCTATGCTACAGATTTTACAGGAGCCACCTCTCGTGAGAAACAGCTCAACACTAATTGTTGAACTGGGTCTGTATTGAAAATATAGGAATCCTTTTATCAGTTAAGAACATCAGCAACTCATGTTGTTAAACTCAATTCTGCTGTCATCACTCTGATCCAGTAATTTTCATCTCTGTGAGCCGGTCAGCCTCGATTGCCTTGTACATGTGACCAGCTTCCTCCAGGTTTTGATTATTTAAAGATGGACAGTATTTCAATAACAGCAGCACAACGTGAGGGTTATTATTTTTTGTTTTTTTTAGAATAAGTGCAGGATCTGAAAACAAGAAGCCAATTTGACGGTTTGAAATGGACATCAATTTCACAGCTCATCCACTTTGTTTTTGAATGTAAATATATATTTATACATATAAATATATGAATATATGTATGCTTTTGACCATGTGTGAAAAAGAGAAAATCAAAAACTAATTTTGAACTTGTGCATCCATTCCTTTTTTAAGTTATTAGAGATGTATGCTGTCCATCATCATTCCATGCTGGAAAAAGAACAATTCAAAGAAATCATTAAAAGTCCAAAATTACCACGGCATTCATGCGCAATGAGTGTCTCAAACCACTCCACCCTGCCTACACTCTCTTCATCACCTCTTTTTTGAACTGTTCATTATTTTGGATGGTTGAACCCAGGTATTTATCTATACCTTGGCTTCTTGCATCTCAACGGTTACACCTGTCTCCTTCTCACATGTTTTCTGTCTTGCTTCTGCAGATTTTCATTCCTCCTTTCTTCTAGTGATGGGTCGTTTGCGAACGAAATGGCTCTTAGAGCCGGGTCTTTGAAGTGAACGACGTGAGCCGGCTCCTTATTGGGAGCCGTGAGGTTTTTTTTTTTCTTTCTCTCACCCTCTCTCTCGCCCTTTTTTCCGCTAAACTCCGCACGCGCGGCCTGTACTGTACTTTGCGCTAGGCAGAGGGGGGAGGGGCAGTAGCACAGGAACAGAGCCAGAGAGAAAGAGAGCGAGGGACAACAACGTCACATTAGAAAGGTATAGTAATCATCCACTATTTTCAGTTGCAGGTGATAAAGGATTCAGAAATCATGCAGGCCCATATGACAGAGAATGTGCATCTTCTTTTTGTTTTAATATTTTAATTTATATTTAATTGTGTTGTGGTTTGCTGTGTTTTGTGTTGTTTCACGTTAAATTTGTTTAAAAGGAAAAAGCTGAAAATTTAAATAGTTAAAAGTTTAAAATGTAAATAGTTGTTCTTTGTATTATATGATTTATTTATTACATTTTATGTGGAGTGAATAAATAAAGTATATTTATGGTGGCCCTTAGAAAAAAAGGACATATAAACTCCAAAACACGTACAAACTCCTAAGCATGTACAAATTCCAAAACACGTAAAAACTAAGAAGCACGTACAAACTCAGAATCACGTACAAGAGACAACAAAAGTGCTCCAGGATGCAGGGCGCAGTGTTGAGCTTTTGTTACCCAGTGGCTACACAAGCCAGGAAGTATCAACAACCGGATTTGGTGTGTGGTAGTAACAGGTAAATTTTTTTTTTTTTTTAATTATTTTAATAAATATGAGTGCTTGTCTATAAATACACAAACAATACACACATGCTTTCAATTGTGTAATTTAAGTGATCTGGGTAGCTCTGTTTTGGAAGTTCAGTTAACGCTAGAAATGGGTTTTGGAGTTTGTATGTGCTTTTTGGAGTTTGTATATGCTTTAGAGTTTGTACGTGCTTTGTCTCTAGGGGCCATATATAAACATATATAAATAAAACCACTTTTTTTACATTAGTAATTCCTTTTCTGCATAATTTTATATTATTGTCAATGATTAAATAATTAAAGCAACAAAACAACCTGAAGAGCCGGTTCGGAGCCGAAAGAGCCGGCTCTTTTTAGTGAGTCGAGCTGAAAGAGCCGGATCTCTAAAAAGAGCCGGAAATCCCATCACTACTTTCTTCAGCGTATACCTCCACCTTATCAGGTTCTTTCCCACCCACTCTCTACTCTCATTACATATCACAAATTTTCTCTTCAGATAGTCCACTGAGACATCTGCCTGACCTCATCTGTTCTAACACTTAGCTCACCAAGACTCTCACTGTCCTCATACATGTTCTGCACAGCCCTCACATACTTCTCCGCTGTTCCTGACTCACTCATACAGTACTACAGTCCCTCTCTTGACATCCTGTCATATATCCTTCTGACCTTCTCTATACTTCATCATCAACACTCTCAAATCAAACATTGCATTGGTTGTGATCTGTACTTCTTCCTCATATCTTCATGTTATAGCTCATCAGCTTCATCCCTTTATGAAGGGGAAGGGAGGGTGTGGACAGTAGGGGATACCAGGCCTCCACAATTACCCCCACCAACCCTGGAGCCAACTCAGGACATAATGCAGTAATCCAGTATCCTTCAAGGAAAATTAGAGAAGATAGATAAGGAAAGAGAGGTCTGGGCAACTCTGTTTAGGGTACTGTCCTAAAACCTGAATGGATCTGGAAGACTGTTCTGTCTGTCAGTCTCTCCCACAGTCCAAAGTTCTCCCATATGGATGGGGTCAGAATACTTTGTGATTCTAAACTGACTGTGCATGTGGATGTGAATGTTAATGCTTATCTTTCTCTGTCTCTGTATAGCCCTGCAACAGATCAGAGACCTGTCCACAGTATAGCCTTCCTCTTGCTGGGATAGGCTCCAGCCACGCCGACCCTGAACTGGATAAGTGGAACAAAATGGATGGATGGAAAAAGCATATAATTTCTTAAATACACATTTAATTAATTAATTAATTAAATCCACCATTAGTTAATTAAAATATCAATTTCTTTCATTTAAAGTATATTTAATACTTTTTTTGGCTCCTGCAGCTCAGGAATCATGAAATAATTAATTAAACAGTGAAATAATTAAATTTGTGTTTAAACAAAATTATATATTAATCATATATTTATTTATTTTGTAACGCTTACTCTGCTGGCTTAATCTTTTGTCTTTCTGTGCTTCCATGGCTTTGAAAAGATTGCTGTAAACGGCTGTGGGGTATCATTGACCTATCATGATCACACCTTAATTGCCCGTTTTACTGTACATGGTGCTTTATTATAACTCACCTGACAACATTTTTACAAATATAAATAAAATATAAAAACAATAATTCTTTAATAATGTTGATTCTTAGAAGCTCAAATGAACTGTATTGAGTGATTTTAATAACCTTTTACTAAAAACATCCTGTTTTAATAATTCATATTCTTACTGTATTGAAAACCTATAGGAGTCAACTGAATGCACAGAAGGTAGTCACAGCAGGCTGGAAAATCTCAGTTGCGAACTATGTCTGAGGGATTAAGAGATATTAGCAACACTGTGTTAACAAAACAGACACAGCTACACAGAAGAAGACAACATATCTGAGCAGTTAATATTAATTAATTTATAATTAGAGTTTTAAATGATTATGTGTAGATCAGGCCATGAGGTATTAAAGAGGAAGATATTGCCAAACCTCCTGTCAGTCATAGATAATATCTACCACTAGCTACAATCAGCACTTTAAGCCAAGCACTACTAATGCACGAACGAAAATCAAAATACCATAGAAGAAAAACACAAATGAGTTTCTGTAAGGACACAACAGTGGAATCAGTTGTTATTTATATGGATTTGCTGACTTATATGACCTCATATGCTTTTATATTTTCTCCCACTACAAAATGTGATGAATGTTCTGTTTGTAGTAAAATACAACGGGTAATGCACAGCACAATAAATGATTCATAAAGAAGAATAAGATGCGAATTGGATTTAATGGCTTTACACATATCCTAATAGTTGAGCCACCTATGATATTATGTTTTAGATTCATTAAACAAAGCACAGCCATTACTGAGGTTACAACCTCTCTTTTTGATTTCCCCATCTCACAATTTATGTTCAGTCAATTAACTGCATAATCGTGGCTGGTCACCATAAACTATCAGTTTTCTGCTGGGTTCTGGGGATTAATTGCTATATCTTATTACAGTGCTGCAAAAGTTTTTCTTTTGTCTATTTCAGTCACTGAATAAAAAGCACAGCAACTTCTGCAGTATTACAGTAGAAATAAATAACTGGTGCTTCCTGTTATTCCAACAATTAAGTAAAGGGAAAAGACACTGCTGTCTACTGCTGACCCACTAAGCATCTGGCTTTATGCAAAAAGAAAAAGAAAGCAAGAGAGAGAGAGAGAGATTTAGTATTTAAAAACAAATAATGATGCAGATTACTCTGATTGGAAAACTTGTTAGTAAATTCTTCTAGATAACTCTTTATCAGTTAAATCAAAGGCAAAGCATATATATCATCTCATGTTTAAACTTTCATCCATCCACAAAGTCTGGGATACTGTGGCTGCAATATGAGCAGAGATGCCTTAATCTCTACCTCTGCAGGCACCGTTTGAAGGAAGCTCAATTATTTATGTTGCTATCAATTAGTGCTATAGGTAAGGGTGGTAAATAGATCAATAAATCAACAGCTTTATCTTCAGGCTCACCTTTCTCATATAACCAAATGTAGATTCGAGCACTCATGACACTTTTTTGAAGAGTGTCCCAAATGACACATGAAAAGAATTGGCTGCCTTCAGCTCAAATGAATTACTAACCTAAAATGGATTTTGGATTACTTTGTGTGTCAGCTTTCATCTGCTCAGGGATAATTATTAATACCATAGTGATTAACAGAAACGAATAGTTCATAATGACTTGTGTAATGATGTTTAATTTGATGGCAATTCTGCCGACATGTGATTAATATGGAAAGACAAATATGGATATTCTAAATTATGTTGCATCCTGTTGCGGCCTTTGTTGGCCTGTCATCATACAGGATGTGTTGCGCTAAGTGTGCTGTAGTATGTGGCAGGACCCTAACTGAATGCTCCTCCTCATCTGAGTGACACCTTAGGGAAGGTCCTCAGATGACGAGGAGCCCGCCCCTTTGTGTCTCACAGTGACAGCCCCGCTGACCCATGACTGTCTGTGACATTTAGGTCTCTGAGTCCCCTCACTAGATCATTTCTAGCCAGCCTGAGGTTAGCCTTGGGGCACATTTGTCTAGCTCTAGTGGCCAGTTGTTTCTACTTGCACTTGGCTTTTGAGCGATGCATCAGTTACCCTTAAACTCTATCTTGATTTGGCACTTTTCACATCTCGAGGAAATCAAACTGAATTGGTTGCAATTTGTTATGAAAAAGAAGCTGTAGATGTTCTGCTAGTAGATTGATAGACTCTATCAAAGTCAAGGCTGTTTATTTTACAACTATTGTTAATACAGATTTTTCAAACATTAAACTTTCATGTAGATTTTTGTAAAGACTTCAAACTTCTACCCTGACCAAAAGCTTTTGTGGCGAGATGAACACATTTTAATGTTTAGCTGTGATGAGTAATTTCATGAATGACCAACCATCTACTTTCCATGGGGTCTTATTTGACCTTGATTTTAGGTGCGTGAGATTTTTTTCCATTGCCTGTTGAAGCGAGAAAACTATGGTGAAAACCGATGTGTCATTTGAACTTTCTTTCTACTACTAGACACAAAAGACTTTAAAAAAACAATTATGATGAATTTGACTTAAAATGTGTGTTTACTTACTTATTTAACTGTTGTGATGATGTAACTGCATTCTTTTTATCCTGCTGGGAAAAAAATAGCAATCATCATCAATTATCCCCTGTCAGGTTGTCTCTTAAATAGGACACAACCACTTGGGGGGTCAAAATTCTTTGTCTTTAATGTAAGCGACTGCTTAGTGAGATTGTTTGGATTGAAAGGAATAATGAAGGCAGTTGCACACTAAAAGACACACTTAATTATAACTTGTTTTTGTACTGTTGAGGAGAGTGTTGAAAAGAATACATACACTGGAATAATGGTCTTTATAACAGTGTACTCTTGTGTTAATTTCCAAGAATTAACATTCAGATAGTCTATCAATACCATGGTGTATATCTGGAATCCTTACTATAATTTGAGACAACAGAAATAAAAGTACAAAAAGACTAAACAGAGACAAAATTGTTCAGCTGAAGCGTTTTGATCAGCATGAAATTATGCTCATTTGTTTGCATCTGTTGCTGTTTTTGCCTTACAAAACATAAAACTGCTGAGTGGTACTAAGCGATAGCAGATAATACAAAAAAATGAGCAAGAAAGAGCCACAAATGTGATTTCATCTTTTTAAAACAAGGTCATAAAACATCTTGTTACATGATGATCCCAGTGCAACAGGGTCTTTATTCATCCAGTAATATCTTGGGCTTGTCTGGCTTCTGCTTCAGTGCCTCGCTCCCCTGGGGAATTTCACTCTGGCTGGAGTCTGGATGTAATGAGGTGGTAGCAGTATCTGCAGAAGAGAAATACCATGGACCTGCAGAGTCTGCTCTAATAAACACCCCAAAAGGATTCTGGCCTTGGTAAACAAGAGCAGTTTGTTAACTGGTTGACTGACCAACTCATCCTGTCATATTTGAGAGATATCCTCAAACACAAAGACATGATAAAATATATTTAGAAGCTGTGGGCAGTGCTCAACTCACCTCTTTCTCTCTCTTTTTATGCTATGCCTGCTTGTACGTGTCGAAAGTGTTGACACCAATTTGAAGTGTTCCGCAGTGCATTTTGTTAACTATCAGTGTCTTTCACACGAGGGCTCTGTCTCGTGGTTTCTCCCAAGGGGGAAAAAAAATCACATGTCAGCTGATTCTGGCTGACAAATAGGTAAAGGTGCACCACCATTCTGACAGAATCTTCTTCTTTTGAAACATGTTTAAAACAATAGATATCCGTGTTTTCAAATTACTTTTGTATCGTCTACCTGCTCCATAACAGTCAATGCATTTGCCAACTTCAGTGCAGAGGAGGGTTTGTTTGTTTTTAGCTCTGCCTACCACAAGTGGGTGGTTGATTGCTGCACAGTGCTTATGTGAGATCAACAGGAACCACTCAGGGACAACATGATCAATTCTCACAATTAACAAAAAATTTTGGCAGGTTTCTCATTTACATGCATTTATTTGATTTTTTTTTCCCACTATTATCCTGACAACATCTAGCTCTCAAGGCTTAACTCTGTGTCCTTCAGTATCACAGTGTTACTAACTCACATAAAGATATTACAATTTTTCTTCCAGATTCCAAAACTGTCTCATAACTGAGAAAAGGGTTTGTACCCAGTTCATGTAGGTAACCACTTGATTTATTTATTTCTTCCCGCTGGGCGATCGTGGCTCAAGAGTTGGGAGTTCGCCTTGTAATCGGAAGGTTGCCGGTTCGAGCCTCGGCTTGGACAGTCTCGGTCGTTGTGTCCTTGGGCAAGACACTTTACCCGTTGCCTACTGGTGGTGGTCAGAGGGCCCGGTGGCGCCAGTGTCCGGCAGCCTCGCCTCTGTCAGTGCGCCCCAGGGTGGCTGTGGCTACAATGTAGCTGCCACACACCAGTGTGTGAATGTGTGTGTGAATGGGTGGATGACTGGATATGTAAAGCGCTTTGGGGTCCGTAGGGACTAGTAAAGCACTATATAAATACAGGCCATTTACCATTTAGGGTGGCTGTAGCTCAGGTGGCAGAGCAGGTCAGCCACTAATCAGAAGGTCGGTGGTTCGATCCCAGGCTGCCTCCTGGCTGCATGCCAAATATCCTTGGGCAAGATACTAACCCCATGTTTGCCTACTGGTGGTGGTCAGAGGGCCCGGTGGCGCCTGTGTCCGGCAGCCTCGCCTCTGTCAGTGCGCCCCAGGGCAGCTGTGGCTACAATGTAGCTTGCCAGTGTGTGAATGTGTGTGTGAATGGGTGAATGACTGAATGTAGTGTAAAGCGCTTTGGGGTCCTTAGGACTAGAAAAGTGCTATACAAATGCAGGCCATTTACCATTACCATTTACCATGTCCATTTCACACTTTGCCTCTCCAAAATGTGAAATGTGCATGCATGCAGAATTTGCAGTAACAGCAAATTCTGCATGCATTTTTTTTTCCAAGCCACAAGTGTTTAAACAGATATTATTAACATATTTACATGTATGTGCATATTAGTTGCTTTGCTTAATCATTTCTGATGATTAAGGAACCTGGAATGTACTTAATACATAATTTGCTCACTCGCAACTTTGTGGCTTTAAATATATTATCTTCCCCCGCTGGTAATGCAATTTCCACATGCAGTAATGCAACTTTTGAATGCGTGTCCAATTTCACGTTTGGGAGAGACAAAGACAGAAATGGACACAGTCGACAAGTGTGTCTATTACATGCTTTGCAAACAGATAACTGCAATTACTGCAAAGCAATAGCAGCCTAATAATTATGAACCTTTAATTGGCACCCCTCCATATGAATTTACTGATATGTGTCACTAATATGACCTTCGTATTTGTTTTTCATCAAGGCAATAAAAATAAGAGAAAAATTCCTCCCCCATTTGTTGCCAACTCTCAGGTTGACACTCATGGTGAAGCAGAAGCACCTATTTGAAAAAGAGAGATAATTGAATAGAATTAGAACTAGATACTTTTCACTCTCTCAAGAGGACAGATTTTGAGAAATGGCAAGATTGCTTTTGTTTCTGTTCTGTAGATTCCACAGGGAGCATGAGTCTTTGTAAAAGACCATCAGCTGTCGCTTCAGAGCATAGGTTATCAGCAAGGAGTCCTGCTGAATTATATGTCAGCCAAAGAAAATGGAATATATCGACACACTGTATGCTTGCTGAGAAAGCAAATGTACTTAAGCTGTCAATGACTGATTAAAGGGCTTCATGAGAGGAATGTGTGCTTTGCAACAAATGTTGGAACATAATGACAGTAATGAAACTATCAACAGGATGCTAAGATGCACATATTTTGTATACAGCAAAGTGAAAAACTGTTGAGCCACACATCATTTCATACTATAATATAATATAGCAAATAACCAACACAAATCAATAAAAAAATAAATAACACAATTTGACAGGAAAAAGATAAGATAAGATAAACCTCTATTAGTCTGTGGGAAATATTTTGGTCATGGCAGAAAGTACAAGAGCTGTGAAAATTGAAAAAACAAACAAACAAACAATAGAGTAGAATAAGATAAAAAAGAATAACATACTATACAAAATAGAATAACATACTTTGTTATATTGAGAATATTGCACTTGGTACTATTGCACATCAGGGAGACAGGGTGTAGTTAATTGTGTACGGGATGAGTTTGAATGTGTGAATAAATAGCACTGTTGTTATTTCTGCAACAAGAAGGTGGTTCCTAAAGAGCTATTAGCAAGACAAATTGTCACAGTGTGTCATTTTAAAAAAAAATAATGAAACTGGAAAAGTAAATATCAAAAGAAGAAAAAATGTTTCTACATCAGAAGAATCTGTACATAATTTAAACTTTCAGTATCTGAAAGCTGTGTCTTTAAAGAGGGCAGAAAATCTAGCAAAGACCTGACACAAGACCTAAAAGACTCACCTGGCCCTGAAGTACCTAGTCTATGCCAAAGGTTTATCATAAATGGTCTCAGTGGAAGTGTGGCTGTCAAAAGGCCATTCTTAAAGAAGTGAAGTAGGAGAAAAAGGAGATAAGTTATATCCAGTTACCCAAAAACTGCACTGAAAATCAGTGGTTTTATGGAGTGTTGAATCCAAATTTGATTTTTTTTTTTGTTCACCGTCTGTCACGATCCTGGGTCTTCTGACCCAGTGTTTTGAGTTTAGTTGATTTGGATGTTTATATGATTAAGCTCATTAGGTTTTCTAGTTCATTTGTTATTAGATTCCCCTTGTGTCTTCCAACCCCTGTTAAGTCTCCCTTGCCCTTCATGTGTTTCATGTCTGTTATGTTGTCAAGTTCATGTAGTCATGTCTGCGTTTCATTATGTTTCCTATTTTATTTTCTAAGAGGTTCTGTGTTTTGTTTTACTCTTTCCCTGTGACGTTGTTATGTCCACGTTGTGTCTACTGTGCCTTTCTGTCCCATGTTTCAGGTCCCTATGTTCTGTCTTCTCAGTTGCTGTTAAGTTTGCATGTCTAGAGTTTAGTCAGTGTGTTTCCTGTTTTACTTTGAAGGTCCATGTCTCATGTGAGTGTTTCTAGTTTTGCTTCCCTTGTCTCGTCCAGCCTGATTACTCCCAGCTGTGCTCTCCTTCTGTGTCTCATTCCCTCGTTATCCCTCTGTGTATTTAAGCCCTGTGTTTGGCTTTGTCAGTGTTGTAGTCTCCCTCATGGCTGTGTGTCAGTTTATCCATGTCCCAGTTTAGTTTCCATACCATTCTGCAATAAAGCAGCTTTTTGAGTTTAATTTTGTTGTCGTGAGTTTTGCGTTTGGGTCCTTCTCCTGCCTGTACACAGCCGAAACATGACAGAAGACTACGACCAGACAATGGACCCAGCAGCTCACAATCCCTCCGCTGAGCTCCAGGAGGACATGATCTACACGGTAGAATTTCTCTGCCAGGAGTGGTTTGCACTGCCATTTAAGGAATACCAGGAGGAGCTAGCTCTCCGCTTACAACGGATGATCTCTGGACTCCCCTGGTTATTTGGCATGCTCCACCCTTTAATCCAGGACTTCCTTGTTTCTACTGTGCATGTCCGCCCTGAGCAGCCACTCCTGTGTGAAGAGCCGGAGGATTTTCAGCCGAGTCCGCTGGAGGATTCGCGGGCCGACTCGTCTCTTCCCTCTTCCGGGAGAAAGCAGCGTTCACGCCGCCGTCGCTCCACGGCAGCTGAGCAGACAACTTCCGTGAGTGAAAATGACTGTTTGCCATATTCTCCGCAATCTGGTACCAGACCTTCTGCCATTTCATCCACAGTTAGTCATGCTGCTCCCATGACTTTTTCAACCAGCTCCTCTGAACATGACTAGCAACAGAGTGCCTCCTACCATAGTTAAACTGACTAAAAGACTTGGACTTGATGCCACTGAGCTAATGAATCAAGTTGAATTTTGTGTTCCACAGCCAGCCATGTTCAAACACACTCACCATGTTTTAGAGTCAGACCAAGTTCAACCTGCACCTCAAGTGACTGTTTTGGGTGTGGCTTCACCCCTGGACTTTGCTGCTCACCAGTCAGCTTATTCTGAAACTACCTTTGCAAACCTACCTACTCCTGTGACCACTCCTGAGCTCCGCTCTCCACCACCTGTCCCGGCTCCCAGGGAGAGGCCAGCCAGGACACAGCCTACCTCGGCACCCGTACCTACTCCTCGGGTGGGAGCGGCTCGTGTCTGGCGGGTGCCTGCACCCATTCCTGTGTCCGCTGAAGGCTCAGTCGCGCCTATCCAGCCCCTGTCCTTGTGTTCTGTAGGCTCAGAGTTAGGTCAACAACCACTACCACAATCATTACAACCTCTCATTTTTTCCATAGTTCAGTCTGTTGCTCAGTTTTGTCTCCAGGTCAGGCTTCAGTTTTGTCACCCATACCCCTTTCATTAGCCCAATCATCTGCACAACCAACTGCTCAACAGTCTGTTCAGCACTCCGCGGCTCCCAAACCGCTGCCTGTTCCTGCTGGAGGCCCAGGAGAGCCCCTCCAGCCTCATGCCACGCCAGCTGGAGGGCCCGAGGAGCCCGTCCAGCCTCATGCCACGCCAGCTGGAGGGCCCGAGGAGCCGTCCAGCCTCATGCCACGCCAGCTGGAGGGCCCGAGGAGCCGTCCAGCCAGCATGTGCCGCCTCGCCTGGTGCCGCCTGTGCAGCCGTCCTCCGGGTCGGCCTCCTGAGTGGTGCTTTTGAACTTTCTTCACCTGGAGTCATGGTCGCCACCCTGGAATGTTTATAGACTGGTTCCTCTGCTCCAGTGCCTTTCATGGACTTTTGTTTTGGATTATTTTGTGAATTCCAGGCTTTCTTGTGGACATTTTGTTTTATTGAAGATGAGTTTTGACCTGCTTGATTTTGTTAATCAACCTAGTGTTGAAAAAATTGACTTGTGTAGCAAAGACGACTTGTTAAGTATTGCTGCCCAGTATAAACTTTCCGTACCAAAATATGGAGTGAAGAAGGATATTAAGCAGGCTTTGTTGGAGGGGTTAATCGAGTTGGGTATCTTAATTAGCCCTGCTACAACTGAGGTACCTTCTCAGGACTCCTTAGCTTCGCCTGGAGCCTCTGCTAATCCAGCTTCTCCAGAGAGAACTGAAGATGGGGGCGACCGTGGCTCAGGGGGTTGGGAAGCGTATCTGTAACCGGAAGGTCGCCGGTTCGATCCCCGGGCTCTCTGTCCTGGTCGTTGTGTCCTTGGGCAAGACACTTTACCCTACCGCCTACTGTGTTGGCCAGAGGGGCCGATGGCGCGATATGGCAGCCTCGCTTCGGTCAGTCTGCCCCAGGGCAGCTGTGGCTACAACCGTAGCTGCCTCCTCCAGTGTGTGAATGTGAGAGTAAATGAATAGTGGCCTTGAAAAGCGCTATATAAATCCAATCCATTATTATTATTAGTATTAAGAGCAAGCTCTACTTGCTACACCTCCGGGTGCCCAAGTTAAATCGGATGTGGCTCCCCAAACTCTGCCTCGCTTTAAGCCTTTCACTCCAGAATCCCAGACATCTAGCAGTGATGCAAAGCTTAAGGTTAGTTTACTACGTTTCCAGTTGGAGGCGCAAGAGAAGGATAAGGTGCGTAAAGCAGATTATGATCTCCGGCTGGAGATTTGTAGGCTTGAGATAGAAGCTGAAAAAGAAATCCGGTTAAAGCAGCTTGAAGTAGAAGCACCGAAGATGTCCTCAGAGGAGAAAACGCATGCCACTAAAGAAATCCCAAAAGTCTCCCCGGAAAGTTTTAATGTTAGCAAACATATAGCTCAAGTACCTACCTTTCATGAGACTGAGGTAGACTCATATTTCAACGCTTTTGAAAAGGTGGCTACTGCTCTGAAATGGCCAAGAGACATGTGGCCCATTTTACTTCAGTGTAAATTAGTGGGCAAAGCTCAGGAGGTAGTAGCTTCACTTTCGCTAGAGCAGAGCATAAAGTACGAAGTGTTGAAGGAAACAATTGTACGTGCCTATGAACTGGTACCTGAGGCCTACAGGCAGAAATTTAGGAACCACAAGAAGTCCAGCAGTCAAACATATGTGGAGTTTGCACATGAAAAAGGGGCTCTTTTTGATAAGTGGTGTGCTGCTAAAGGAGTTGGGGATGATTATGAGTCTCTGCGCGAGTTAATGCTACTGGAGGATTTTAAAAATTCATTACCTGAGAGAGTCATAATGTTCTTAAATGAACAAAAGGTGACGTCAATGTCAAAAGCAGCTGTGTTGGCTGATGAGTTTGTGTTAACACATAAGAATGTTTTTACCCCTATTTCCCATCCAGATAGGCCCACAGCCTTGCGCTCAGCACGGCTTGAGTCGAGTCACTCTGTTGCGAGGCCAGTGAGGCAACCTTCTCCTCCCCATGGTGAGCGTGAATGCTTTTATTGCCATAAAAAGGGTCATCTCATTGCAGATTGTCAGACATTAAAGCGTAAACAGCAACTATCCTCACAACCAAAAGGGGTGGGACTGATTAAAGCTACAGAGAATGGGAGGGCATTTCAACCGAACAATAACCACCCTGATCCCTGTTTCAAACCATTCATTCTAGAGGGAGTGGTTTCACTGACTGGGAATCCAAAAGATCAACAGCCAGTAAAAATGCTGAGAGATACAGGGGCCTCTCAGTCCATCATTAGAGAAAGCGTCTTACCGTTTTCAGAGGAGTCATTTTGCCAGTCTAGTGTCATTGTCCAGGGAGTAGAACTCTGATTTGTATCTGCCCCTTTGCACACTATTCACATTCAGTCTTCCTTAGTCAGTGGGAGTGTTAAAGTGGCTATTCGTTCTGCATTGCCTATCCCAGGTATTGACTTCATCCTAGGTAATGACCTTGCTGGAGGCAAGGTTATGCCTGTTCCTGAAGTGTTAGACCGACCCGAGCTGAGCCTGGACTCTGACTCAGCCCAAGACCAGCCTGCCATTTTTCCAGCTTGTGTAGTTACGAGGGTAGTTCCATGCCATTCTGCAATAAAGCAGCTTTTTGAGTTTAATTTTGTTGTCGTGAGTTTTGTGTTTGGGTCCTTCTCCTGCCTGTACACAGCCGAAACATGACACCGTCAGGATAGAGGAGGTCAGGAAAAAGCGTCTACATTTTGGAGGTTTGTAAAACATGGTGGAGGCTCTATCATGGTGTGGGGCTACATTTTAGCCAGTGATGCTGGAGATCTTGTTAAAACTGATGGAAATATGAAGGCAGAAATGTAGCGTCAGAGTTTGATCCACCATGCAATATCATCTAGAAAGCGTCTGATTGGTAACAGTTTTAATTTTTATCATGACAGTCATCCGAAACACATTGCCAATGAAGTAAAAGCATTTGGATTAAAAAAAAAACAAAACAAAACACACATACACTGTGAAACAGTATCAGTCACGAATTGGGCTCCACGGAGAGTGGACATTAACATTACTGAAGCAGTGTGGAATCATTTTTAAAGATACACAGAGCAGATCAAAAGGTGTAGACATTCAAAGAAGAGCTTTTTAATGTCCTTCAAGAAGCCTTGAGAATTATTCCTGAAGACTTCTTAAAGAAATTAAAGCTTCACTGTAAAAAAAAAAAAAACAAAAAAAACCCCATTGTAATATAAAAGTATTTTACAGTTTTGTACTGTTTTTCTAGAATATCATTAAATTTACATAAATAGACTGATTTTACATTTCAAATGTAATATAACGTAAAATCACTGTAAATGTAATAAAACATAATTTTCTTGTTTTTTAAATATATTTGTCTGTACATTTAGATTGTTAAAATATATTCACAAATGTATCATAATTTCACAAATATTGGTCCGTTATTTGAAAGATTGAACTGTTAAATTCAAATGTAATGCTATAGAAAAATATATAAAATTATTCTTATAAACTTTTTTTACATCAAATAATAATTATTATTGTTATTTAGGGCAATCGTGGCTCAAGAGTTGGCAGTTTGCCTTGTAATCAGGTTGCCGGTTCGAGCCCCGGCTCGGACAGTCTCGGTCGTTGTGTCCTTGGGCAAGACACCTCACCTACCACCTACTGGTGATGACTAGAGGGGCCAATGGTGCGATATGACAGCCTCGCTTCTGTCAGTCTGCCCCAGGGCAGCTGTGGCTACAACTGTAGCTTACTTCCACCAGTGTGTGAATGTGAGAGTGAATGAATAGTAGAATTGTAAAGCACTTTGAGGGCGCTATATAAATGCAATCCATTATTATTATTTAAACCAACTGTTAACTGTATATTTCTGTACATTTAAGTATTATTATTATTCATATTGCCGCATTCATTGACCTTGTTTATAGGAAATTTCATTGTTTAATCACGTTAAAATGTTCCTAATTTAATGTTTAAAAGCACTTGAAAAAGGCAAAATCCCATGTAAAATTAGGGCAACAAACTGTATTTTCATTACTGAAAATAACCGTATTTTTATGAGAAAGTTATTTTATCGTATTACTTTGGTGTCACAGCTGCCGGAATATTACTGTTTTTTTAGGATTTTTTTTTTTTTTTTTTTTTTTTTACAGTGTTGCTTAAGAGGCCAGCATACAGGTGGCCATACCAAGTACTTTTAAGCTTGTCAGAACTATATGAACTCGGTCTTAGCATTATATTATGTATATCTGTTTAGATTTAAACATGTTTCAATAAATATCAGCAAAATTATAAACTCAAATATATTACTTCAGTTGTTGTTACAAATTTGTTGTTAAAAAAAATATGCTGTTCTTAATAAATACAGAATTACTTTTGAAAAATCAAACTCAATCTGAATATGGACTGATGCACCTGAAAGCAGATGTTGTCACACTAAGACTCTAAAAGCATTCAAGTATTTTTACATAATCCTCAAGCAAATAAATAAGAAGGGAGATAGTGCAGTAAGTAGAGAGGCACACGTGGAACCTAATACTGCTGCATCTGCTGAGAAAACCAGTAAGCCCATGTCAATTGACACTTTTATTTGTTTCTATGTTAACGCAAGAACTTTTTATAAACAAGCAGTAGCAAAGTGAGGCTGTGTTTTGTACTTCAGCGCTATCAATCAACTTAAAAGTAGGTGGAGAAAATAATGTAAATAAAATAATGTAAATAATGTTGAATTCCTCTCGAATCTTATACAACTAAAAACGAGAAACTATACATAGTTATTTAGTGCAGTTAATGACTGATTTAAATGCAACAGCATACTGCATTAAAGCTGATGCTGCATTCTCCTACAGTGAAAGATTCTAATTTTAACATGGGCAACAACCAAAACAATACCGCGTGGGGCTGCACGGGGTCAATGCGTTAGCTCATTAACGCATCAGTGCCGTCCAGCCCCATGCACGGGCGATCCGCGCTAACTTGCGAACAGAGATTTACCGCTTTAATGCGGTTATGGCGTTAACGTCATTTTAACAAGATTAACGCTGACAGCAATAATAAGAAGTCACTGTTGGGTTCGTTGACCAAGCTAACATTAATTATAGAGTTCTGGAGGGTTCTGTGCTAGGACCAATGCTATTTACATTACATCCTCCTCTTAGTCAGTATTATTAAAAGTAGTATATGATGTACTATATCATTGCTATGCAGATGATACCCAGCCTTATGTATGCATCAAGTCAGATGATATACATCAACTAGTTAAACTGTAGAAAAATCTTAAAGACATAGAGACCTGAAAGAGCTCTAATTTTCAGTTTCTAAATTCAGATAAAACTGAGGTTACTGTACTAGGAACTAAGAATCTAACCTAAAACCAAAAGAATTACATTAAAAAAAAAAAAAAAAAGGGGGACAGAACATCACGTCTAACCAAATGCTTACTCTGGATGACATTACTTTGGCCTCCAGTAACACTGTGATGAATTCTGGAATGGTTTTTATGTCCTTCAGTGTGCGTATTAAACTCGTATGTATGACTGCTTTCATCCAGTTCTGTTTTCTACAATACTTTTAAAATTACAAGCATCCTGTTTCAGAAGGATGTTGAAAATTTTGTTCACACATTCATTACAGGATGATTGTAATGCTTCATTATCTATCTGGTTGTCCTAAAAACTCAGTGAAAATCCTTCAGTTGATTCAAAATGCTGCAGGGAGTGTGCTGACAGGGACTAGAAAGACAGAGCATATTTTCCCCATTTTGGCTTCTCTTCATTGGCTCCCTGTTGAATACAGAATCAAATTTAAAATTATTTTCCTCACATACAAGGTGATCAAAATCTTGAATCTTCTTTTGTTCTGTGAAATCATAGCCATGAAGTAAATAGAAACTTTTGATTAAAAAGATAATAAAATGCAGGACTTGATGAAGATCCCGACTCCCATTCCGTGTCTTCCGCCTTATCCCGTGCTCTGTCTCCATTCCCTGTGTACTGTCTGTATGCTGCCTCCTGGTCACCACAATTCCTCCGGGAGAAACGTGCATACAAAAGGCAGCCGTGAGTACAAAACCTAACAGCAGACTTGCACTAACCTTGCACATTAAACTGAGACTGACGGGAAGTCACTCAACGATGCAGCGTCGAGGAGCTCTCAGCTATACTGTTTGGAAGCTCCTCTGACGAGGCTTGATCGGCGCCAGGTGTGTGTGGAGATTCCTGGGTGTGACCGGTCAGCTGGCAGGGCCACACCCACCAGGCCTGAAAGTGCCTACCATGACCGCACCCTCACACATAAAATAAATAAAATGGAGGATGAGTTTATGTAAAATAGCTATAGACCTTGTGGATTCCAGTTCCAAGTACTCCAACTTTTGAATGATGTTTCTGACAGTATTCATCTAGCTGCCCATTCTATCTGCCAATGTTTAATGAAAAATTATTTTACTAAAATAAAAACACATCTAACTGGTATGCACCCTATTACTCCATTCTTTACTATAATCACAATGACTTTTTTTTTTTTACTTTCTCGAGTTTCCTACTTCATATATTTGTCGCCCAATTGTTCCTTATATGTTTTTTATTTTTAATATAAGCTTCCTGAGTGTGGACATTTAGTCCTACTGGTGGCAATTGTATTCTTTGCTTTCCCCCCTCATTTATAGTGGATTAAAATTGAAATCCTGTCTTCTAAAGTATATAAGCTGCTGCCTATTGTCGCTTTTCTGCTCATTCTGCTAATCCCTGGTTGACAGCTTCTGCTTTGCAAAGACCTTAAACATCTCTCTCGCTCTCTCTCTGTCGCTGTCTGTCTTTCACCTGCATAAAAGAAACCCACTACATTTTTTACCCTCACAAATTGCCACTAATTTTATACAGAACCAGACCTCAAATTTGGAATGTTCAAAAAAGGCTTGACTATATTACTCACATATTAAAATCCAAGTATGCAAATGTTCTCTTATCTTTTTTTGAAATATACTTTTCATTGATATTGTGACCATACCTCGTCACTTAACTCTATGAAATTCACTTAACAATGAAGCTGTAGTAAAAGTAGTTTAAAAGAGGTGAAAGAACCTCTATTTTGCTGAGTAATTGTTGCAATACCCTGGTCTCTACAATTTTGTCTTATGAAAAATGAATGAAACCAAGGACATATTAGGGGAGGGAGCTCACAGTTAACTCCATGTTGGCAGAGACAGGTAGGTCTTTGGTGGAAATTTAAAAAAGAAATTAAAAGCATCACATCATCTAATTATCCCTGACTGTTCATTTTGACTGACTTATCATTTAGTTGTGTAAAGTGTGATCCTGCATCGCATTACAGTGAAACGAGACGATGTTCCTCCGAGACCATGGTCCTACGTATATCATATAACAGACAATCAACACAGGAGTACATAAAGTGCAAGTGTGCAAAAATTGCAAAAAATCGAAAACAAAAACAGTAGAACACCAGACACAACAGAACGATACAGACGCAAGACAGTGCAGACACAACAGTGCAATAAAAAAGCGCAACAATGACAGTGGGTTGTACAAAAGACTGAGCATTGTGCAAAAAGTAACTTGATGTATGAAGGTATGTGTCTGTCTGTGTGTCAGGGGAAGAAACTGTTTTGCAGTCTGGGAGTGAGGGCCCAAATGCTCCGGTACCTCTTGCCAGAATGCAGCAGGGTGAAGAGTGTGTGTGAGGGGTGCGTGGGCTCAGGAAGTCCTTCTGTAAAAGGTGGTGAGAATGGGTGGTAGGAGATGGGCTTTTCTCAACTTCCGCAGGAAGTAGAGATGCTGTTGGGCCTTCTTAGTTAAGGAGCTGGCGTTGAGGGGCCAGGAGACGTTCTCTGCCAGGTAAATGCCAAGGAATTTGGTGCTCTTGACAACCTCCAAAGAGGATCTATCAATGTTAAGTGGACAGTGGGCTGAGCACACAGCCCTGATGGGCTCCAGTGCTCAGTGTGGTGGTGTTCGAGATGCTGGTAGAAAGCAATTTTCCCCTGTTTTTTTGTGGCTAAGTGAAACAGAGGATGAAACTGACCTACCCTTCTTCTCCTTCAAAGAGTTATGAATACAGGAAGAGGAAACAAAACGTTATTACAGGAGGTAAACTTCATCAGCAAGTTTGATGACAAATGATACTGAGTGTTTGCTTGCAATATTTTTAATTCAAGCTCCATCTTGCTAACCTAACTAGGCAGTGCTTCTCTTGCTCTGTCTATGTGTTTCTTGCTTGTCAGCCACTTCCAGGCTATTTTGGCCTGCAGCTTTGTGCCTGAAAAAAATAAGAACATCAGCTACTTATTAGCTTTGATCAACTGCTAAATCATGGAACCTATCACTGTATTGGACATACATGTATTCACATACAATTGCACATGCCACATTCTAATCTCTGAGGTGAATAGTACAAACAATGTATGGTTATAATGTAGATTACCATAATTTTCAAATAAAAAGAAATGGACAACATGAATGCACAGTTCTCAGGAAACATGCTGTGTCACAAGAAACAGCCAGACTATATTATGGGCTAAATACAAGCACTGAGGTATCAGGTATGACATTGTTGCAAGTACAACAGCTCCTGAGTATGTCATGAGAACTAAAACTCTGTAAAAAAAACCCAAATACTGAGCCACTAGTAACAGCACTTTGTGTTATTGCTAACAAAATGGCAATAAATGAGTGATAATATTATATCTAATATTAATGAGAATTTGTCAATATAGATGTAAAAACCCAGAAATTCATACAGGCTATTTTCTGTATCGGTCACCTCTATAACGATAGAGGGAAAATGAATTTAGCCTACACTCATGAATGACTCTTTTTGGGATGTAAAATAGGGAGAGCTAATGCTCAGAGTCAAATTTAACTACATGCCACAGAGTGGTGTAGTGTTCTCTTTTATTTGCTGTTGTTTTTGTTCTTATAGTCTCCCTTGTTTCACATGCCCTAGCCCCTAGAAAGCACTGGACAACATTAGACACTGACCTGAAGGCCCTGTCTCTAATAATCTGATATGCAGAGAAAGACGTGCATTTAAAAGCACATGTCTAGCAGTATGATTATAAAGAAAAGATTTGCTTAAAAACAACAACAACAAAAACAACAACATAATGCTCAGTACAATACTGTTTATGTATTGGGAAAATTAAAACAAGCAGATACGTTTAAAAAAAATTATATATTTGATAACACTTTGTTAGTTTGCTGTTAATTAGTAGCTGGTATGTGTATACATCATGGTCCTGATGAAATCTAGTCATTAACTTTGTTAATATTACTAACCGACTGTAGATCTTTAATTAATTTTGTCATTCTGATACCAGAGAATATTAAAACTTATAGGTAGATGAATGTAAGATTGCATTCACCTAAACAAAAGCACAAAAGAAACATGTTTATTTCATGTTAATTAAACACTTTATTTTACAGGTTTGACGTCCTCGTCTTGTAGTCACTTTTTAGAATTCTGGCTTCTCTGGACTCCATTCAGTAAGACTGCTAATGGTATTACAGAAAAAATAACAATTGGCTTTTGTTGCTTTCCTGCTTTTCTTTGAGGCTCCCCTGCCTCAAAGAAAAGCAGAAGATGCTGGCTCAAAATAGTGCCTAGAATTGGATTATCTTAAATACTTGCATTATTGATTTACTCATTCCTCCATTAGCACTTAAGTGAAAGAGAGGGATTCATATACTAAGTAGCCTGTTTAATTGCAGAGAAAGATGTGGGAGTAAGGCTATAGTTCACTGCACAAAATTAAGCTAATTTTTTATGCTTTGGCATACTTTACTGTCTTCAATCAAAACCCAACCTACTGATTTAAAAGTTAGAACTTAAGCAGATGATTTATGCACTGTTATAGTTATAAATTATTATAAAGTTACAAATAGTGTAACATCTACATATTTTGTGTCAGTCTGTCTTTCTCTAACACCACTGCATAAAGTAGGTACCCCTTTGTTAAAGATAGGCGTTCTATTATACATAACTACTAGAGAGGTTCATGCGCAAAAAATAATTCATTTGAAATTGCTAAATGATGAGAAATGCCACTTTGGAGGATATTTTGAGTGCAGATGTGCATAATGATGCATGATACTTCAACATTTACAAGAAGTGTTTAGTAGAAGTAGAAGTAGAAGTGTTTCGCTCAGCTCAACAAATATCAGCAAATTCTCCAACTGTCTGTGTGCAGTTAGTCACAGTGTATCTGGTAGCCAGTGTTGGGGAGTAACGGAATACATGTACCGCCGTTACGTATTTAAAATACAAAATATGAGTAACTGTATTCTGTTACAGTTACCGTTTAAAAAGGTGGTATTTAGAATACGGTTACTTTGTTGAAATAAATGGATTACACAGCGGTATTTTCCTGTTTCATATTGTCACGGGTCAGGATTGTTTGGGTTTTGTTTGATAGCTATGTTCTGTTGTTCCAGGCGGCAGCGTTACGGTTGCCATGGTTACAGGGTGACGTGCTCTCTCTGCAACTGTGTGTTTCCTGGGTGACAAAGCGCCTTTTTGTTGTTGTTGTTGTTGTGCTAAGCTAATAGGCAGAATGCTACAGGCATAGCCCTAAAGAATGTAGCTTCATGGGCAGTGTAGTCCGTGCTGCTGGGAGAGTGGACTGCCATACCCGTTATGTGTCTATGAGCGCGAGGAGGGAGAAAAAAAAAAGTGGAAAACTACGAGTTGTCATCGAGCAAAAACGGGAGCTGGAAGCATGTAAATATAATAATAACCACTGCAGCCAAGAAGAGTGCCTGACGAGCCCAGTTGTAAGTATGCTATTAAGACTCGACTGTACACCGTGTTCGTGTTTTCCTCCGAAACAATAAGTTCTGTTGGAGCAACCTTTCAACGCCTCTCTCTGTCTCTCGCTAGCAAACTTGACGCACACAACAAAGTAAAGCTACGTCGGAACCCGACGTATTAGCCAGAGGTCCCTTTACTATGGTTCGGAGCCGCGGACTTTCAGTAATAGTAATAAATCACATTCATGTAGTTGTAAACAGCATGATAATATATTAAGTAATCCAAAGTATTCAGAATACGTTACTCTCATTGAGTAACGTAACGGAATACGTTACAAAATACATTTTGGGGCATGTATTCTGTAATCTGTAGTGGAATACATTTTAAAAGTAACCTTCCCAACACTGCTGGTATGGTACAGCTGCCAGAATTCTGAGAAAAAAGTCTGACTTTAATCAGAATTCTGACTTTTTTTTCACTCAGAATTCTGGAAAAGAAGAAAAAAAAGACGTGCTGACTTTTTTTTTTCCAGTGGCCCTTTATCCTCTTCTGTATTTTTAAAAACAGATATTGCATCTATATATAATGTGACGCTGTGTGTTTTCCCCATTGTGAAATGTACTGCATTGAGGTATACTGAATTTAAATACTCTGCAGATTAGTACATGATAAACAGGCTAGTTTGCTGAACTGTGATGGATTTAAAGTAAAGAACAGTGTGTTGGACTGGTCCACAGCAGCTATGGTGTTCATGGTCAGAGTTAGGTTACATTAAGTACAGCAGAGATACATTTTTTAAGCTGATGATGTTCAGATTTACTTGCTGAATTCCACCTTGATACCAACTTTTTACTATTTACTATAAAAACAATATAAGCCATCAATGTAGAGGATAGAAATCCACTAAGACAACTCATGAAACATCTTGTTGAATCCACATAGAGTAGTAAACCTCAGAGCAGGAGCAGAAAAGGTCAGCTGATCAAAGTTGAAATTATTATTATTAAATTATTATTACTATTACTAATTTTGTGCGGCTAAGCCATTAGAACCCATTTCAGGGTTCTCCCACCTGCTGAATCCCACTTTAACCACTGATTGTACTCATTTTCAGATGTGAAGGCAAAGTCACCCTTTGCAATATTGGCAACAGAAAATCAAGCTTTTTTTTAAAGAAAAAAATAATCCTTCTATTTCTCTGCTCATGTTCTACATAATTGATTCATAATTGAGTAAATTAATTACAATTATAATTTAGATGGAAATAAAGTTTGTATTGCCATTTACTAATGTACATTTATTATAGCACAAGATTCAGTTGGAGTTGCTCAACGATAGCTGGCAAAAACGTCCTTTCTTACTTTGAGCATATTTCAGAGCCTGTACTTCTTCACTTTTACTAATTTATACTAAAACAAGTTTCAACACTTCT
This sequence comes from Neolamprologus multifasciatus, assembly GCF_963576455.1. Lineage (NCBI taxonomy): Eukaryota > Metazoa > Chordata > Actinopteri > Cichliformes > Cichlidae > Neolamprologus > Neolamprologus multifasciatus. The sequence goes on along the minus strand of NC_140445.1, from coordinate 60,511,402 downwards.
ATTTAAGAAGAAAATGTCTTTGCTTTTGTTACCTCTGCCTAGACAATCTGAAAACTCACTGAAGTTCACTGAAGCATCAGCTTGTTCCATTATTCATTGTGTACAATGAAAACTGGACAAACCAGAAATAGAGACTTTTTGCCTTCAATGTAAACGCTGTGCCTTTTGAAATTTGTTCGTTGCAGTGGTAAAATTTAACACAAGAATTTCCATTTTGTAACATTTTGTAACTTTGTTAAATCAAAACCTCATCATCATATATTTATAGGTAGTAGGTGTGATTGAGAATTTAAACAGAAGCAGAACAGGGAGCGTCTTACCCAATGGGTGAAAAACGGGGCAATCAGCCGCTCAATCTGTTTCACAAATAGTGTTGTTTTTATACTGCCTTTATTTAAAAAAAATGAAATTTAATGTAAATATCTATGTGTTGAATAGTTTATCTTTGTGTAGTGTCATTTTTTTCACATTTAAAAATGCACAACCTTTCTTTCATATGTTTTCTTTTTTTAGATTTTATTTTGGACTATGTGAAAAAGTCACAATTTTCACTTGGTCTGTTTCCAGGATGTGTCATGACTGCTTAATTTTCATTTTACAAGTTGAATAATTGAACAAGATATTACCTGTTGTTTCTGAAATGTACGCTTGTTTTATACTCATAGGAAACTCTAGCTGTCTCCATTTTACAGTCTGTCTAAGCAAGCTAAGAAGTTAGGGTGACCAACTGTCCTCTTTTTTTCACTTGTTGACTTTTAAAAGCCTATGTGACATTTTTTATTTCACCATTCATTAACCGCACAGAGAAGACATCATGTAAATAAGTTTTTTTTAAACAAACAGTATTATTAAAGTTCTTCAGGACTGGGACAAAGTGTCCTGTTTTTTGGAAATCAAAATATGGTCATGCTAAAGACGCCCGCAGCTTATTTCTGGTGGTTTGCAAATGCAGATTGTAAACATTGTACATTATAAACTAGCATGCAATGAAAGCTGCCACTAACTCTGTTTTGATTGCTTTATAATCAGTTACAGTCTGCGCTTTGTGTGGAAACAAGCTTCAATGATTTATCAGTGATTTAGCCAGGAAGATTCTGACTACGGTATGATGGAGAGAGGAGAGCAACTCTAACCATGTACAGTCTAATAAAACATCTGAAAAGTACTGACCAATAACATGGAAAACGTGTCAGGCATCGCAGTGAACAGGAAAATGACTCACTAGATGAGCATGTGCCAGAAAGGAATTGGCAGAAGGCAAAACACCGGCGACTTGTGGCAGTTACTCAAGACTATAAGACTGATCAACCTGTGCATTGCCTGGACTAACTGCATGAAAGCCTGTGACTCAATGCCTCACATTTGTATACAAGTTCACCAGGACCCTAAGAGCCTTCATCAGGAATCCGATGGGGATGTGGCGAACAACACTAGAGACCAACTTCAAACCAATTGTATTAGTCACCATCAAGTGTGGCATTTACAAGGAGATGCCCTGTCTCCACTGCTGTGCTTTATTGGCCTAAACACCCTCAGTCAGATCATTAACAAAACTTAAAAAGAATAGCAAATATGGAGTAGAGCAAACATCAGCCACCTCCTCTACATTGATATATAATTTATCATTATGTTTATCAATAATAATACCTAAAAAGAAGAACTGAACTCCTTCCTTGTATGCATGTCACATGCCAAAAGCTAAACAAATCCTAGAAAACCTTGTCTCTAGACACTCTAAGAAACATCTCTTCTTCATCTTTTTAAGGCATATACTGGTTTGTTACCATTGTGCTTTGTTCCTTCCTCTTTTATTTTGTATTCTGTTATTGTGAACTGTTTATTATTATTTTGTATTTTATTTCTTTTTTCATTTTTTATTAGTGGAAAATAGTGAAAATAGTTACAACATAGTTCCAAATGTACAAGTTATATTTTGGCACAAGTGATATTTTACTGTATATTGTGAGGAAAAATGAATTATTTGTGATTAAAGAAAAATATAAATCAATGGATCTAGAATTCTGATATCCATCATAATACCTGAGTAAGAAATTGGTAACTACAATTAAAATCCATCATAACTACCTGAGCAAATCTTGCTGCCAATAATCTGCATGTCCTTTTATGCTTTGTGATTTAATCACTCGGCTCATTAACTTTACAAAAAGTTGCAATAGCTTCGGTCATTTTAACCAGTTTTGTGTGTCCTCTCTGCTGTTTGTATCACTGATAGGCCTCGTCAGATATGAGCACAGCAAGCTTTGGGAGCTTTTCAGAAGCAAACATGCTCATGTACCTTTAATAGCAGTAAGCTGTGGCTGTTTCACTCAGTTTGTTTGCACTTCTTATTTGTCTTTTAGAATTGGCAAAGCTTAAAAACATTACCCCCTGTTTTAGAGGACACTGAATACTGGGAACAATAGTGTCAAAAATGAATAAAATCAAAAAAAAAAAAAAAACAGTTGATATGACAGTATTTAATATGACTCATAGCCTTCAGCATTGTGAAATAGCACTGATTACTCGCTTTGTCTTTTATATTTATATGTATTAAACAACATTATATTTTTCCAGGCAAAGGAACTAAGTGTTAGCTAAAAATACCTCTGGAATTATGTCGACATGCCAGCTATTATTCTGATTATCAAGTGTTGAGTAAGCCATTCCCTGCCCTAAAAGGATGTTTGTTTTTATAAGGAAAAAAAAATGATTAGTACAAACATGATTGATATTCTGCTAAAGACCAGTTTTAAGACATCTCTTATGTGTGGCTTTAACAAATTATGTCCTTCTCTGGAGACTTACCAGCTCCAAATTGCTTCATACTAAACAATTAAATACAGTTAGCACTGTATACACTTTGCACAAAAATAAGGAAATTTGTGTGGTTGATAACTTCTTGGTTGATTACTTCTACTTGCATTATACAGCTGGAAAGCCTGTTTTTAAGGAAAATTGATTTGTGGGTTGAGCAGCAGATTCGAGTATGTGGGTTGGGCCCATGAAACACTTGCCAAATCTCCTCTGCCAAATAGATTATTCTGCAACTGCATTCTTCTGGACAGACAGGGTTACAGTTTCTAATGCTTCACATCTGTTCCAGTTGTTGTTTCAGCTCCTTCTCTGTTCTCTCATATTTCTTCTGTGTGATGTTGCTATCCACTGGGATTTCCATATTTATCACATATGGTCTTGTGCTTCTTGTCAACCACAACTATGTCTGGTTGGTTGTGCAGCAGCTGCTGGTCTGTCTGGAAATTAAAGTCCCAAAGAACCTTAGCCCTGAAGTTCTCGACCACGCTCGGCGGTGTTTCAAATCAAGACTGGGGTACTTCTAGTCCATATATTACACTGATATGGCACCAAGTCATAAGCTTTCCTCCAGACAATGCAGGTGGTACTTAGGTTGGTCTGTAATGTCTTTGAGTCCTGGTGTACTGCTCTGTCAACCGGTAGCTGATGATTTAGCCCTCTGGTATTATTTCCAATGCTTTTCTGAGTTATGCCCATGTATCGACTCGCATGCAGATAATCGCCCCGTAGTTTGATGATGTCATACCGTTTTGTTGATACTGCATGATTACAATTGTGTGTTAGATACATGCTTAGATACAAGCCTCCTCATTTCTGTTACCAGGTGATCATTAAGTGCCACCACCAACTTGGCATTTGTGTTGTGTGATGCCTCCCTCTCTCTCTCTCTGTATTTGACTACCGATACAAACATTTAAGTGTGTGATTAGTTGCCAAGCACATCATCAGATCATATGAGCTATATTAACAAGTGCATTTATAACTGATTTCTGCAATCCAGCTTTAGTTTCTCATTTGGGAGATGGACAAAGGCACAATTTGTTTTGTGACACACTGGAAAAGCTTCTTGTGCAACCATTTCTCTACATGATCATATCACCAAAGGTTAACTTCTCCTCTCTTTTACTAGCTCATGTCACTACTGGCCTATTTCATCATTCCTTAAATCTTCATTAATCCCGCCCCCCTAAATTTGGAAAGTCATAATATCTGTATGCAAAAGAGAGCATTGCTATTTGAGTTAGTAGGATTGTTTAAAAAAAAATAAGTTTACATTGATTATTTTGTATTTAAGTATTTCAAGTGTTTGTGTTTACAGTGTGCTATTGCAAAAAAAAAATAAAAAAATTGTCAATGAAGCTTTAAATTAATGATGTCTCACTAGGTGTTTGTTTTGCTTATTGAAAATGAATTGCATCAAATGTGTTAGTAATCACCGCATTGTGTTAAAAAATGTAAAAATCAACAAGCCAAGAAGTACTGAACTCAGCTTGGTTCAGATTGTTTGTGACGTGTATGTTGTCACTCAGCAGGATCACCATTCAGTCTAACTAAAACTGCACTTACGGATGCATCATTACATTAGTTTGATTAAATCTTACAGGAAAGCAAATCATTTAATGCTTTATTTAAAGCCTTTTATAGTTTTCATAAAACATAATCATTCAGTTAAAAAGGACATGAAAACAAACATTAAAATTATTATTTAAAAAAAAATATATAATATAATACAATTATATAATAATATATATATTTGCATCTACAACAACAGTACTAATAAATATCTGAGTGCAAGTATCCTTAAAAAAATAAAACAAAGTAAAACAATTAATGAATTTGACCCTTAGGGTATTTCATGGTTGCTCCTTAAGCAACAGTCAAGGAGCTCATTCTCATCTTTGGTCTAGGCAGTTATATAGTGTGAGTGTCCATTTATCAGCAATTCGTAATTTTCATCTTTCCCTTTTAAATTGTACCTTGTGAGCATTTTGTTTCTGTAGTTATTGTTACCAATAACTATGTTGGTAACAATTAGTTATGAAAATGTCTTTGAGCCTCATTCTGTAATATACAAATAGAAATGTTGGTACCAGCAAAACCACATTAATGACACCGAACCCTAAAACAGTGTTTAGTTTTCATCCATCCACCCATCTTTCATTTGTTTAGTTTTTTTTCCTTAACAATAAAAGAAAGGCGGTGCTTTTCTTGGTCACAGGTACAGAAGGTGAGAACATTTGTACACATTAAACATTAAAAACCAACAGATCGTGCCAGCATCATAAGAACACTTCCAAGCTTGAAATAGAAGATTATTAAAATGTCTCCTGCTGTCTCAGGTGTGACTTTATGCTTTAAGATTTTTAGGAAAAAAGCCGTTGATGGATACAGGTCAAGAATTCTTAAACTAAAACTAATGTTGGAATTGCATCTGTAAATTTAAACACTAGCATACTCACAAATAATTCCTTTTTTAACTATTATCTATTATCACTTCAATATTTATCTGAATTAAATAAATGTGTATTCTGTTTCAGATAAAATTTACAAAAATATTCTTATAATTCTTTATAATATAATATAATATAATATAATATAATTCTTTCCTTTAACTGAATTTTCATTAATTGCACATCAACTAATGGAAAAGCAATACATTAGAGATAAAAACATCACATATAAATTATCAATATAATATGTTCAAAATACTATTTCCTAATTTAGTAATAAATTCAGAAGAATACAAGTCTAAAAATCTAAATACTTTGTTTAAACATATAAAGAAATTAACATTTAACAAGATTTAACTAGATGTGAAAATGCCTAAACCTAAAAACTTAATTTATCCAGAAGTCAATATTCTCAGGCAAGTGTTTTTGTCTTTCAGAGACCCCTGTTCTTGAATGCTATATTCATCTTTCCATGAGAAGCAATTGTGTGCTTTCCCCAGCACAATTACCAAACCATGACAGCCCATTTCAGCTTTGTCTAACTCCTCACTTACCATTCCAAATATATCCATTACCATGCAGATTGGTCCATTATTCTCTGCAATAGGACACTTATTTTCAAGTGAGATGTTGTGATTTTCTGCACCGACGTGGGTGGCTTTGAAACTTTTTGTCAAGTATCTATTTGTTCCCGCTAACAAAGTCTCTCCAGACTTTATTTCAATTAATTCAGTTACATGAAAAAAGTTTGGTTGCATACTGTAAGATTATAATATGACTTTACAGGACCTTGAGCGCTTACCTACTCGTGCTTTGTCTTTCAAGCTAGCACACTGATAAATTGCCATTTCAACCGACATAGCATGTGGTCTTTATGCCACAGTGAATATTACAGTCCTGCTTCCACTGTGGTACCATTTTAAGCCACTGGTGTCCCTCCTCTAGGCGTGGTCCCCTGATCCCAGTCCTGACAAAGACCTGCCAAACTATACCTACTTCTGATCCCCCGGTTGACAAGCCAATCCATCTTCAACTGCAGAGAGTAACTTTACTCCGTTTGTCATCATTACCTGTCCTCTACCAAGGAGAACTGAAATAGATGCTAAAATGTTCACTGCTTCCTCAGTGATCATGACATAAAAAAAAATCATCATTATATAAATGTATAATTTATAATTTGTTATTCTACAATCATTCTTAAATTGATGTGATAGTTGTTCAAAAATGTACAGTTAGGTCCATATTATGTTTGGACACTAACACAAGTTTTTTCTTTTTTTAACTGTTTACATGTTCCAAATATAGTTATATAATGGCCACTTGCATAATCTGTAGACTCTCAGCTTTCATTTGCGGGTATCCACATTCAAATTGGATGAAGGGTTTAGGAGTTTCAGCTGTTTAACATGTGACATGATTTGGGCGTGCATGGCTGCCAGTGGCACTGAGACACTAGTGCCACTGGCATGATGTGATGATGTGACAAAGGACAGAAGCAGCTGGATGAATTCAGACACACTGTCTGCTCAAATTCAGCTAAATGCAGTCAAATTGATTGGGCAGCATTTCATAATACAGATGGACAATCACCCAAAACATACAGCTAAAGCAAGCCAGGAGTGTAATATTCTTGAATGACCAAGTCAGTCACCCGATCTTAACCCAACTGAGCATCCATGTCACTTGTTGAAGACTAAACTTTGGATAGAAAGGCCTGCAAACAAACATCAACTGAAAGCTGCTGCAGTAAAGGGCTCGCAGAGCATTACAAAGGAGGAAACCCAGCATCTGGTGATGTCCATGAATTCAAGACTTCAGGCTGTCACTGCCAGCAAAGGGTTTTTGACCAAGTATTATTTAATTTGTCCAATTACTTTTGACCCCCTGTAATGAAGGGGTTGCTTTAGTTCCTCACATTTTTATGCAATATTTTTGTTCAACCCAGTAAATCAAAGCTGAAAGTGTGCTCTTCAACTGAATCAGAGTTGTGTCATTTAAAATGCATTGTGGTATTGTAGATGACCAAAATTAGAAAAAAAAAAGTTGTCTCAGTTGAAATATGTATATATTTAGCAAACCATTTTTTTCTTTTACAGAAAAGAGTCCATATCAGTGCAAAGGCAGCAAAGTCTAACTGTAATAATTTAATTCTGTACAGTATATTTAGAGGGCAAACTGTTAGGTCCTGAATGTTCACACACTACCACAGAGCCAATAAGCAGTGTCAGGTTTGCAGCACTAACAGGATTAAGCACCAAGACTTTATGTCTTTTACAGCCGCTGCCAGGCACAGGCCTGGGAATAATGGGATCAGTTTTAAAGCAGTTCATCATGGAAGAAACCACCTCTTCTCATATTAGCTCAGTGTAAAGGGCTACCATTGCATATGAGCACACAGAAACATGGCAATCGATTGTAAACAAATAATGGCATCTTTAGAAAAAATACATGAATGCATGCAGACAAAATTTACATGTGTGGTAAGAATCACAAGTCTAATTGCAATGAGAGCAAAGGTTTGTAAATAGGGGTGCCAGTCAATCACCCACGCGCTGTTAATGACAGTATTAGCCAAATGAAGTTCACAAAGTCTTTACTAATTGGAACAATTTCCTAATCAGGGGGCCTGCACTTTAAACCAGATCTGTCTGTCATCCTCCATAACTTATGAGCCTGGTTACTTTACACTGTAATACATTTATAACAAATTGTTTTCTTATGCTCATATTGTCAACATGTATGTCAACACTAAGCAGTTACTTATTGAACCCACAGCAGCAGAATTGGAGAAATTTTTTATCCATTTAGTGTACTTTTAATGGCAGTGAAACAAATGTACATTAGGTATCAACCTCTTTATACTTTATATGTATATATATTTATATATATATCAAAGGACTATATTTGTCCTTTGATATATATATATTTATATATATATCAAAGGACTATATTTGTCCTTTGATCTGTTGTTAGTGAAACCATAAAGCAGCTGTTTGGACCTGCAGAGTACACCACATAGAATATATAAGTATGTAACATCTGTAGTACTGACATAATGGCTTAACAAAGTTACAGTGAAGCATAATGTGGCCAGTTCAGTGAATGCGAAATGATGACAAAGGTACACAAAACACTACTCTGAACATATTTCAGTAATTATGCTTGATTGGTAATAATGATGCTTCATAAGAGCTCACTCATACATTACCAAGCAAAACTGTGAATCTTGGGTTTGTAACCACATAAATATTCTAATGTTTCACAAAGTGCATCAATATCAACACTTACAGTTTTATCATAATGAGGCACAGAGAGTTTCTGAATGGATTTTCCTTTTAGTTTCAGGTGTTCTTAATTAGCAATAATTCCTCCTATACTCAGCTCAGTCAAACTAAAATGAATATAATCTTACTTACCTTACTGTCTGTGTTTGGAGCTTGGTCTTTGCTCATTTTCACAGCAGACTGCTTGTTATAAAATCATTATATAGATGCGTTATTGTTAATTTGGACAATAAAGGCAAGTGGAGCAAAAAAAAGCTGTTTTGCAAGAATTAAAAAAAAGTCTGATCTAAACTTATAATCTACAGATAAAAGTTTCTTATTCTTGCAGAAGTGAAATGGATCTTTCGCACATGTCACATGGCTGAATCAACTAAACACTGCAAAATCCACAGGAAGGTGGCTATCGGAAGCTGTCCATCTGGTAATAATAATAATTTTATTTAGTACACTCAGTTTAGCAAAATACTCAGAGGGGGACCACTTTAAATGGAAATCTGTCTGGTGGATTCAGAGGTGTATCAAGAAATTTGATACGTTGTGTTTAAAAGGGACTTTGAAATGCATGATTGAAGAATTACTCACAGCAAGAGAAATAGATGACACAATCAAATTCCCCCTATAATCTCACCAATTTCTGACCCTCTTTATCACAGTGTCCATCAGTATTGTTTTGCACTGTTTGGGTAAACATGGGAAAATCATTCCTGAGGGCATAATGATTAGCCCAATGGAATGGTAATGAAATACAGTACCTGCTTGAGAGAGTGCCTGCTTTATTACTCTATTATACATGAAAGAAGCTGAGGGTTCTTAGAAGCCCTCTTTCAAAGCAGGAATCACTGCCTCACATCTCTTCCATGCCTGTTTTCATTCAGGACTCATTAATTGCGGTTTATTTTGCATCATTTGCAAATGAAATGAAAGCCATTCCTGAATGGGAATGGGGGATATTTTTGTCAGTTTTATTCTTTGTATGCATCTTGAGAAAATGTGATTTAAAGTGAAAAAGAGCCATTTAAATATTAAAGTATAAGTAATGAGAAAAACAGTGAGTGAGAGTAAAACCTTTAATTTGGATTAAAACCTTTAATGGATTAAAGGAATGTCTATCAGTCCTTAAAATGATGACAAAGGCAGGTTCTTTTGCTAGTTGTTTAAGTTTCCTTTAATGCTACCGTGAACATTTATCTTTTTCTCTGGATTAGCTTTAATATCTGCAATATGATATTTGTTTTTGAAAGGACCATTATTAAAACTGCAATATTTGAAAATAATTGTGTTTATTTAAAAAAAGAAATATTTTAATTAAAATTATATTAAAAAATATTTTTTATGATGTTGGTTTTGTTTTTAATAGGAATTTGTCTTTAGTGCTAAGATGCAAAACATGGCATGCTTTATACCTCCTCTTCATCAGCACAGTTATTGACTGTTAGTCTTGTTATTCCAAGTTATTACACACTGAAGTCTGAAACCAAGAAACTGTGGAAATCTAAAGGAAAAGAAAACACACCTAATTTAAATATTAGATAGAATCTGCACAGAAGGTGAAATGTGAGCAGAAGATGTGGTGAGCAGGACGAGCAGCACCTTTGATGCACTTTCTGCACCAGCACTGGACGCAATCAGGCAAGGTATTGAGCTTTAGGTCAACCACAATTTAAAAGCACTCAAGGCCCAGCACACAATCACTGTGTGCCTATAAATGGAGGGAAATGAGATTTGTTTTAGGTTGTCTTTACAGTTGTATAGCACAACTAATACATGGTAATATGCTGTTTTGTAAGTGCAAAGATAAGTCAATAAGTGTGATTGGAAAAAATAAATAGCATTTCTTTGACAGTGTGTTACCTAAGACAGTGAAAATCATAAATTGTTGAGTGTGGCAAGGTGTAAGGTGAAAGTATAGTCATATATTAAAAAGCACTATAAAGAGGCAGCACTTAAATTTGGCACAATAACAAGGCAGTGGCACTGGAAATGTGCAGATGCATCACATTTCTCCCATAGCATTGCATGTGTAACAACACACTGCCATAGAGAACGCTCAGCTTACATACGGCCTGGCAAAGGAAACTTATGGTATTTTATGAAGAAAATCCAAATTCACATTAACACAGCTAATAAAAAGTTAAAAAAGATGAGTTTTAATGATATGATGGCACATCAGTAGTGACACTGCAGTCCTTGCTACTGGGATAAAGAGTCATTAGAGGGCAAGGACATAGAGGAATAGCAGCCAGGTGGTCAAAGGTTTGTACAAGGTTAGAGAACCAACATACACCAGAAGACGTGCAGTGCAAACCTGAGTATTACTGATGGGAGAGATGAGGGTTGTGTTGTTCCCTAGGCTGAAGGAAAAACAGGAAGAGTGTAAAATGCATCAATTTGGGAAGGCCACAGACAAGGGCACGAGTTGCAAAGGGCAAAAAAGAGGTGGGGAAAGAACATGCAGAAGCTAGAGCCAGAAGTGAGTCACTGTAATCCAGCGGTTTCACTTCAGCTTTAAATGTTTCATTTCACTTGAATAGTGCTTTTGGTGGTGTGAGGGGTGAGGTAATGACATGGCCTTTAGGGTGTGTGTTGAGCAGAGCAAGGTCATGGAGAGTGGAAGAAGGAGATGGTGATGCAAATTATGTAAGTAATTTTTAGAGCCCGCTTTTAAAAATAGAAACTGTGTTTTATTCCTTAAAATAAGCAGACAGACCACTCCAGGGAAGTGAAGGAGAAAGACCTACCATCTGTTGACTCTTTAGAAGTCAGGGTAAGATCAGTTGGAGAACAGCACCCACACAGACAGTTTAAGTCTAAAACGATTCGTTACATGAGGGAGCCACTGCGCAATGATGTCTTCTGTCCTGGTTCTGAGCATGTTTTGGCAGCAGTTTGGAATAGGTTGTCAGTGTAATGTTAAGGGTAGTTTGGTGCACCTACACGAAACAGCAGCAGTCTCTTACGTGCGTGATAAAATTATTAATCAGTATTTCACTATCATGCAAGCATCAAGTCATTTTGGGGAAAACATTTTTCGGGAGAAAACATGTCCTCGGTCTCTGTGCTGTCTCAGTACGCTTCTGTGCTGCAAATATCTTTTGCATGGCATGAAGCCCGTAAGCATTGTCAGATTACAATACTGCATGAGGGAGCATACAGTACAGCCAATAATTCAAATTCTTCACCAAGGTAAAGGTACTTGAATTATATGACAGCTGGTGCAGTTTGCTCTGAATTTAAAGCAGCGTTATTCACAGACAATTGGCAACCTGTGGTGAGACCTTGGCAACAAGGCACAAGAACCCTGTGGTAGGTACATGCAAATGGTTAAAGGAAGACAGGAGATGTACGTCTAATTTTCTAAGACAAAATATATACACAATAAATGATAATATTTTCCAACCAATAGTTTTTTTTAACAATAACTGCCTGATTTCTGATTATTTTAGGCGATGATTGTTCCTTCATGTCAAAATGGACAAGACGACTGAGTCATCTTTTGAATGTCCAGGATTATATTGTGAAGGGTTTCAACTCAAATCAAAGTCTTTCATAATCTCCAACCACAAATCTTTGGTGCCTAAACCTAACCATATGATATTGCAGAGACCAGTTTGTGATAGCATAGATAACAAAGGATATTTGATGCCTGGGGATGAGAACATTTTGGAGTTATACATTGTTTCTGCAAAATAAACAAAGTTTGCTCAGAAAGGTTTTTACTTCAGTATCCAAACTATAATTATGTGCTTTAGGCAGCACTATTAGCACTGGTTTCTTACATAAAGATGGTGTGGGCTCAAAGCTAGATTGAGCTCTTTTGTAATGAATGTTCTCCCTGTTATGTTTAATTAATGCTACATACGTCAGTCAGGATGCTCTTGAGACAGAAAAATGTAAGCGTTTCACTTAACTAGCTATATAATTCATACTCTTAACAAAGATTGTATGTGAATAGGTTTTGTCTAACAACTGATATTCTTAGATGCTAAATGGAGTTAAGAAAAACAATATGTAATTACTTGAAAGGCCTCCTGCTGTGAACATTTGTACAGTGCTAATGACTACAATACTGTATTCATTAGACAGGCAACTGGACAAAGTTAACGTTAACAGCAGGTCAAAATAGGAGAGCTAGGAAAAGCTCACAAGCACACCGGGGAAAACTTGTGCCCTGTTAACCTCTCCTTATGTGTAGGTGTTTGGGAACTGGAACTTGGAGATTTGCCAAACAACTGACCATCTTCTTCTGTTAGCGGGGGAGTAAGTGTGTTATTTAAAAGGCATTTGTTTATTTATTTATTTTTTTGGAAAGATTCAATTATTTTGATGAAATCATAAAAAAAAAAAAAAAAAACACACACATGCAACTTGGAGAAAGAAGAATATTTAGCAAAATAGAAGAAGTGCTAAATATGTTACGGTTGATTTACAATATCACTGCAAATACATCAAAACACAAAACTGTAACCTTGAAGAACCTAGTATTTGTAGCTTCAAGGCTAGAAAGCGAAACAGTTCATATTTATTCTATAAAAAATAGAAAATGATGTTTTACATTGTTGTATGTAAGACTCTTGTATCTGACTTTTGACTCGTGTAACCAAAATCGATCAAAGTAAAAATAAAAACGAGTCAGACAAGATTTCCTTCTGAAGTGTAGATTTCACTTACATATAAAAGTGTAAACTCAAAGCACTCAAGTGATGTTGAGAGGTACTCATACTTCAATATTTTAGAGTTCGTCAGTTTTCAGAAACTGAAAGATAGTTGCAAAGATGTTTTTAACATCACATCAACTCAATTTACTATACATTCACCACATTTAAGTTTAACCTCCTAGGACCTGGCGTCCACATATGTGGACACCACATTTTGGGTTGTCTAGACCAAAATACTAAATTTTGCTCTACAATAATATCCACTTACGAGGACATTGTACTGCCACTGTTCTATCAAAATTTTAGACGAATATCCTCATATGTGGCTCTCATTTTTCTCAGAAACAAAAATCTGGTAAAAAAAAATTAATTAATTAAAAAAAAAAATCTGTTAATTCTCTGTTTTTACATTCATCGGGTCCAAATATGCACAAATATCAAAGAGAAATTAAAAATGAATGCCATGGAAGAGTTCAGGTCTTAGGAGGTTAAAAAATAAATTATTTCATTGTGTTTAGATGCAATATTAAATTAAAATTATTGTGTCTTAACCCACCAAAACACACATGTTCAGACACAAAATCTATGAAAAAATATTCACACTGAAAGAAACGGTGCAAAATGAACAGCTAGATAATATCATACACACGAACATAAATTCTGCTTCGAACCTACAAACCCTGAAATTTATACCACATGGACTATTTGTCTTGCTTGACAGGTACAAACATATGTTATGAAAGCAGATTCTTGGCAACCGCACAACCTCATGTGATCCACAGATAATCTCCCATGTGTGGTTAAGTAGTATAAAAGCTCTGTCATGTTCACAGAAGGGGCAGTTTTACAAGGTTACATTGTAATGAGTCTCTTTACCAGACCGGCCTCTCATCTGATATGTACCTGGTGCTGCTGTTAGGAGCCCAAGCCATTCTATCACTGTGTATACAGAGCTAGCCAGGTCCATCATTAATACTGCTCTTATCTTTGTTTCTGCCATGATTTCCATCCAAGCCTTTGTTATCAGTGAGACCCATATCAAACTGTGTCTGTCTTGTTGGGACATACAGCAGAAGATTTGCTACTAGGCACTGTGTCTGTTAACTGTTGCCTACTGGCCAACAGAAGACACAGCAACCTTGACATTAATGATTCAATGAGCACAGTAATTGAGTGCCTTTCTCATTTCCTGGCAGCTACAATACAAAGCTGGTGGAGGGGAGACAGGAGAGATACAAGAAGGAGGATAAGAGGGTGAAAGAGAAAGGCTTACAGTATGAAGAAAAACCCTAAAAGTTGCAAGGGAAGATAGGAATAAGCGAGGAGTATAACTCATGAAGGAAAGGAAATAAGGAAGCAAAGTAAAGTGCAAGGAGAGGATCAGAGGCAGAGGACAACAGAGAGAGAGATTGCATTAGCTCATCGTCCCACTGGGCTTAGCTGTGCTCTGAGGTTGACAGTCATGAGAGCTCCTGTCCTTCAGCCTTCCTATGTGCTTGTAGCATTATCTCCTACTTACCATAGTGGGCCAAGCTTTCAGCGCTGGCAGTCCTTTTACTTGCTTCAGAAATAATATAGGACGTGTGCTGTAATTCCTGTCATGGGCTTGGCTAAGATTTGCTTTTGCAATTCATCATGTAAATCTATTATTGGGTAGTATTAGTGTATAAATAGGGAACGGGTTAGGGTTAATGCAAACCTGGATTTCTTTGTTTTCAGTGACAATAGTACCGAAAAAAACAGTGAACAAGAAGAGTACACTTCAAATAAAAGTGTTACCCAATAATGACCCACATGGAAAATATGGATCACAAAATCTATTCCTGTGGAGGACCCTATTTCATCTCAGTCTATACAATATTTACACCTGTTTCATTCAAACCATTACGTACACAAGATTCACTGCGTGCATTTTTTTTTTTTTGCAACAATGAGCGTATGACCACAAATGTGTTTTTGAAACAGCCTTTTTCCAAAAAAGGCTGTTTCCAATTATGTTAATATTTATATAGCTTGACAGTTGCACATTAAGGTTTCTGCTCTGTGCTTTTCTAATTTACACACCACAATAAAACATTAAGCCAACTATATATTTACACTGGGACTATCCAACAGACTATTCAAACAACCTAATTAGTTTGGCACCAGCTATAGACCATTAAATTAACTGGAAAAAGCTAAATTTCACATAGTTGTATTCTCTTTTTCCGTGGATGTACATATTACAATTCTGCCTGAAAGGTTGGCATTAGGGAGTGCTTCCCAAATGTATTTAGGTCCTGAAAAAAAGTTGCATACAGTTTTAGTATACTTTGTTAGGCTGATGGCAGCTGTTAAAGACTAACCATATCACAAAATTGTATAACCACTGGAGGGGTTTATTGAACATGATACCAGATCTCAAACCACTGGAATTTGTTGATTCGGGAGATTTGCATCAAGGCGTAACTGATAAAATGGATAATTAGTGTAGTTCATTTGTTTCATGTAATTGTTGAGCCTATATTGTTTTCCACCTGAAAGTAACAATTAGAATCTGAATATGATGTAGGCCGTAATGAGGTTGGATAACGTAATAATGTAATAATGGGGTTGGACATGGTCAGCAAGGTCAGGTAGGATGTGCCATCTAAATTAAGCTCAGTTGCTAAGGGGCTCAAAGTGTGGAACAATAAATAAATAATTAAAGCGAACACACCATTGCACTGTTACCACCATCCTGAAATGTTTATAAGGCAGGGTGGATTCTCGCTGTCATGCCATAATCTGATTTTGGATAAGTCTACAGATTACTGAGAAGCTTGATTAAAAATGGTCTGAATGTAAATAAAAATAAATAAATAACCTAAATTAAATAATAATAATATTTTTTTTGCTTTTGTTTGTCTTTATAGGTTTTATGGTGAATTCCTGGTGTAATTGGAGCCCGTTTATTTTTATTTTTTTATTTGCTCAATAATAAATGTTTTGGGAACTATGATTTGAAGACAGATTATCATTCTACGTAGCTACATATATAAACTAATGGAATAAAACAACTTAGTAACACAGAAAAGCATGTAACAGACATGCCGGTCCACTGTGTGTATGTGATGCTTTCCCTCTCTAAAGCATGAGATGGACACGCATGCCGAGGTTGAAGCAGTACCAGCAGAGAGAAATTATAAAGCAAGTTGCTAGTGACCAAGGCAAGTATCAAATACATCCCAGGGTCCCTCTATGGCAGAAACAATAAAGCTACGTGGCTAATAAACACTTACATGTAAATGTGTTAATAATGCCTTTTGAAACGCATTCACATGATTATTTTCATGTTGACTTGCAATAAAATCTCTCTCTCTGCTGGTACTGCAGCTTACTGCAACTTCTGCATGCATGTCCATTTCATGCTTCGGAGAGGCAAAGCGTGACACAGACACGGTGGACAGGCATGTCTAGTACACACTTTTCCATGATATTGGGTTGAATAAAGACACACTTCCAGGGGTATTAAAACAGTCATAAAAAACATGCTCTATTCAATATTATAACTTTTACATTGATCATATAAAGTTTTTTTTTTGTCTTTGGTCTTCAATTTTCAGCAATATTACCATGAAATGCAGTAGAAACAAGTTGCATTTTGTATCCATAATTCATGGTAGTTACATAGAAACTTTATTTCCAGGTAATCATTATACTGCTGGGAATTTGGTTTAATCTGCTACTGATCTATTATTATCTACTATTGAACTTTTTGCACAAGGTGACAATTTGTTTAAGCATGTCTTGTTGCTGTCTTTTTCAAATATTTATATGTGTATCTGCTCAACACACTTTAAAATATTAATCTGACTGTAAAACAAAACGTGGTGGGTGCACTAGTTGTGCACTAGGTGCGCAATCCCAGTATTATCACAATTCATTCAAAGTGGTGTAATTCCAGGCATGTTATTGTGAAGGAATGTTTTTGTTGCCTGAATATTGAAGAGTTAGCTGGTGTAATGTGTCCATTACTTGCTAAATACTTTTTGGATTCCTCCTGCAGCTAACAGAGAGATCATTCACTTTACTCTGGCTGTGCAAAGTTAATGGATCCTGAGAACCTTCTGCACCAGTTACTGGACATGCAATTGAACACTTTCTCTAACATCTGTTTTCAGTCTGCTAGAAGGACAAGAAATCTTTACCATTTCATACCACTTAAATATATTTTAAATTTAAGCTCATTGCAGATTTATTTATTTTCTCACTGTTTTCACATTTTTGTATTGTGAACTTGATTGAACTCTGTCTTTAGTCTAATTTAATAAAACAAATGTGACTAAAAACTTTTTCATCAGTTTGCCCTCAATGGCATCAAGTTGTTGTTGTCTAATCCTGCTTTGATTAGTGCTTTCAAAAGATACAAGTGTTGTGGGGTCCCAGGAGACCCCAATCAAAAGCATCCAATTCTGCCTAGGCAGTTTAAATAAATTAAACTATGTTTTCAGTTAATGTTTGCCATGAGCCCTAAATTAAAGAATCATACACCATCAAGAGGGGTAGTGTCCTCTGTCAGTCATTTTAATGAAGAACGACTTCATTGCTGCATTTACCATCTGGTGCTTTTGCTGGGAACTTCCCAAACTGGAAGTTATCAGAATGTTGGCAATGCTGTCAGATCTCCCTGGGACATGTGGGGCTAGCCATGCCGGACATGAAAGGAGACTTGATATTGCTACATTACAAGCCCCAATCTGAGTAGAAATGGCCCTCCTTCCTCACTCCCTTACCTATCTGCTGATGTGACTGCCCAGCGCTTGGCTGGAAAATCTACTAGAAAAAAGTAACATAGACAGGAGGGTAGCTACTGTTTGCTTCTCTTGTCACGTGCGATGATGCGCTGAGCATAGCAGGTAGTGTGCTATAACTCCCTGTATTTAGCTATAGCTGTTTTTTGTTTTCTCCAATGCAACTAAGAACTAAGATCTTTATTCACACAAAAGTCACACTTGTCCCTTTATGTGTTGTATTATGTACAATACAATATATTTTATTGTCCCCTCAGGGACATCACATCAGCAGATAGAGGATTCTTCACTCCCAGGAGGGTCATTTCTGCTCACATTGGGCTACTGGTTCTCTTAGCTTCATTAGGCAGTGACATCCAGCTTGCATTGGGTTGGTTTGGAGCTGAGTGAAAGCAGCTGGGATGAGAATTAGCCTAAGGCCATGATTCTCAGGTGGAAAAAGCTGAAGTGCCCACTCTGGGTCAGGGATAAGATGCTGCCCCAAGTGAAGGAGTTTAAGTATCTTGGGTGCTCATGAGTGAGGGAAGAGTAGAGCAGAAGACTGACAGACTGACTGGTGCCGATGCTGTACTGGTCTTTTGTGGTGAACAGAGATTCGATCTCCGCCCTCACCTATGGTCACTGTTATGACCCAGGTCATTGTTGCCGTGTGGTGCGGGGGCATTGTTTGTACTCTGTGATGTTTGTGTTATGTAAGTTTTCAGGTGGAGGCTGACCATTGGTGGAAGATGGAATGAAGCCAGCTACATATTGGGACCTGACTGGGCTGGCAGCCCCCTCCTACTTCCTGTTGCCAGTGAGCTGCGTTTGGCCCCTTCGTGCCATGTGACTGAGTTTTCCAAGATGAGAAGAGCTAGGCTGCAGTGAAAATAGTGTAGAGAGACTTCTATCTGGACATGGTAGCTGTAGGGGTGGGAAGCAGTTTCTTTTAGAACCTTTTTCTCCTGTTTCTGGTAGGGAGACAGGTAAGAGGCTTGCATTCTCTTTTGGGGTTGTCTCACTATAGGGTAAGTCAGTTCGGATTCATTTCTAGTGTGTTTTGTTTGTCGTTTTGGCCATGCCCACCCTGACGCTCACTACCTGTCGAGTTAATAAAACGACTAGTCATTGTGAAGCTGTGGGATTTACTTCTTTGCTGTCTTTTTGTTTTCCTTTGTGTTGCACTCCAGCCCCCTAGGACGGTGTGTAACAGTCAGATGTGGGTAGTGACTGAAACCTATTAATCCATTATTTATCCTAACATTAATTGTAAACTATAAACCTGTGTTACTCATGAGAATAATTCCAAATACAGGAAGGAAATGACCATTTTATTGCATGCAAGTTAATTTACATTAATCACATTATTACTGGTATCCAGCTGATATACTGGTGGGGCCAATATATCAGCAAAAAGTTAATAAAGTAAAAAAGAGATGGGAGAAACAACCTTCACCTATGCTATGACCTTTGATATGATAATATGTCTACCAGACATTTCTCTGCAGGTTACCTGTTAGCAACACATTTCTAACATCAGCAAGACACAAACCAGTTGATTCCAGAAAAGTTGTGCAGAATAATCTATGCAGTTGCTGTCACGGGGCGGAGTGGTCTGAACTGAACTCAGGTGCAGAAACCCAGAGCAGAGACAGCAGATGGTTTGACAATATTTTATTAGGCTTAAGTGCTAGAAACGTAGCAAGGACCAAAAAAAAAGAAAAAAAAAAACAAGACTGTGGCGTGGCCTGGGAAACAGAGCCTGAGATGCAGAGTGGAGCTGAGCAGGGAACAGCCACACTGAAGAGAGAAGACGGTGGAATTAGTGGAGGTAGCTTTGAAGTGGTAAGTATAGCAATTCTTATTTGCAGTAGGGGACACAGAGTGTTGAGAGGGGAGTGTTAACAAGATACATCAGAGAGAACTTGAAGCATAAGGGCCTGTTACCAACATGGGTTGATGACGAACTGGCGGTGGCTTAAATCCCTCTGGTTTGATTGCCTGCAATTGGCTCCAGGTGTGCAGGAGCTGGAGGAGGTGGCCCTGCCCAGGGGCGGATCCCAGGTAGGTTCAGGAGCCTTATGGAAATCCCAGCCACCCACCGCAGACCGTGACAGTTGCAGCTCCCAGTACTGATTTCTGTGTACATAAATTGTCACTGTTTACATGAACAAAGCAAGTTCAGTTAATTAATATTTGAGCTGGGAATGTGTTCAGTCTCTCTGTAAAAAACAAATATTAAATTATACTGATCACTCCTAAAATGTAGGTTTTACTTGCTTGTGTTTATTTGTATGCTTTTCTTTCCTCTCTCTGTTTGATATTGTTACCCTTCAAACGAAACCTGCCATGTTGCATTACTTTAACCAAAACACGAAACCTACAAGCGTCAACAAAGTTCAGGGAGAAAAACTGACAACACAGCCAAATCAAAACAGTAGACAGTTAATTAATTGCTTGAAACATTTTTGTTTGCCTGCAGAAGCAGCAGTGTGCACTTCCATTAAGCCCTGAAAAAATAAATTGTTCAAAACGGCAACATGTAACTCAAAATGCTAATTTATACACAGTTGTCCAAATGTGTGTTGCATTACATAAATTGTATAAAGACTGTAGATTACTTAAATAATTATTTACATTTTTTGTAAATTATTGTGAGTAGGAACATATATGTGTATATACACCAGCCACATGCACATTTTCTAATTATGATTTACTTTGTCTGAGATAAATTCTAATGATTGATGGGAATATCCAGCCTTTAGTTTAGAAACAGTGAATGTGTTGCTGTCTTTTTCTACTCCAGTTGATGAGTAGGTCCGAGTAGGTTCAACTTTTTCGATCCAAACCCGACTTAAAGCAAGAAATTCTTTGAGTGCTCTGGAAAATTTATACTCTACACCGGGCAGAGCCTTAAAAAACCCCCAAAAAACAGACACGCTGGCTTAGTCAGGGCATTTGCTTTTGTCCAAGGCTTCAAAATCCAAGACTTTGTCTATAATTTATTCAGCTGTTTTCACACAGAAAGTGATGATACAATAGCTTATAGGAATATACCTGAAAAACATTAAATTAGATGAAAGAAGAATGTTTCTGCTTGTCAAAAATATTTTACCTTCAGCAAAAGCTTTAGGCTCTAACTCACTTCTTGAACATCTATGCTAGACGTAAAACACAAAGTGACCAGAAAGAAAATTTCCTTGTAGGATCAAAAAGATATTGACTGACTAGCTAATTTCAGAAGCTTTACTATTAAGGAGAGATATAAATAAATACAATTCATTCAACTCAGTTTTATTTATATAGCACCAAATCACAAATGTTACCTTGAGGCACTTTATACTGTAAGGGAAAGACCCTACAATAAAACAGAGAAAACCCACCAATCATATAATCCGTTATGAGCAAGCAATGTGGTGACAGTGGGAAGGAAAAACTCTGTTTTAATAGGTAGAAACTTCCGGCAGAACCATGCTCAAGCAAAGGCAGCCATCTGCTGCGACTGCTTGGTGGTAATGAGTGGAAAAGAGGACAAAGACGCACTGTGCAAGAGAGCCAGAGATGAATAAAAAATGACTGAGTGAAAAAAGTGAATGAAGAAGAAGAAGCACTTGGACCTAGACCTATTGCATCCTAACTAACAGAAGATTCAGGGTCACCTGGATCCACAGAAGGGGGGCCTGGCCCTCAGCACTAATAAATTAATATAATTTACTATTATATTAATTTAAAGTGATGACTTGAACTTTGCTACTGCCAAAAACAAAAAGTTATTGCGCTTTTTCTCTCTTCAAAAGCAATATGCACAGGAAGTATTACGTTAACCTAACATCAATGATTTCAATTCACATATCGCATTCTAAGCGGTACTGTTATGTCAAGTTTTAGTGTTTACTGTATAAGAAGTTACACTGGAGAACTGTGAATCTATTCTTTATGTAGAGATAACAATTTCTCTTACGTGTGTTTTGAGGTGAGCAGGATTTTTTTTTTTAAAGTTCCATAATTCTCTTTGTCTCAAGTCAGACTAATTTGTCATGCCCCATGAAGCTTTGAATCGATTAAGACTATGACTATAGCCCCATAATCATAGTTTCATAGCAGAATCTGGCGATAAACAGATTGATAACACACAAAAGTCATATATCACATCAGCTGCACATTGCGTAAGCGAACAAATAAAAGATAAATGGGCCGGGGAGTGTGTGTGTTTGAGTATGGTGCTATGCATCCATTCTCAGGCCAGACCGTCTGACTCAGCCGCCTGTCAGCAGGACGAGGCAGATGGGAGACATAAAACGCTCCATGCCTTGACAAGGTAGTCTGTCAAAGTTAGGGAGAACAGTCACAGGGGTAATGTTTTGACAAGGCATTAAATGTCTCCTTCGCAGACGCCCTGTATGTCATTCTACTAGATTGATGTACAGATACAGATGGCTGTATAATGCATGCCTATGGAGATTCTGTATGCTCATGTCTTGGTTTTTGTTATTCTCTGACCCACATTTACTTCACATAGCTAATGACTGTTCCAAATCCAAATTTACTGACTCCTAAACACCTCAAAGTATTAGATAATTACTTATTTTATTTCTCATACGTCTTTTTATTTTCAACAATACATTTAAACTGTCTTGCTTCATTTTTGTCATTTCCTCTGTACATTTCAATCGTGTCGTTGTAATATGGCCTGGTTATTTGCCATTAGTTGTCTTTTTAGAGTTCACTGCACTAAACATTGTTGTGCAAGTCCGTAATTTGTTCCCTCTCCTCTTTCCTCCTGTTTTCTTTCACCCTACTCCACAGTGTTCCTCTCCTATACACAGGTATGTCAGAGTTCAGATATCTCAATTCAGGGTGAAACAATTATATCCAGTCTTTGCCACAGGCCATGCCCTGAGCTCCCACAGACCTTTTACCTCGCATCTGTCCATAATGATCTGTTTGGTTACCAGGTCTTTTTTTTCAGAATTCTTTTAAATGATTGGACACCACCCGGGGCAATGCCTGAAGTAATGTGATGCATTTTGGTGTGTGGTTGTTTACTTTTCTACTGTAATGCTCTAGAATAGATAATTATTTACACTGCACAGAGCTCCTACAGAAACTAGACTTTGCTGCAGATGCTGTAGTTCTAAGATAAAAGTGCTTAGAAATAGGAAGCCATCAAAATTATGTTTGCATGCTTTGTTCACTTAAGCATTTTTACAGTATCAAAACATAAGATTTATGTTAACAAAGATCTGAGCTTTCATTCTTAGGAAGGTGGCCTTGTTGGCAACCTGTGTGTGAAATGGGGCTTCACTGTAGGTAGTGAGAGATCCCTCAATACCCACAGAGTAGCGATCAGTGGAGAATGTAACATGCGCATGTGAGAAGTAACAATATTGGCATGTAACTGCAGGTACTGTGAAGTAAATGTGAAGTTGTAACTATAGTTAAGCTATTGAAGACAGCCATAAAGTGTCTCAGTAGGATCAAGCATCAGTATAACAGTTATCCAAGAGTGTGCACTGTGTTTGCTGCTTCAGGAAAGAAAATAAAGGCCCTTTTTATGCAATGTTCCAATGGTGTCTCATAGCAGAACACATTGTAAGACACTTTGGGACATACGCAGACAATATCTAGGACAGCTCTTATTCATTGCGAATGGGACCCCATATTTCAGTCTGGTGCTGCATGCTGAGCTATAGAAACTGCAAAGGAACACACTGACATTACAGGGAAATTTGAGAAATGCTCAGTTTTATGCTGATGTTCTCTGGTACAATAACAAAAAGCCTGTTGCACTCATTGCAAAGCTCACACAGCAGAACCGGATTGTTTTGTGGAGTAATAAATATAAATCATCCAATAAAAAGCAAATCTGTACACACTCACATACCCGTCTGTATAAAAAATTCAGAGCATTGCATTTTCTTGCAGTCAGACAAAATACACTATAGTGACCTATCATCATCTTGTGAGCAAAGCTGTTAATTTGGCAAAAAATCTTTTTTGGCAATGACCTAAATGAACCGGCACAATTGTTTGTGAATACACTCTGCAAAAATGCAATATAAATATATGTTGTAGTAATTTACATAATATACATAACTGGTTTTAGCAAGATAACTGTTGACCCATTTCTTCAGAATATGCTATGTGTGACTTAGACTGCTGTCACTGAATCTGTTGTTCATTCTCCTGCTTCATATTCATAAAACAGCTAAGTACTTTGGCCATGGGGGGAATGTTTTCCTTCACTGTCAATCTCTTGAAAGGACATTCTCAAGTTTTCTCTTGATAGCACTCAGGGAGTCAAGACAGACTGTGTAATCATTTGATTACTTGTTTCATCTTTAAGAGTGTGCATGTACATGTGCTTGCATGTAAAGCTGTTCCACTGCATTTCACTGAGGGACTGCAAAATCAGAGCGCGCACACAACACAAGAATAGTGTCTGAAATCAGACCGCATGCTGATTTTTCCAATATTAACATTTCCCTCCTGAGCAAGAGCTTTAAATTCAGCTTTTCAAATGTCACCATGTTAACTGGCGTCATGCTAGCGAGTAGTGAGCTTCACATTTTAAAGTATTAGAGTATAAAACCCCACAAAATCAGTGAAATTCTTGTCTTATGGTTTTGTGACCTGTAATCTCTCTTTGACTAGTAGTATAGTAATGCAAAATAGGTGTTACCTCAATGTTGCTGCAAATGTAGTCACTACTCACCTCCTCTACACCCTTTTTCTGGTGACAGGCCTCGTCTGCATTACAGCTGAACAAATTGAATCTGCCAGTCAAACTGAAGCGCAACACTTATCTAATCCGACCTGTAATACAGGGCTATGCTCTATTGCCTTTGCATAACACCCTCTCCATGTTTGTAACCCCAGCCTCCTAGGTATCACTAAAGTATTGTCATTTCACTTATTGTAAGTCAAGACCAGCTCTACCTCGTGCTATCCCTGTGATTTCTGTGGTCCTTTTTGTCATTGTGTGGGACAGGCTACTCTCTAGGGTGCAAACACTAAAGTTCACATTACTCACATAATCACAAGCACTTAATATGTAAATATACACCTAGCCGTTCGCAGTGAACGGTGAGAAAAAGATCCACGGAGTCACTGAGAATTCATCGTGGCACAGACTAACACATTTCTGCCTAAGTCAGCAAGGGAGATGTTAATGTTGCTGTGAGAATTAATGGAAGTATTGGCTTACAAACATTTGGTGATGCATTGCTGTGGCTCCCAGCAACCAGCTACTCCTGGGTTGTTTTTCAAGTGCACAAGTCGCAAGGGAAGTACTTCCTGTTTTAATTAGGCACTGGATAAGCAAATACTAACTCAGATAAACTGTAGAATCTGTGGTCAGCTATTTCCTGTTTCACAAAAATAGAGCATTCAAATGTAAGTATTAATCATATTCATATATACAACATATAGAACCCAGCATAGGTTGTAATGAATGGCAGTGCACTGAGAGATGACAAGCTACTTTGTAGTGATCAATAAATAATGTGGGTTAAAGAGCGCCCAAAGCACTAGAATCCATATAATTCAATGCAATCCAATGACTAGAAGGTAAAACTCAACGTGTTAATTTTCCCATAATCATTTCAGAACAAACATTTTGTTTGACGTAAGAAAAGCATATTTTTCCTCAAAAACCTTTTATTGATATTTTATTATTTTATTTTGGCTCATACAAGTATGTTGTGTATATATGAATATGATTAATACTTACATTTGAATGCTCTATTTTTGTGAAACAGGAAATAGCTGACCACAGATTCTACAGTTTATCTGAGTTAGTATTTGCTTACTGATCCACGGTGCCATCAGGTGTATTGATATCAAACACACTGCTGACAGTTGCCGTTGTGATCAATATCCTGCTCTGTGGTCAGTATGTTGTCCAGTCCAAATGACTAAAATCAGAACTGAGTGAATTCAAATGAAAATAAGACGAGTCTATAAAGTAGTAGCAGATCCAGATTTGTCCTGTTGCTCTACAAAGTATGTTGCTTTTTGGATCACTTAATCCCAGAAAATTTACTTGCAATCAAATGTGCTCTCTTTAACCATCTGCAAGTTATATTTACAATATCATTTCATATAGCATACACCAAAATAAAAATATAGTTCAGAGTCATTAAGAGTCTGGCTCTGTGTTGTTTTTGCTCCTCTTCTTTGGCCCGTTTTTATTTGCATAACTCACTGATGTACTGGAAACAAAAAAGCCACTTAATTTGTGAGACAGGATTTGGCCAGTTAGTTCCAAGAAGCGAGCAGTGTATTTAGCTGTGATCTTTTAAGACAGTAATGCTTGTATGAAACAAATCAACTCTCTCCGCTGTCCATTATTTTCACTCATTTAATCCATATGTCTCTATGTAAGACTAATGGTCAACAGCAGATGCTTACTATCGTATTTCTTTAATGTTTTCCTGGTGAATCTGCAACATTTTTCTTTACTGGTTTACAGTGTTTCTAGAAGAGATGTACTAGATTCCCATCGTGTGAGAGTGCCCAGAGAATCTGGCTTGAGGTCTGCTTAAATGACTCAAATGAGTCAATGACTAATTGGCAACTCACTAATAAATCAGCAGACACACAAGCTACAGTATACAGCATATATTTGGATATACTGCATAGACAATTAAACCATCCATTTTCTTCTGCTTCATCCAGTTCAGTTGTAGTGGGGCTGGAGCAAGCTGAAGCCCAGTTGTCAAAGGACAAGAGGTGGTGTACACCCTGGACTGGTCGCCAGTCTGTTGTAGGGCCAACCATTCATTCTCACATTCACACCTAGGGCCAATTTGGAATTGTTTAGGGCCAGTGCGTGTGTGTGTAAACCAGTTTAAAAATATTGCCCCTTAACTTGAAGGTTAAAATGCCTATAGCAAATATGTGCTTGACATTGTCGTATTAGGTTGAGGTACAATGTAAGCCGATCAATAATATATTTCAACATTATGCATGATTCTTCCCTGAAATCATGAATTCTGCAGAGCCCTGTCCACGCAAATTGTTTGCTTCTTTCTAACGATTCTATCTCCACCTTAGGCAATTTTCTTGGTGTGCCACACGCGAGAGCGGTGTAATATTCTAAGATCTTTTTTTTTTTTTTATGTCAACACTACACAGTTCACTGAGGATGGATATGCAAAATGATTTATTCAGTTCAGCACCATCCTTGTAGAACCCATGGCGATGGAAAGTGATAAAGGAGAGGAGAGCAAAATGCAAGGTTAAAGCTATCTCTTTCACAATGTTATACAATGTAGCAGACCACTAAGCATAAAAAAGGAAAAATGACACCCTGAACTATGAATAGGATTTTTCTGTTTAATTATGATTATAGAAATATCCCGGACTTGAACTTTGCTCACTACTCTCTTGTGTATGTGTGTGGATTGTACTGCAAAGCCGCAATAATGCAAAGACAAAGTCTCTTTTCACTGGAGAGATGTCACACCACTCCACATGAGAACCTGGTGGTCTGGCACTGAAATTTCCTTGCACAGTTCATTCCCTTGTTCACAATTAAGCTGTCACTCGTGCTTGTACATTATTTTGAGACAGGGAATGCCCAGCAAAATGGAGATGCCAACATACTGAAGTGAATGGGGGTAGCAAAGAATCAAATAACAGACGTATGAGAGGAAAAAATTCTCCCGTCAATAATTATAAATGTACACAAACTAAACACAGAAATGCTAAATGCAGATATTATAGATATATTCATTGTAGATGACCAACTGTAAAACAGAATTAATCTTCATGTCAGAACCCTTCTGGCCACAGGATAAAATTCTCTGTGAAACTGTATAATACGATACTACTGAACATCAGGCTAAATACCCTCTGAAAAAGCAGTACTGGAAAAAAAAAGTGTCAGGTAAGCAGAGTCCTCATCATTCTGTATTTAGTCAATATTTATTCTATATTATTAATTCTATATTGTGTCAACTAGGATTCCAGTTCAGTCTCTTTGTTAGTGAGACATGTGCCCTCGGTGTATGTGTGTGATGAGGTGCCTAGTTTTGGTTAGTGTTGGAGGATGTGTTATGTGGGAAATAGTTGGTGGATTTAACAATAAGTTAGTTGTTGATGGTCAGTAAATACCTCTAAGTAGAATCCTCTGCTAAGCCATCTCTGTTCTATTTGATGTGTGTGTTTTATGTGTTGAATATAGAATATGTCTTCCACAGATAAAGTGCTTTGGAATTCTTAAAATTATGACTAAGACTAAATGACCGCCTAAAATGTATAGGCTAACTTATTGAGTAGAAGATGCAGAGCCAATAATTGTTACTAACAGTTATTTAAAATCTACAACACATTAGATTACTTTTGCAGGGCATTTACAAAGGAAGAAAAAGCTGTTATTACTATGCTATAACGTGTTTTTAACGGACGAATTCCAAATAAGAAAGCAAAAGTGTTGCTTCACTTACGCTGGGAAGCTGGGACATTCATTGGGTTCTGCCTGAGGCTGTTTGGTCTGAGGCCAGTTGCCCTGATGCTGTTTTATCTCTGCTTGGTTTGTCTAATACCATTTTGTCAGATATTAGTCTAAGGTTTTTGGTTCTGATGCTGTTTAATGCTCATGTGA
Source organism: Neolamprologus multifasciatus (assembly GCF_963576455.1). Taxonomy (NCBI): domain Eukaryota; kingdom Metazoa; phylum Chordata; class Actinopteri; order Cichliformes; family Cichlidae; genus Neolamprologus; species Neolamprologus multifasciatus. The sequence goes on along the minus strand of NC_140445.1, from coordinate 60,482,839 downwards.
GCTTCTACTGGAGGATACATCAGATTTGATCATCATTTTCCTGGTGGTCTAAGAACAATGCTTTCTACACAGTGTTTTTGAACCAATACCCACCCACACAGAACAGTTCGGTACAATTTGGTCGACTGTTGTGCTCTGTGTCGGTACCCACAAGTATTGTGTACAGTATGGTTTCTGAGCATAATGATCTTGTGTAACCTTGAAGCTAGCACAACTAGATACATGGATGTGTGTAACTAAGCCCCAATACAGAAAGGTAAGTGAAGCTTATGGAGAGCTCTTCATGGTGTGACATAAGAGGAACTCTTTGAAGATCAAATGTTTATGAGGGGCGTTAAGGTCCTGCCAGTGAAGCACAATTAAAACCTCTGTGAACCTGAGACACTCACAGGGGATAATGAGAAAAGAGCTTCCTCTAATCCCAACTAATTATGTTTGGATGCATGATTAGATTGTAGTAAACATGAGGTGGAGTAGGTCATTTTGTTTATGCAGTAAATATCCAGTTTTTCATTCCTGGTTTAAGAAAGATCCCCTAAAATGTATTTTTCCTATGTTGCTGTAGACTCGAGGACAAAGGTAAAAGACAGAATTGTTCCTCTACAGCGCATACTTCCTCACACACTCAGCATGCTCGTGTAATACATGTTATGAATTTGACAGCATCTAATAAAAGACACACTACAAAAACTGATCAATACAATACATCTCTGCCAGACAAAATGTAACTTTTCTGTTTACCAAACATCAAAAACTATAGCTTGTATAACCTCATTGCCCTCTTCTGGATGAGGAAAACACAGCACTACATTCTTTGTTTCCTTTTTACTGTGAAATAATGTGTTTTGCACATAATCTATGGGTTCTGCTCAAAATTGAAGATTTCGTTATATTTGTTATTCACACACCCACAAAGGTTAAAAGAATGGAAGGGGCACATAAAATAAACATCATCCTCCCATATATTATCATAAATCTGCTACTTATACACATTCCCTATAATCTTCTATGTAGCATATAAGCCCTCGCACAAAAGTAACACTATGTAACAACCCATTAATCTTTAGCCATAAGTGGGACAGACGGGAAGAGGGAAATAAATGAAAGTATTTTACGCCATTCGCAGCGGCCTCACCATGCAGGCTGAATCTAAGTGGGAGAAGAGATTCAAATGTGAGGGCAGTCCTGAAGTCTTATTTTTATGCAATTTCCCCGCATCCAATCAGGCTTCCAATCTGCACAGACACACACACCCATACTTAGCAGTGAGAAAATAAGACGATTCTTCCCAATGGCTTGATGTTGTTGCACTGTATCTGCTTCACGTTTCTCTATCCTCATTCTGTCATCTTTCTTATCAAATCATTTTGCTCCACACCAATTCCCCTGCAGTACAAAACCCCTTTTTTCTTGGTCCACTATAGTTGCCCTATCTCTTAGTTTAAGCTGCTCTTTATCGCTTTATGCTACTTGTGTCTATTTCCTCTTCCCCACGAACACACACACATACACACTGCTGATACACAAAAGAGGCAGATGCAGTCTCTATTATTTCCTCTGAAAGTTAATTCTAAATCCAGTTCTCATTGCTACAACCACACCATGCAGTTATTCTAAGCTGATTTATGCTACATTTTCTGGTGTGCTCATTGTGCAAGCTGATGGCAGTAGTCAGCCGAGTGATCAGAAGTGATTCAAAACAGTGTAAAACCTCAATAGGATGTCATGAATAATCGTAACCGTCAATACCGGTTCAGCTGTCTTGATCAAAGATAGCGTGACCAAAAATTGTTGCACTGTGGTTGGTTTAAAGTTTTAAACTAATATGTTATATAACTGAGAAGAAAAGTGCAGTTTCTATTTTTTTATATATAGTACTGAGCCTTTTCTCCCAAGCCACACAGTATTTTTTTAGGGGTATGGTACCAAAGGCTTTGATCTTCGGTCTGGCATTACTTTAGTACTGTATTTAAAAACTATTCTTTTTAAAAGGTAAAAAAAACATTGTATTGTGTGTTGCTCTGTTAATCTTAATTGAGGCAGGTTTTCTGAATTGTGGTTATTATACTGAACACAGCTAATCACTCTGTGATGTGTTTTATTGATTTATTCATTTAGTGATAATTATTGTTTTACTGATATTATCTCTATGAAAAAGGTTCAATACCTTAAAGGGAAAATCATAAGCTCATTTTACCATATTTTGGCATGTTTTTCTTGAACTATTGCAGGCGCTTTTGACATACAGTTAAAAAAATATTCTTCTTTATCTTAAGATGAACCTGTGGTTCCATCATTTCAAGTGAAAGATCCATGTTTTTTTTCCCAGGACACAAATCCCTTTGGGGTTGTGTCAGGAATGGAATCTAATCTTCAAAAATGCAAGGAAAAGAAAACATCTGCTAAATAAAACCTACAACTTATGAATAAGGGAGCACCTGAAAAGATCATTTATCTTAAACCGGACCTTGATGTGCCCCTGAAGTTATCAACTGTCCAAAGCAAGTAATTTTAGCTCTTTTCACTTTACCGTGCCTTTCCCTAATACCCTATGTTCCTACCCTCTATTTGGCATCCTCAAACAGAACCTTGTGCTTATGGGCACTGCCTTCTTATCTTGCCAGCACAGGTTCAAAAAAGGGACTGTGAACCAGTAAAAAACACAATTTCTTATTATTGATTAGAAATGAAAATGTTAAAATCCTCTGGCACATGTTCAAGCTTGAATCCAGGAATATGTGAGTAGACAGTATAAATATCCACAAAGATTACAACAGGACATCTCTGTTCTGTAAATATTAAGCCTATTACCTGCTTATTTTTGGACATAATGGTGGATTTAGTCTTTCCAGTCCTGACAGTAACCACTGCAAATGAAGCGATAAACTGCTGTCACTAGAAAACGAAAGCATCTCCCTGCAACATCTCTTATAACTGCTACTGCACATATAAAACCAGCTTAAAAGAATTAGTATAACTATTGTTATAATTATAAATTGTAATTGCAAATATGCCCATTGTCTTCACTGACATGACAGTCACAAGACAAATATCAATACAAGACAGACACCTGAAGTTGTTCTAATACATCAAAACTGACCTTTTTAGTCTCACATTAGCTAAAAATATAGCTTTTTAACTGGACGTGCCAAATCATTATACGATAAGTGATATGGTACAATATGTAAACAACCTAATATTTTATTTGTGACATATAATTGCATTTGGAAGTTTTAGAAAACTCTAGCTGCAGTGAGAATAAGTGTTTGTAAAATGTGCACCGATGTTATCACCTGGAATCAAAACCACTGTAACATGTTTTACAATGTAAAAATACTTCTTTCTTTTTTTTTTTTTAGCTTAATAGCGTTAGAGTTTTATGTGTGAAACTCTGCAGAATGATAAAATGATGGCACAGTAAAATAAATATAGCAGTTTTTGCAAATTGTACTGCCTAATGAGCCCTTTCTAGTACTTTGAACTTAGCATCTATATCTGGTTGTTAAATAAAAACAATTCTGGTATACAATAATAAATTGCTACAAATACTGTAGAAACATCCACTCACACTGATTCTATGTTTTATATTGTTCTTGTTTTGCTTAGGGTTTTTTTCTTCTGTAGACTCATTATTGTTTACTCTAGCAACATAAGTTCTACAAGATTCAATTAAAGAAAAATAAACTGTAATCCTTTGACCCAAAGCAAGTGTGCTTAATCACAATTTCTCCACCTTTCTGGCTTCTGTGTCCAGCATTTGTAGTGTACCACAGCACCATTTTTCCTACAACTTTAATGTAAAAGGCTCTTTGTCGCTCAGTATAGCAGAATGAAACTTTTACATGAGTTTTATTCTCTTACATGAGGGAAAAGACACTTTAACTGACCACATACTGTTATAGACAAGGAAGCAAATTTGATAACTAGAAACTTGTACATATAATATTTTTCTCTTGCCTCCGTTTCTTGTGTCCTGCGTCAACAAAGCTAGTGCACTATATACACCCTGTCTGGACCCTTTTAGGAAAATTAAATCACAGGCATGCAGGAAACGTTAATTGGGTTTTATGCCATTTGATGTGAGTCCTGTCCTTCAGCGTATAGTGGATATAGTGGATATAGTGTCTTTGATATCAGAGGGCACATGCCTGTGTGTCTCTTACACAAATGATGTTTTAAATAGACGACCAACATAGTAGCTAATATCATTAACTGGTCTGACTTTTTTGTTTTGTTTTGTTTTGTTTTGTTTTTCTGGTTAAGTGCTTTGTAAATGATTTTTTTTCATGATTGCAAACACACATCAATTGTAGCTGAACTAATAAGAAAGCTAAAACGAAAGAAAGAAATAAGCCCTTAGTTGATGCTGCCAGTCTATTCATGATCTGTCCTATCCTATTATGTGGTTGCTCTATTGATTTGTTTAGCCAAGTTTAACCAAGACTGAGGCTGTGTTTTTTGTGAAAACATCACTCTTCAAATCAAAACTCCACATTTGTCTTGTCATGAATGGTTGGCTCACAAATTTTGATATTTTTTTAAATCAAACTTCACATTTAAAAACAAAACTATGTAAATGAAATGACGTATTGGCTTTTAGCTTACTACAATTAATTCATCTATGCAAAGAAAACAAATTGATGTACACGTAATTTAAGACCTACTTTTCATCCTCACTTGCCAGGAAGTTCAAACCGAAACTCATGCCCATTATCTGGACAACATGAGAGCCATTAACAGCAATGATGGAATGGATTCCCATGACGACGATAGATGGACAGTTACATAGATGGCAGGTGATGAGGTGGACAAGGGAACATGGGGAATGGTTATAGCCCTCATTCCTCAAACTCAATTACTGTGCCCGGCTCCCTGAATCCCACAAATGAATTGAAGTTATGGCAGCTGTCGCTTTGATCATGAATGGGGCCAAAAACCTTCAACATTGACCTGAGAAAAGTTAGCTGGGTAAGGTATGTATGAATATTCAACACATAAAAACACTCCACACCTTATATGATGCTAAAAATGCCCTGCTTGATCTACTTAAAGTGCTTTGTATTAATGTTTGCATCAAGTTGTTACATAAATCAAACAAGATTGCTGTGCATCACAGTTTCTTGAGCTGTGATTCAGAACAAAGAAAGCAAGGAGGATTGCTATAGATACACATGGCCAGATTGCTAGTCTTAGTAATACTAACAGTATAGAAGTATGTCAGTACTATTTACTAAAATGGTGCAGTGTTAGTTATATTATTGCAAGACAGAGGTATTTTTGAGGCAGGCCTTATTGCATTTATAGTTGTAGGGATTTCCCGTTCACAGGGCAACAGCAGTGTATTTAAATTAACCATATACACATGGTTTACTCATATTTGCAGCACAACAGTTGCTGCAACTTTCCTTCAATATAGTGCCAAAAATGTGTTATTTTACCCAGTGTACTTGTGATAGTTCCTGCATGTTACTGTTTTACATGCAGCCACGATCCATCTCTACAGGAATAGATGGTATACTTTATCGTAGATTGAAAATATTTCATGTGTCATTGCAGTGCACACACACTGTATTTAATCTGTTAGAAAACAAAACTGCCAAAATGCAGCAATTAAGGAGATTTAGCAAGAGCTGAAGTGTGTAAGTTTAATATGTGAATCTCTCTCTCTCTCTCTCTCTCTCTCTCTCTCTCTCTCTCTCCCTATATATATAAAAAAAAAGAAATTCCCTACTCGCCCCTGTGGGCAGTCAATCCTTCAAGCTCGGGTCCTCTACCAGAGGCCTGGGAGCTTGAGGGTCCTGCGCAGTATCTTAGCTGTTCTACTCGCCTACCTTGGGAGTCACTGCACCTGCTGTATGTGTGTATATATATATATATATATATATATATATATATATATATATATATATATATATATGTATATGTATATATATGTATATATATGTATATGTATATATATGTATATATATGTATATATATGTATGTATATATATGTATATATTAGGGGTGCAACGATACACAAAATTCACGGTTCGGTTCGGTTCGATACTTTGGTGTCACGGTTCGATATTTTTTCGATACAAAAAAAATGTTCATGCCTTTTTATTAATTTGTCATTTATTAAATTTTCACGGCACATTCTGCACCACATCTCTGTGCGTTCATCATTTGTTTGAAGCCAGCTCACCTCCTGCAACCACTTTTCCGAGAATACGCACTTCTTTTGTGGTTCGGACTCCTTCTGACATTTCTTTGGAGGTGGAGGAACATCACAGTAATTGCTTAAAGGAGCTTCTTCGACGTCTTTAAGAGTTTTAAACAAATGTCTGTCCTCCTCCTGAAAATCTTATGTACGCAAACACGCGTTGCAACTTCTTATCTTGTGCGGGTTTTTATTTTGACAGCGAATGCGCACCTGCGGACGACTTATGTGCAGCCCTGGTTATTTAGCTCGTCATATTGCAGCCACAGAAATTCTTTTGTCCATGAAACCATAAAGCTGCACTTTCTTTTTGCCTTATAGTCTGATTTGTCATAACTTTTCCGTTTTGTCACTTCTTCACCCTGACCTGTCTTATTTGGCTCAGCAGAACTAAAATATATATCCTGCTGCTTTTACACACGCACTAACATAACGCTCAGCGATTCTCTGCGCGATCAACCTCTCACATGTTTAAGCTGCGGGAGATTTCACTTGTCATGTTTGCATAGTAAACTAACGATTGATAAGATGATGTCAGAGGAATTGGTGCAAATTATCATCACTCACCAATCAGTACTGTCGCTTTCTATACACAGTTCACGCGATTGCAAAGTGAAAGCAAAAAACAAGCGCAAATTCAAACGCGATTTCAGTATGTCACATATTGACAGTGGCCGATGCCAATGACATAATTACCCAGCTACATTTCCGAAAGAATGCAAAAGCATTGACATATATTTTTCCTTCCTACGATAGCCCGACGGGCAGGGCAGAGATAGATTTTGGTAGCCCGACTGGAAAAAAGCCCCAGGACGTCGGGCTAGCGATTTTGCGAGCCCTGTATCTGATTGAGGAATCACTCATCTTTGGAAAAGAGAGTTTATTACAGAAATGTCTCTTTCCAAAATAAAAGCTATACTATACGCTTCTTCTGGGCTATATTCTCAGCAGCATATTAAACATATCAGGTCCCCATAAGGAGAATCATGTGCTAACGGCTGTCTAAATGACTCGGGTAAAGTTTGTAGCATGCGTGCTTGTTTTGTCTGCTTCCACTTGTCTTTGCACTAGGATGATGTCGGAGTAAATGTGCAGTCATATTGGTTGTGTTCCCACTAGTGCTGTCAGCGTTAATCTGAAATGACGTTAACACCACAACACGGCAAATCTCCGTTAACGAGCTACCGCGGATCGCCTCATGAGTGGGGCTGGAAGAGTCAACACATTAACGAGCTAACTGCGCTAACACACTAGTTCCCACCAATTGAGCATTGCTGGCACATCCAACATACTGTTTTACTTTTGTCCATGACACGCTTACCTTCAGGGTCATACGTCACATGAAGACCAAAATAGTTCCAAACGCCAGATCTGAATGAGGGTGGGGGAGGTTCAATTTGCCATGTTGCAAGGAGCTTAGCTTCTGTCTGCTAGCTTGCCCTGCGCTCAGTGAATCTGTGTTCGACTACTCCGCCTAGGCTGCACTGTCGAGCACAGATCCACTGAGCGCTCAACACAGACAGCATCGTCAGAAGGAAAGTTGATAAAATAAATTAAAAATGTTGTATTGTTCGATACATATGCGTACCGAACCGAAAGCACTGTATCGAACGGTTCGATATCGATACGAGTATCGTTGCACCCCTAGTATATATGTATATATATATATATGTATATATATATATATATATGTATATATATATATATATATACATATATATATATGTATATATATATATATATATATATATATATATATATATATATATATATATATATGTATATATATACATATGTATATATACATATGTATATACATATATATATATGTATATATATCAATATATATATACATATGTATATATATACATATGTATATATATACATATGTATATATATACATATACATCTCTCTCCCTACATATATACATATGTATATATGTAGGGAGAGTATATATATACATATATACATATATATATATACATATATATATGTATATATATATGTATATATATATATATATATATGTATATATATATGTATATATGTAGGGAGAGAGAGAGAGCACTATACACTGATTTGTGTACATGGCCCAGTAACTGTAACTTCATTAACACACAGGTAGGTCAGGCTCTGACAGTAAACGGTGTCTTGTGCTCTTCTACACATTGTCCATGTCAGCTGTTACACACAGATTTAAGGTTGACAGTGGAATACTTGCATTAAGCACCTCTCTGGATAAATCCAAAGCCTTAGTAATTTCTAACTCATGTAAGAAATTGCCTTTACATGAAGTAAGCATTGATTCTCTTTCACTTGGCTTTCATTTATCTGAATCGCTTTGCTGTTCCCACAGAGAAACTCTGTAACACCAGTACTTACAGTGTGTTATTTTGGTTAGTATACCAGACACCCTCATTAGGTCTGCTCGTTTTTGACCTGCTAATGTGAAAATTTGCACAATGCCTTGTATTACAAACATTTATTTATCACTTTGATTTTTTAACATTTTTTTATGTAGTGATAACTTTGTAGACATGAAACTCTAACTGTAGTCTTGCTTTAATTAATCAGTCATTCTAAACATGATTTGCCTGACTTAAATACTGAAACAGTAAAATGAACAAAATATTGTTTGTTGTGTGGGTATACCTAAGAAGATTAACTGGCATTACGTAAATCCTTCTTAAGAAACAAAATGTATAATATCTTGTGTTTTTGAACAAATGCAAATTAACTGATTTTGTGTGTATGTGTGTGATAACCTATATATAGGTTAGGCCTGTGTTTTCTTTGCATGAAGGGTTAATTTAGCCAGCATGTAACTCTATATGAAGAACTGATATCTGCAGGATTATGACAGGCTAACAGCCGAAAAATTAAAACCTGCATTTGCACTATAGAGTATCTAAGTTAAAAGTAAGCCTGCTTTGCAAAGAGAAATATGTTTTGACAGGATTTACATCATGTCCTGTATATTTTCTTGATAGGCTGCAGAACTATATTGCTAAAAATAACAGCGAGCCTGCAGAGTATTAGTGAGCAAAATAAGGAAAATTCACGGTGAAGTGACTCCAGAGACGTCTGCTATCAGAAAACATAATCCCAGGTATTGTTTTGGCTGATCTTTGAAGACCATCTCATATTCATGACACATAACCCAAAAACACCCACAGGCAGTCCTACACTGTCCAAACTGTCAATCATTTCCTAAAGGCATCTCAGTTTGTAGTATTTAGTCATATACTACTTATAACTATGCACCAATCTCTGTTCCATTCATGCATTGCATTGTCTGCTGTAAAGTGCTTCTGAGAAATATTTTTAAAAGGTGGTTGCTTGCAGTTATTTGTGTGTCATTGTACAATTTTAGTTATAGTTCTGTTCTACAGTAATACCATATGCAACATTTTCTGCCCCATTTCCATCACCGGAGCATATAAAGAAACAATTAATGGTATACCAATAACCTGAAGCACAGTCTGTCTATAGAATAATTAGTTATTATGCACAGACCATATAAAATCTTGTATAGTAATAATATTATAACGGACTAAAGTGCAGATTCACCTACAGATTATAACTTTTAATAGTTTCAGTAGTTGCCTGAACCTTGAAAATATAAATATCTATGAAAGTCTTCAAGCCAAATTGTCATATTTAAATGTCTTTTTACTTGTATAATACTGGAAAATAGCTCATTTTAAAATGTTAGCGGACACTGTACTAATAGGCCATCTGGATCTCAGACTCTTTCTGGCTTTGGGATCTGAAAAGGAGCATGTAATAGTCAGAAGCTGCATCCTGTAAGGAAGTGAGGCACTTCAGCAGTCTGCATCACACTCCACGGTAGCAATATTGTCTCAGCAGGATTTTAAGTGTTTCCATAAACATGAGGATTTGTTCCTTTTGACCTAAGTATGAATCACCAGTAAGTCTTGATTCGCTGACTGAGTATTGTATTACAAGGTAAGTTAACATTTGAACTGCCCACACAGCAACTGTCACTCTATGGTTTTCCATCAGCTGCACAGTGATAACAGGATGTTGGCATTTATAAACCACTAAAGCTGATTAATCTCAAGCCTGACAGTAAATATGCTAGCGTTTTGAGTCATACACACAGAGGAGAGAAAAAACTTGGCCCATGAAAACATTACTAAATGGCTCAAGTATATTTTTAAATGATTCTGCTATACCCAAAGCATTTGCAAATGGCCAGTGGCTGTCAGAGCTATGGAAAAAGCAGCTGAGTACAGGTATATGGTATATTTCATTAGACATGGAGCCTTAGGGGAGCTGACTACACTGTATGTTTGCCACTGCGGATTGATGACTACTTTTTATGAACGTAAATAAATAAATAATGGCTGTAATCCCAGAGATATGATGACCATAATGTGTGCTTCAATAAAAAGCTGCGGACTGAGGCTTCTGATAGAAGTTTAATTCACCGTGGAATATGTCTTATTTATTTATTTATTTTATATAATCGTCCCATTTATTCATGTACCACTGCAAACATGTGGCTAAAAGATTGAATTCTTTTTGACTACAAAGCTCAGTGGGTTATCAGGTTTACTGCCAACTATTAAAGTATCCTCTGCTTTTAAACCTGAAAAGATGACTAAATGTTTTACGGGAGAAATGGGTGCTTGGCAAAACTTCAAACGAAGAGCACTCAGGCTCTTTAAGCATACTTTTTCCTAACACCTCATGTTTGTACATTACAGCAAAGTAGCAAAAGGATTTAAAAGAAGGAGGACGTGTTAGTGGTGTTGTTTTGCAACAATATACTGAAGTGAACAGCTGTAATAGGGACCCCTATATGTGTTACTGTGCTTTGTTTAGAGTGGTTTGAGTGCAAATTAACTGAGAATTTAATGTAAAAACAACCTTGTACAAAGCTCCAGAATTACATTTAGCAGACTTATTTTATTATATACCATTCAATGATGCATTTTTTAATGCCCTGAACAACAATATGTATGTACTTTACATTAGGATAGCTCATAAATAGTGTATGTTTTCATTTACTTATTCATTGGTATTGATTTGCAATAAGAAATGTCCAATCGGAAAAGAAAGAATAAATAAATCTATAAGCTAAAGGGATTCAGTATATAATGCTTTGATATATATTCAACATATAATTAAGCTCTTAAAATTAATTTTATGGCCAAGATGCAAACTATTCACATGCAGTTTAAATGAACCTGACACACCAGATGGTTTGTTACACAGAACCATCTGGGAAGTCGTCCTTGTAAACTATTTGGAAAAGGACTTCCACTTTCAAAAACTACTTGGAAGGTGATTTGATGAACCATCTGTCCATCACCTTTCACCAGTCAGACCAGTGAAGCATAGGAAAGAGAGACCTCCAAATAAGAGAAACAAGCCACAGTTTAAAGAACTTTAAATATAGCAAGCAGTCAGTGATTCTAGTTCTGATCATTGTAAGGAAAATTTGCTTATTAAAAAAAATGTCACCAGTCATTTTTACAAGATGTTTGGCACTATATTGGATGAACATCTTCTCCCTGTCACAAAGCAAACCTCCCTGTAGCTGTGATCTGGCCAGTATAGTGTCCCATAGGACATTGATTGGTTGAAACCCACTGTGTTTTGGCCCAGAAGACCATGGCAAGATTCATTTTCCTTCTGTAACAGTGATGTTGCAAATCCTGTGAGAGTTCAGCTGCAGAAATCAGATTTTATGTAAATCAGAGTAGAATTAATTCAAATGTCATATTTGATTCTGGAAAGCTGAAAAATATTCAACACTGTTGATACAACATAATACTCGAATCAAAATCTGAATATTTTATTAATCCCAGTTGAAATTATTTAACCACTTTTGAATTTCTGACAAATAGCAACTCGTGTTTTGTGTTCAGGGTCTAAATGCAAGCAATCTCCATATACTCTTTACCTGGAGCTGGTATTTACAACAGTGCAAATACTGAGTCAATTTAGGTGTGTGTTCTTGAGGTTTTCATTGCTATTTGTCAAAAAAGCTAAATTAAATTCATGACAAGCCTATTTGTAATCACTCCACATTTTTACTATACAGTGGGCTTAATAAGGCAGTGGAAGGACAACATATTTTATGGTATTGATTTCCCAGTTGTTTTACTTTAATTTAAATCCCTACTTTTTTTATACACATACAGGTAATATGTGAATAGATAATATAATATCTATATATTACATGATATAATGGAGGTAAGAGGTGTCCCAATATCTTATGTCATTATGTTGACATAAAGTCTCCTTGAGGCTATTGTTGTTGTAATTTGGCGCTGTATAAATAAAATTGAAAACTGAACTGTATTTGGGCGAGCTTATACCCTAAACTCTTACTGCACTAATTGTATCACAAATCAACAGGTAGTGACACTTCACAACACGCATCCTGGTTTTCAAGTGGAATTAAAGGTTTTAGTGGAGTTTTCAATAAAACTCCACTTAAGTTCCAAACTGTGCTAAATTGGTTTTAAGTAGCACTTCTGATAACCCACGCCATTTTCAAGTGCAAGGGCTCTTTGCAATATCTGCTTTCTTCCAACATTTTTTCCTTAAATGTTTTTCATTTAAATGTTATAGTCTATAAGCATGCCAAAATCATCCTTCACCATCAAAATATTATGGTTTCTTACTGGCTCATGGAATTAGACTGTTTTGTCTTGCAAATATTAACGAGGCTCCCAAAGGCTCGTATGTGTTCCCTCCCTTGGCTCTGTTAACTATCACATCGCATCAGTAATCACAGCATACTTTTGTATCACATTAGGATCCTTAAAATATTCTTTTATTTTTAAAAATATTTTAGTGTATAAAATGCTCTATTTGTCTTGCCAACAACTTGTAGTTCACACCAGTTTTTTAAAAAAGGAGACTTTTAATTGCAGCAGTGAAGCGATTAAATAGTGGAACTGAGTGGCTACATTGTGAAGCCGAAACAAGAAGAACAAAGACAATGACAGGTACATTTTATTACCAATACCTCACTCTGGAATGATAAGGCACACATCTTGCCACAGCAGCGCTTCTCTGAGAAATGAAAAAAAAAAAAATTTCAGTTTTAAATTCTCAGGAGCAGACATTGTAAAGTATGTATTTTGGTTTAATCTGTCTCTATGACTGTTAAAAGTCAGTTGAAAGTAGATTTAACTAAAGGTTTATCCATTTGGGGATCCAAGCAGTGACTCTGCAAAAAACACTTTTGTAAATGTTCCAATTCTTCTTCAGACTGGTATAATTTTGTATAATTTTTATAAGTCTTTAAGCAGGAAAAAGCAGTCTTGTTGGAAACATAACTTCATGAGAGTAATATGCAGGCTATGCTTTAGAGCATGTCTAAACATGTTTGATAAAACTATGAAGGGGCAAACCAAAAAGGTCAGTTTGACATTTATTACAGGATTTGACATCAGTAATACCAATAAACTCTTGATGACATATCAGCCTAAAATGAAAGCGAATTTAGATTTTTGTTTTGACATTTTTGGTTTCACTTCTGCAGGAAAAATGCATAATTTTGTCATCTATTGATCTGCAGTAACATTAAGCGTATCCTTGTAATTATTATTTTCTCTTTCATCAAACATTTGTTCCATCTTCAACAAAAATGTTAATATAAACCATAAAAACAATGTGGTTTTTTTTTCTGAATTCAGTGGTCGTTTAAGCTGAAAATACTGAAAACACCAGATTTGCATTATTAATATCATAACCTCAACCTTTTAAAGGCTTTGTCAAAAAATAATGTTACTGATTATAACAAATATTAATAGTGCACATGGTTCCTAATCCTTGTTCTTATACTTTTTTATGCAGTTCTCACCAGATATGAATCTTCTGAGAATAGGTATATCATTATTATACTTGTTAAAGCACTCTGTGAGCCCTAGCAGATGGACCATGGAGGAAACACATCCGATAAGAAATCCTCATCATGCAAAGGTGACTCAGAATCTGCAGTGAGTCTGACATCGCTGCTGAAGCTGAATAGCAGAGAGGTAAAGGTAAAATTCGAGTTGAAAAAGCAGCAAAGGGGATTGTTTCTAAAAAGTAAAAAAGCCTGAGGAAACCAAGAACTGAGAACTAAACACTGGAGGGCCAGTCTACCTATGTGGCTAGTACCACACTGGTAGAATGGTTGATAGATTAAAGGTTCGAGGGATTAAAGGTTACGTGGTGATGGGATGATGACAACCAGGCTGATGCAATCTGGAGGATTTGTGCAGTGAGTCATGATAAATTCTCTATACAAGTTGGACACGGGTGGTATATAGATGGATGTAGCCTTTGGACGTGAAAACTTAAGCCAGTGTGTGATTGTATAAACTTTTCATTTGTTTTAATAGCCAGCAGGGGGAAACTTATGGCTGAAGAAGAATAATGATTGTGTAGAAGTCTAAATGACGATTTCACTTAATTTATGGCCTTGTAGTGTCCTTGGTTTCTTCAACAGATCCCCTCTCTTTCAACACATGTTGTTTCTTAAAAATAATACTTTGAAGGTCAAAAGGTTGAGCTCTAGGTCACCAAACCAGTGGGTAAAATGGTTGTTACATCCATCTGTGATATGTCTATGCCAGAGACAAATACAACCACAAACAAACAAGGAAAATGATTTAAAGCTTTCAGCCAATGTTAAACCAGGCTTGAGGTACAACATTTTAACTTGTTTGTCATTTTAAACCATTTAAATGGCAGTTATCACAGTCTTAAGACCTCTGATCTGGAGTTTCCTTTCTGGCATCGTTTAATGCTGTTAGAAGTCTGAAGGTCAATCAGACAAGTTGGAGATGAAGAAATAGAAATCACCTTTTCTGGAACTACTGAGTTATATTAATGTTCCATGAGAAAAGACAGTCTAGATGACCATATATGCTTATCTTTCGTTTTCTTCTGCATACCAGGTATTTGCACAATCATTGTATTTCTATATATTTTACAATTTATTTTGGCATCTCCAGAAAGATTACTTCTATGTGAATAGTCTCATAATAATTTTATAATACCAAGTTTTTAATGGGATGACAACATACTTTAAAAAATGTTTGTTTTTTTTAAAATCTCACCTTTTACAATAATTCCTCCTTTAGATGAAGATTATTTCACTAAACATGTCTGCATGGATTCCAGTTCTTGCACTTCATTGTATATCTCTCTGTTAAAATGAACACTAGTGGATATCAGCTCACATGAAGAAGAAATCTTTAGTTTTGCCCTGCTGCAAGGGGAGAGCTAGATAATACATGTCTGTAAGGTCATTAGCTCCCAAGAATTGCTGAGGTCACATGTGAGTCATTGACCCACCCACCCATGATGTGAATCGTTAGGGTCACAGGTGCAGTAGGGTGTTTGTCTGGAGGGAATGTCAGGACTGGTTTGCAAGTGGGAGGTAATTGGTTTTGTAGACCACCTCCTCTGTTTAAATGTTGCTCCCGCTTGATGTAGATGGCTTCTATCATTGCTGTTTAAGGGTATTGTTGTCCTCAAATAAATGCTGTATCTGTCTAACTGTTTAGATACACACTACAATGGATATTAGACAACTCTCTATCTGTATGAACACATTTACATACAATGACTTTCAGACATTCATCAAGCAATACTGCAGAATAGTGGAAGCTGGGAAAATAGCATGAAAATGGTTCAATTGCTGGGAAATAGCAAAGAACTACATTTTAAAGCTGATATATTGAAAGCCTCGATGGTTGTAGGACTAATAATTCCAGTTTCAGTGGGATGTTTTTATTTCTGTATTATAGGATCATGTTTGTTTTTTTGTTTTTTAAAAAGAGAAGAAAAGAACATAAGGCAATTTAAGGAAATAGTGGTAAAAACAAAGCATTTTAGGGACAAATGAAATTACTGTAGATTTTCTTTTGTACCAGTTAACTTGTGGATTAAGATCCCCTTATAAAGGGTGAATTTCTACCATTAGCTAAAGTCCACTAATCTCTGGAGTAGTGTGATGGAAACCACTGCACCCTGGGGAGTATAACCACAGGTCTGTGTTCAGCACTGGTTTCTCTGATGACCTGAATAAATAGCCTACAATTGACCTCAGAGCTAACCACAAGGCTAATTAGCCAGTGTTTCTCTCCAGGGCTTACAAGTCAGCAAATCTGGTCAGGAGACCCTTCAGTCAAGCTGAGACGTAGTTCTCATTCAGTATTCCATCACAAAAACAATCTTTATATAACAGGTGGGTTATATTTGTTTGTTGATACACTAGAAAGAGTTGATTTATATTCTTATGAGCTGACTGTTTAATGACAGGCCACACAGTAAAATACACCAGTAATTAAAAGCATGGCTTTAAACATTTTTTTTCAAAGATGCTTATGACTCAGCATGGTCATACTGTGACTTTCAGATGTTAGATGACTAAACCAAACCTCAGCAGATTGAATTACAGTATGTTTTAAAGTTAGACTGCAGATATGTCAAATATATTACTCATAAATCTGTGATATAACTAAGAAAAGCATTAGATGTCAAGTTATTTGGGGGTTTATAGTGTTGCTAACCCACAACACAAATTAGCCAGTGGCTTAATGAGGAAACAAAAATAAAACAAGAAGAAGAACAGATAGATAACTGCAATAGATGCGTGATTTATGTGCTGGTGTCTTTATCATAATTTAAAACATTGAGCAATCAATAGAGGTTTGATGCTGTTTTATTTATTAATTACTTAATCTATTCATTTGGCTGAAAAACTCAGAGGATGGAGATTAAAATCCAGAAATACCTCTGTAATTCTAAGGACAATAGAAAGAAGGGATAATCCACAGAATGAATTGAGAACAACAACTTTGTGTTCAGGATAAGTCACTCACCATGGTGCAGGTTATAGACAGATCACAACTGGAAGGTTGAATACAAAGCCATTTTCACACATGAATTTCAGAAAATGTTGTGAAAATCCAAAGTGTTTCTTTGAACACTAGAGGATATAGTCTACTTCAGATCTCTCTTATATTCCATTTTGTTAAGCTGAGAGGTCTGGCCAGGTAAAGCTATGAGGCAGAATGCTGGACAATCACTTGTGGACTGTGAATTGACCAGACAATTACCTGTGCTAGTCTCACACAGGAAGAATCAAACATCACGAGGGCTTCGCACTAGTCAGATATTTCTGTGTTTGACATTTGTGTTCTCTGGTGGGTAATGCCTTGAAAAGTTCACTGCTGCAGTGGATGTGTGATAATGGCTTAAGTGTGATTAGCTCACCCATACTGTATTATATATGTATTTTATATGTATGCGTTGAAGAAAAGAACAATAGCTTTATATCATAAAGTTTGAATTTGAATCTTACCAAACACATGGTAAACTTAGAGAGAATAGAAAGTGGATAATACAGGTACAGTTTAATCCATATTAAAAATCATCTATATTATTGAAGTCAGTGAGACAGCTGCTTTAGTTGATGCTGACTTTAATATGAAATATGTTACAGAACATAACACTGGACAAATATAGAAAAAAATATTTTACCCAATATGTGAACAAATTACTTATTTGTGTATATAATATATAAACAAGAGAGCAAAGTTGAGGAAAACCAGAAGCAGCTTTTGTCCTCCTAATAAGACATTTGTATCTTTGAAAACATAATAAACTTATTGACAATGAAGTGCTTTTTTAATCAGCTTTTTTATTGTATCAGGAAAGAAATCCCTGCTGTCCAGTGTTGGCTTCTTTTGACCTGTTTTTTTACACTTAATATGTTTTTATGCTCAAAGTTTCTGTGATACAGAGAGGGAGATATCCTAGGAAATAGACTGCATCAAAAATAAACAGACAATTATACAATGCCTGGGCCACATTACAGCCAGCCGACTCTAACACGGCCTGCTCTCGTAAACAGATACATATAACCGATGCATCATGGCATGAGCAAACCTATGTTGTCCAAACAAATCACAAAACCAAATAAAAGGATGACCAAAAGTCCCATGCGCCTACCCATCCACCCATGTGGAAAGCATAATATGGATCAAAAACATATTTTCTGCATTCAAGTTCCAGCCTGAACATCAGCTATTTTTCATATTCCAGCCCCAAATTTTTCACAGTGAGGAGGAAAGACATGGTTTGAGTGTTTAAGTTGCAGCACACAGAGATATGTCTGTAATAGTGTATATACACTTATCTTGTGCACACAGTTTAATAAAAACATGCATTAAAAAATGTCAAATTAGGGAATTAGTCATTCAGAGCTGTCTTCAACAGGTTGTGAGAAGGAGATAGCTTAACTTGGCCTCAATATTTTGTTTTATTTTCTTGTTTCTCAGTTTAGAAAATAGTGAAATTTTACATAAAGACCACAATGTACTATTGCACCAGTGTTACGATCTAATTAAATTATCCCATTAGTATCCCATTTTCTTTTTTTAATTACGTTTCATTCTGCCTTCCATTTTAATATTAAATACTAAAAATGATTCAAACAGTTTTTAAAGCAAAGTGAAGTATTTTCAGAATAAGCTTCCAGGGACTATAAAAAACATTTTAATACTTGATCATAGAAATGATTTTACATAAGCCTGCAGTTCTACACTTCACATGAGAAATCTGTACTGTTGTGCAGAGGGTTGTGACAATAAACTGAAATAAATTCTGCTCTGAATTAATTTGACCTCTTCATCAACTGCACTGGTAAAAGTCAGTCTTAGGCAATGTGAAATCCATATAGTAAAAATGCTAACATTTTGTCACTAGTTAATCATAATTCCTGAAAATAACTGTAATATTTCAAAGACTTTTAACTTCATACAAAGTGCTATTGCCATTTTTGCTTGTAGATTAATGACTTTGTCTACAGTGTTTCCGGGCTTTCTCTTGTCCAGTCAGAGAAATCCATTCTGTTTTGGGCTTGAACAACTGCATTAAAGTCCGGCTTACTGTCTGACGTGAAACTGACTTAAAATCCTCTGCCAGTAGTAAATCAACTGTGCAAAAAAAAAACTGTCATTTTTTACTCTTGGCCCAATGAAATTTATCACTTTAGTTACAACATCAATAACACAGGGTTGACTTACACATCCTGGTGTTTAATCATAGCTACTGGGACATGCCCACCCGGAGAGGAAAACAGTACTTCGGTCCTTTGCCCTCCAGCCATCCTTTGAACGTCTTTGAATTTAACAGCAACTATGCAACCAAAATGTTGTACAGCTGCTGTGCTATTGGATGCACCAATCTACATTTATTTACAGGTGCCAGAAGAGGTTAGAGTATGGCACCAATATGTGAGGG